>NC_143156.1:8203888-8560457 GCF_041381405.1 Jatropha curcas
TCTCTCTGGAAGTTGGGCACGCCTGTGCTACCTTACAGCATGCCCGTGCTTCTCTCTGGAAGTCCACAGCACGCCTGCTCCTTTTGGAATCCAGTTACGTTTTTTTTTTTCCATTTAACTATTCAATAATGCTCCATACAATATGTATGTTATCTTTGGATATACATTCATATTAATTAGTACAATGATAAGTCTCTTTAATGCCATTGATTATAATTAATGGTCTACCTTTGGGCAACCTAACAAATTACAATTAATGATCTCAATTGTTCAATTTTAACTTTCATGTCATTTAATGGCATCACACAAACATGAACAATTGAAAGCTGCATAATCAATGTCTAAAATAATCTAAACAAGGCCACTTTGGTGACTAACAAGTTTTCCATTCATTAAACATTGATTTATGCAAAACTTTTATGAGATTGAATTAAGATCTCAAAACTTTAACGACATAACACATAAGATGTCATAACCTTTCTTTATAAATAACAGCAGAACAGTTTATAAAGCATAATGAAAACAAATAGTTTTCAATTTCTATAATTTTTGGCTTCATTTAAACCAGATAAATCAACTTCACAATACGAAATTAATTTTCATTAATTAAGCCAAACAAAACACTATCAAACAAATCTAGAACAGGTACAAGCTCTGATACTACATGTAGAATAAACTTTAATATAGCACAGATCTATTGTTTATAGAATTTTTTTGATAGGAATATACAATAAGCGGAAGCGTACCTTGATCCATGGCTATTGATTACCTCGTTGCGGCAATTCGATTCTTACCGTAATAGTAGATCTGTGTTTTCTCACTCTGGCCTTTTATCCGTAAGCTCTCTTTAATGGTCAGAGAATAATCAACAACTACGGGAGTTTCTTTTCTCACTCTCTCAAACAACCTATCACCGTATGTGTTTTGAGATAGCCGTCACAGACTCTTTTCTTTTTTTTCTCTGTCCGTTAACCATAAGCTGTTGATTCCTTTATCTTTTATAAAGGCAGAGGAAGGGTATTAAAACCTTAACTGGTCCTTATCCATTAAACCCAATAACCATCATCTTAGCCACCTTAATTAGAACCAACCCTTTAATCACATGGGCCACATATAGATTATTAAAAATCTAACAATTTGACACCATTATTAAACCGATCGTGTTCGTTTTGACCATAATCATGTCGCGTGTTAGGTGAATCTATGTCGAACTCGACACGCCAACCGTTTTGACACTCATACTGCCAACACATTAAAAACAGGTCCCACGTTGAGTAACTAAAACTTTCCGGCTGCCCAAATCGGCCACAACCACTTGGTTGCAAATTTTAACAAGTACAGACACTCGATTGTAAATCCAGGAAAATCCATACCTCAAAAAAAAATAAATAAAATGAGATTAATTAAAAAAATCGTGGAAGAAAGAAATACTAAAGAAACATAAAATTGAGTGAAAGGTTATAAAAATTAAATTTAGAAAAAAAGAAAAGAAACAGAATTTAATAAGCAAAATCTAGCACACATGACAAGCAGGGAATGGATATTGTATAAATAACAACAATTCTAGTTATCTACAGACTGATTCATCTTAAACTTTTATTGACTTAATTGTAATTTCTGGGAAGAACAATCCAGCTCTTTTCTCCTTGAATGAATATTCAATTTCTTCTACAACCTCATCTGTTGGATTAGCAACATACGGAAGTGGTACAAGGGTTGGGTCTGTCTGCATTCGAACAGCGTGTTGCTGCTTGTAATTCCAATTGAAACCCTATGAGCTTTTTTAATATTCTGAATCTTTGAAGGACTTAGTTTTGATCCATAAAGTACCTCTAAAAATAAAAAACATTGAAGCACATAAACAAAGAGTAATATGTAACTTCTAATGCTAAAAATCAATAAACAGCAAATTAATTACTTTTGCATAGAAACACTAAATTAGAAAATAAGGAAAATGGAAAGTTGCAAGGTTTATAAAGGATATGACTCATCTTTCTTCCATTCTTCTTCTCGTTCGCAGTAGAAAATTAATTTAGAGATGGAGATTAGATTATACAATAATGTATTCAATTCAAATAAACATAGTTAGATTTTAGAGCTCTAGTTGGATTGAATGAGATGATTAGATTATAGGTTTGGAAAATTATCAATTATCAATATTATATATTAAATATTAAATTGAAAAATTAAGTTAGACCAATCACAATACCAAAAAATAAGAAAAAATCTTCATATTTTCTAGAAAAAGAAAAATAAAGAACGCTTAAATTTTTTCTTTATTCCAGTTTTCATATAGATATATAGATTCCTATATAAATTATATAGCAAATTAAATTTTTGAGTAGAGATAATCTTGATCCTGGTAGAAAATGTTAATTTTCCAGATAAAAACTTCTCCGTTTTCAAATAGGACAACAAAAGAAACTTTTCACAATTCCAAACTTTATTTCTTGGGAAATTTGTTACAACTGATACTAGCAGAAGAGGCCACACTACCAACTCCATGGGTAAAAAAAATTTACCCGAACTTGAAAATCTGATATTTCCAACTACAAGCAGCCAACAATCGATGTTATATTTTGAACTGGCAGTGAAATAAAAGATCTACATAAAAAAATCTTCAATAAAACTCCTCAATAACGAGGAACAACCTCATGAAAGGAGAGAAATTAATAACCCCCACTAAAAAGGTACCAAATAACACTTAAGATCTATCAACCATTAGAGATTTAAGAAACTAAATCCAAGTTTTGTTCCAAACGATTAGAAATTGATTTAAAAAAAAAAAAAAAACCACTGCCAACCAAAGAAGAAAGTCCGCAGTGGTTTAGAAAACAAAATCTAAAAAAACACAAAAAAAGAAGAGCGATAGAGACGGCTTTTTTTTTTTTTTTTTTGTTGATGCGTAAATTACTACTTAGTATAATATATCATTTATAAGTTAAATTTATATATTGGCGTTACCTAATAGTATAATGTAATGTCAATTTTGTTATTATGTAAAAAATGCATTACATGTAAAATATAGGTCAAATATGTAAAAAATACACTCATTCAAATTATTATTCATAACATGGCTAATCATTCAATTGATATGCTGGTATTAGGAAAATCGCTATTTTCCCGCCCTTCAGACATGCTTCAAGCAGGAACAAATGAGAAAAATAAAATAATGGACTGAAAAATAAAGAGAATAAATAACACGATAATTAACGTGGAAAACTCCCCAAGTGAAGAAAAACACGGCCGTTGCCAAACGACCACCAAGAAAAATATTCATTATATGGCAAATTGTTACAATCACAATTGCAAAATATTTTTCTACCAGACACCCTCAAAATACCCCAAATATTTTATACTCCAAGGGACTCAAGAGACTTGCTCTGAATCTCTAATGTAAACACATTTAAGTGTTTTTAGTGTGTTTAGAAACCTAAACCTTGGCTTCTTTTTATAGTCAATTCACCACCCATCACATGCTCTTCTCCCCGGTATGGGATTGAGCAAAACTAAATTATATATTATATATATATATATATATATTTTGTTCAACAAAGGAGGCGAAGAGCTGGTGATTCAAGTTCTAACATTCAACCCCAAATAAACAATCCCTGAGTAACTAATTTCACCACCTACAAGGAATAAACAATAACTTCCAAAAATCAACCATGGGAGGCTGCCAATTATTTAATTTTGTTTGAAAATTAGACCATAACCTAAAGCAGCTTGAATGATTCTCAACATTATCATCAACTGCATGGAATTTTATTGCTCGAATAATAATTTCTGAGATATAAGAGCTAAAATTAGATGATAGCCTTTCTATTGATTACATGGATTTTTTCTTTTTTTTGCTTAAATTATTTGCAATCATCAATCAAGGATAACAATTAACAACATTATGCTTGAGCACAAGACAGCTATGAGACCACTAAATTGGACCTTAAGATTGTCATATATTTAGAGGAGAAGATTGAACTAAGTAATCATATCACTGCATGGCATAAAGAAAACAAAAAAGAAAAATTCAATATTGCCCCAAGTTTAAAACCATTTCCATCTTTGAAAGGAAAGAAAAATTATAAAAGTGCCAATTAAGAACATTCAACCTGGAGAAAACATACTCTAAAACATTAAGTTTAGTTAATATTAGTGTCAATTAAGAACATTCAACCTGGAGAAAACTACTCAAAAATGTTCAAGTTTAGCTAATATTAGCGTCTTCTAATTCGGCTAATTGTATTTTCTTCTTTTTTTTCTGTTACTCCAAAAGTCGAAAGTGTAGCTAGCACCACAATATCTTCAAGAAAACTCCTTGACCACTATCATGAAAGGTATTTGGACTTCAACAACCACGGTATTACCAACTATGAATCCCTGCGAAGCATCCTTGAGATCTCTAAGAGGAATTAGATCATGGTGACCCCAGGTGTTGGTTTTAGTACAGAATTCACGAGTAACTACAGAACATCAGAAATAATAAAATTAACCCGCAAAAACAGAAGTAAACAATGTTTTCGAAACAGAAAAAGGCTTTTCTTCATGATTATTGTTCAAGCAGAGAAATGTTTAGAAATATAAAGTATTAAGGAATCCTCGCCTATAAGTTTGAGCTTTTAGGTTAGCGGTTTCTTCTTATAGTATCAAAGCACATTGAACAAAAATGTCCAGAGTCCAAATTCTACCCACCTTTCTTATTAACCTCTTATAAAATCTTACAGATTTTACTATAAGCTGGAATATATGAGAAATATAAATTATTCTTGGGCCCATGGCCACTCACCTTTCTTTTCTTGATGTTTTCCAGAAAGTTGATCCCTTACACGCAGAATGAATTCAGCATTAATCTTTGTTACTGAATCTTTTAAGTATAAAAACACGGACAAGCTCTTGCCAATCTCTGTCCCACTCCCATTGGGATAAAGCAATAAACTCCTAAATGAAATTGAAAAGACACAAATTATAGCACATAGCAAAAAATTGAAGTTATTCGTATCAATTTTGAAGCTATAAACACATCTTTACTCACCATTTATACCCACCAATATCAAACACCTCAGAACTATGACTTTCTTTGCTTTGCCAACTTGGACATTCCAAGTGAAGGTGTTGTTAGCAAGCTCCTTCACAATAGACATGCACTCACCTTTATAAGTACATTTTTCCATTATGTAAACCTCAGCTCCAAATACACAACAATCATCAATAAGGTATCCATTGAAGCATCATTAAAAGCATTACGTGAAATAAATTGGTCAAATCCCCATTCTGTTTTTCATTCCACGAAAACGCCTTGCTGTTTCCTTACGATCTAACCCAAAGATCAAAGCATATAGATAGTTCAGTAAATTGATGAAAATAGATAACAGTTGAATTATGGCAGGGTATGTATAAATCAACTATATAGTACCTTGAACAGCCAAATACTTATCTTCAATTTGATTATAAACAAACAACTTGAAGACAGCATTAACCTCACCACCGAAGGGTAATCCATTTGAATTGGATAGTGCTAAATATAGAGATAGGTGTTTATCTCCATTTTTTTCTTATTTCCCTCAGGGTAAATAGACAGCCTCCTGCACCAAAAAAATAGTGAAAAATGTTAGGTAGTGCTAATTGGCCTAACAAAAATTAGCGCAATCAAATACAAAAAGTTAACAATATTTATAATTATAATATAAACATATTTATGACATAAATGAATTTCATAAACTTTTATGATATTTATTTGTAAATGCATATGTTTCATATTTGGTATAAATCGAAATTCATTTGGAAGTCCTCATTGATTTGATCCACACAATATGTAAATTGTATTTTGAAAGTTTAATTATAGAAATTTTTGAAAAAGAATGTAACTGCATTGCATAAAGTAGATAATCAGAAAGAAAAATATAATACAGTAATTTCTTTACATTATACAATACATCAGCACCAACTGAGCATATCTTAAAGAAATAAAAAAAAATATTAACCTACTCTAATAGAGTGATATATGGCAACTCAGCACATTGGTAAAACAAGAGCAATAAAATAAATAATGTAAGCAAAGGCATTTCTAGATTCTAGATCCCTTTGATTACATTACATTAAGTTACATTATGGCTAACCAAACGTAGCCTAAGCTGTTTGGCTAGTAATCCATTAGTAGAGTACATGCAGTTAAAGCCCTCTTAGCTCCTATTAGCAAAAAAAAAAAAAAAAATGTGGAATTAAAATTAAAACCCACCATTTGTATCCGCCAACTTCAAAATCACTTGATTGAAAATTCTCGACCTTTGCATCAGAAAGTTTAGAGAAGTTTTCGATCTTAAACAGATAGTGAGAAGGTGGACGATCCCTTAGTTCCCTTATTATTTCTGTTGATTAAACATCAAAATCAAAAGCAACAATTAGCATCAATCTCTGATTATTTTTAAATATGAGCGCAATTTTGAGAGAACGAGAGATAAAGACAGAGAAATTCCTGACCTCTTTGTTCTTCTTTGATAGTGAGTTTAGTGATTGCTTCTTCCATAACAGTTTTTACTTCTTCTTTGGCACTGAGTTCAGCAATCACTTCTTCCATGACTTCTCGTACTCCCATTATTACTTTACTCTGTTTTCGCGTTTTCTTTTCCTTATATAGGAATAAAAAAAAAAGGAAAAGTAGGGAAGAAGTAAAGGGCGTGCGAATAATAATAATAATAAAACAATAAAGGTCATTTGCCTTATTCATTATATAAAATAATTATATAAAGTTCAGATTTGATCCAATTTAGTTCTTGAAATTATATAAAATAATTAAAAAGATTCTATCTTACTTTTTAGTCCAATTCTTTTACCTCTGAACTTATTTACCTATTAAATAACTATTAAATTTTTAAAATTGTTTAAAATTATTAAAAAATAATATTTGATATTTTGAGCCAATTTACCTCTACTTATTCATTATACTTACAATATGAGTCATTATATAAATAGTTATTAAAATTGTAGTTAGGATTGAGCTGATTTAATTTATTTAAAAATTAATTAATTATAAAATATAGAAAAATAATATATGAAATATATTGTATCTTTTTTTAACTTGATTGATGGTTTTGATTATTTTTAACATTTTAAAATTAACCTCTATTACTAGTTGATCAAAAATTATGAAATCTATGCATTTTTCATATTGAATAAATATATTGTATCTCCTTTTAACTTGATTGATGGTTTTGATTATTTTTAACATTTTAAAATTAACCTCTATTACTGGTTGATCAAAAATTATGAAATCTATGCATTTTTTATGTTGAATAAATTAAAGTTATAATACATGTTTATAAATTTATTATATAACAAGAAATGATATTTTTGTGGATTTTAAATTTATATTCATAAGTGTTGGAAAATTTTGATATGCGCGTTCTTAGTGTATGACAAAAAGAAATAAAAAATCAATCATGTTAAATTAAATCAATTACTAATTTATAAAAATCAATACAAGTTCAAGGGTTAAATTGGCCGAAAAAGTGAATTCGGATCTTTTTAATCATTTTATACAAGTTCAAGAGCTAAATTGGCCCAAAAGCTCTTTTGGCCTTGCTAAATAAGTTCAGGGATCAAATTAGCCTTTATTCCAAAAAAAAAAAAAAAAAAAACAAGTCGAAATACATAAATTCATCCCTATTTTTTAGCTACAAAAATATATTTTGTCGATAAAAATTTTGTCGCTAAATTAATTATTTTCCGTCGGTAATTATATTTAGAAAGTAGACAAATTTTATAGCTATTTTATATGGATTTTGTTCTTAATTTTGATGCTATTTTGTCATTGTTTTATCTGTAAATTGTCGTTAAATTTAATATATATTTCAATAAAATAATTTATTTTGTCGCTAATTTAACGCTATTTTGTCGCTAATTTCATAAAAAAAATTAAAAAATTTTGCCTAAATTTGCATAATTAACATGTTTTAATATAGCATCAAAAACCCTTAATTATTAACAATTCCAATTCAACACCATATACCATAATACACTTGCAATATATTATAATATCTCGTAAATTAATTCAGCAAACATGTTCGATACTGTATTAAAATTAGAAAGATAAAGGAAGGAAAAAAAAAGTCTTTCCACATTTAGTTATATGTTTTAAATGTTTAAATAGAGATAATACTAGTTTATTATGATGGCTACTAATTAAGGCTCTCATCTCGATCATCCTCCGCATCATTTATAGTACGATCAGCACGAAATCCAGTAATAGTAGATGCATTAAAACGCCAGTCAGACCCAATTGTCAGTCTGCGAATCCAGGTCTTAAAAAATCGTCCTCAAGTCGTTGGTACATCCATAGTCGATTTGAACTCATACTGACCTGGTTGACAATTATTTAGGTTTTCATAACAATACTACAAAGCGCCAAGTACAATTAGAAATCAAGTCTCCTTAATAGCTAATATATTAATATCTAATCAAGTCTTCTAAAACAATCAAACTATATTACAAAGGAAACTATTTATGCTTAATAATAATAATAAGAAGAAAAGCAATAATGTGGCATCCGTCGTCTGGTTTTCTGGGATTAGCCGGTGGGTGTTACAAATAAAGTATTAGAAAAGCAAAAGAATTAAAAATAAATAAAATATTCTTATGCTTCCAAGATATATAAATAATATAATAAATCAAAGTTTAGATACATGTCACACATTTATAAAATAAGCTAATGTTCTGTCTAGTATACTCGTGCTATTTTATTGTTTTTAATTAATTAATATAAAATAAGTTTATATTTAAATAAAGGGGTTATCGCCAAGAAATTCAATTTCCCACAAATTAATGGTATATTCTTCCAATTTTAAACTATTTGGATTCAGTAAGGCCAACTAACCAAAGGCTGTCTTATTTTGACAGCATGCATTTTTTTTTAATCAATAAATTTTATGCTTAAATAAAAAGGGAAAGAGAAACCAAAAACACATCAACCAAACCAGACAAATTAAAATAGTAGAGTAGTAGCAAATATCTCAAAGACAATGTTAAAAGGCTCAGCATACCTGACAGTAGCTGGGTAAGAACAGCCACTAACACCTGCAAGAATCACAGAAAATAAAAGGGTAAGAAAAAAGAATCGGTGCCTTGTCTCTCCACTTAAACATGGCTTACAAGGATGAGAGGAATGCTAAAACATGCCTTGTTTCAGCAATGGCTTACTAGGATCAGATGCAGAACTGGTAGCAGTGCCAGCAAAATCACAAGAGCCTTGAGTTTTGATTAAGTCTTGGTAACTTCTACAAGCAGTATTAAAATCTTTGATCATTTAAATTTTTCGAAATCAAAGAATCTAAATATATAAGCAACCATATAATGCCCTGCTTGTTTATTTTTTTTTGTCTAAAAGTGAAATAACATTAACCCATCAAACAAACATCATTCTCAAATTATTTTATTTTAACTCAGCATTCACTGCTGCTAGTTTGCAGTTGATTGGTTTTTGCATGATGACATAAAGAGCCTTGATGGGTCAGGTTTTATAAGTGCAACAATTGCTTTAAATGCTTTATCAGTTTGTCTCTTGCAGCATTTTAATTAATAAATTAAATCTTAATTTAGATGAGTAAAGTATAACTTTTCAGAAGAGATTATGAAACCTTTGGAAGAACTTTCCAACTTGCATTTTGGTGATGCATGGGATGATGAGTTCAAAACACACAAGTTGGCATGAGTTCTGTTATACATCTATCTCTGATCAGTATCCTTAGACTGTGGATGACAGAAGAAACTAAATAGTACAAATTTTGTCATTTTTTTACAAAAGAGAGCTAATCCTCTCGCAGAAACGTAGTGACTATTGCCAAAATTGAACAATACATGCATATATATTAAACTACATGTGATATATTAAAATGAAGTTTGTATAAATAGATACATACCTGATTATGCAAATGGTGCAGCAATTATGATTGCTTGAGTCTTCAGTTCATGTCATGAATCTGCAAAATTTTAAGAAAAGAAATGTCGAGTATCTTTGGACCTTGCAATAAACCTGTGCAGCCATTGACAGGTTTTGGATAAAATTTCTCAATGAAATAACAGGTTTTGGATACCAACTCTAGTTTTGGTGCAAAATGTGTTTGTCCACGTGCAAACTGTACCCTTTGTATTGCATTTGCTTGGCTGCATCTAAACAGAACCTCAAGGACACAATAATCGTGGCTGTAGCTAGGTTTCGGATTAGGGAAAACGGGAACCAGAGAAAAGAGAGGAAAGGAGGGAAATTGAGAATTGGGCGCCACATAATTACATTAACCCTAATATTATTGTTATTTTTGAAATATTTTAAAACAGTTTACCGATAAAAAAAAATTTATAGCTATTTTGTCGGTAAAAAACAAAAATCGTCAAAATATTTTGTTGGTGATTAATGAATTAAAGTTTATGGCTATTGTTGTTCGAATTTTGACGGTAAATCAAGGCGCTGTTATTTGGCGCATTTAGTATCAATATATTAGGGAGAATCACTTTTTTGTCGCTAATTAGCGACGAAATACCTAAAAATTGTGTCGTAATATTTCTCAAATAATACTAATTTTCAATAATTTACATTTTTCCGGTATTAGTCGGTATTTTAATAATTTACATTTTGCCGGTATTAGTCAGTATTTTATCACTAAATACCTACAAAATTTTTTGTCGGTATTTTTTGTCGCTAAATCTCTATTTTCTTGCAGTGATTGGATTTAGTACAGAATTGATGAGTAACTACAGAACACCAGAAGAAACAATAAAATTAACCCACATGTCAGCATACCAAAAATAATTCTCTAATGCATGTCAGCATACCAGAAGAAACTAACAAGTTGTAATATTATTCAGATTCAATGAATAATCATACCAAAAATAACTCTGTAATGCATATGTCAGCATTCTAAAGATAGAAACAGATCATATGAGGACATAAGTTACTTTTAAAAGAAAATATCAATGATTGTTTAAATAAAAATTTGATTTAACATTATATATATTTCATTATCAAAGTCAAAAATATGCAACTTTGAATTGTCATCAATCTCTAATTTATAAAACAACATTTAATTTTAATAAATTACTATTAATGCAGCATATGCTTGAACAAGAAATTGCGATATATATATATAACAAAAAAACAAAAATGCAATGTTGACTAAGTTTAAAACCTCCGCCACTGCAAGAAAAGGAGTATTGTCTGTAACATATTACGAAGCAGTAAATAGGAACATCCAACCTGAAGACAACATGTTCAATTCAAAAACATTCAAGTTTAGCTAACATTTATATCTTCTAATTTAGCTAATTGCATTTGTTTTTTTTTTTTTTTTTTCGTAGGTCAAAAGGCAAACGTCTAGTACCACAATATCTTCAAGAGAACTGGTAAAAGTCTAGTACAACAATAGCTTCAAGAGAACTCCTTGACCAATGTCATGAAAAGCATTTGGATTTCAACAATCATGGCATTACCGACTATGAATCCCTTTGATGTATCATTGAGATCTCTAAGTGGAAGTAGATCAAGGTAACCCCAATTGTTGGATTCAGCACCGAATTGATTTGTAGCTACAGAACATCAGAAACAATGAAGTTAACCAGCAAAAACTGAAGTAAACAATGTTTTTGAAATAGAAACAGGCTTTCTGTTCATTATATATCACATTGGTTACGTTGCTCAAGAAGAGGAATATTTAGCAATTAAACTATTATTGAATCCTTGCCTATAAGTTCAAGCTTTTAGGTTAATGGTTTCTTTATAGTTTATATTGTATCAAAGCATCTTCGACCCAATAGACTCCAAATTCTACCCACCTTTCTTATTAACCTCTTATAAAATCTTATAGAATTTACTATAAGCTGGAATATATGAGAAATATAAATTATTCTTGGGCCCACGGCTCTCACCTTTCTTTTCTTGATGTTTTCCAGAAAGTTGATCCCTTACACGCAGAATGTATTCAGCATTAATCTTTGTTACTGAATCTTGTAAGTATAAAAACATGGACAAGCTCTTGCCTTTCTCTGTTCCACTCCCATTGGGATAAAGGGATAAACTCCTAATTGAAATTGAAAAGACATAAATTATGGCTCATTGCAATAATGAAGTTATTTGATATCAATTTTGAAGCTGAAAAACACTTCTTTACTTACCATTTATGCCCACCAATGTCAAACACCTGGGACTTATGATTTTCTTTGCTTTGCCAACTTTGAACCTTCCAAGTGAAGGTGTTGTTAGAAAGCTCCTTCACAATAGACATGCACTCACCCTTACCAGTACATTTTTCCATTATGTAAACCTCAGCTCCAAATACACAACAATCATCAATAAGGTATCCATTTGAAGCATCATTAAAAGCATCACGTGAAATAAATTGGTCAAAACCCCATTCTGTTTTCATTCCACGAAAACGCCTTTCTGTTTCCTTACCATCTAACCCAAAAGATCAAAGCATATAGATAGTTCAGTAAATTGATGAAAATAGATAACAGTTGAATTATGGCAGAGTATGTATAAGTCAACTATATAGTACCTTGAACAGCCAAATACTTATCTTCAATTTGATTATAAACAAACAACTTGAAGAAAGCATTAACCTCACTATGTAAGGGTAATCCATTTGAATTGGATAGTGCTAAATATAGAGATAGGTGTTTATCTCCATTTTTTTTCTTATTTCCCTCAGGGTAAAGAGACAGCCTCCTGCACCAAAAAAATAGTGAAAAATGTTAGGCAGTGCTCATTGGCCTAACAAAAATTATGGCAATCAAATGCCAGAAATGAATGTTCAAATACAAACATTAAACAAACAAATACAAAAAGTTAACAGTATTTATAATTATAATATAAACATATTTTATGACATAAATGAATTTCATAAACTTTTAAAATATTTATTTGTAAATGCATATGTTTCATGTTTGGTGTCAATCGAAATTCATTTGGAAGTCGTCATTGATTTGATCCACACAATATGTAAATCGTATTTTGAAAGTCTAATTATAGAAATTTTTGAAAAAGAAATGTAACTGCATTGCATAAATTAGATAATCAGAAAGAAAAATATAATACAGTAATTTCTTTACATTATACAATACATCAGCAGCAACTGAGCAATATCTTAAAGAAAAAAAAAATATTAACCTACTCTAGTAGAGTGATATATAGCAACTCAGCATATTGGTGAAACAAGAGCAATAAAATAAATAATGTAAGCAAAGGCATTTCTAGATTCTAGAATCCCTTTGATTACATTACATTAAGTTAAATTATGGCTAACCAAACGTAGCCTAAGCTGTTTGGCTAGTAATCCACTAGCAGAGTACATGTTAAACCCTATTAGCTCCTATTAGCCAAAAAAAAAAAAGTGGAATTAAAATTAAAACCCACCATTTGTATCCGCCAACTTCAAAATCACTTGATTGAAAATTCTCGACCTTTGCGTCAGAAAGTTTAGAGAAGTTTTCGATCTTAAACAGATAGTGAGCTGGTGGACGATCCCTTAGTTCCCTTATTATTTCTGTTGATTAAACATCAAAATCATAAGCAACATTTAGCATCAATCTCTGATTGTTTTTAAATATGTGCGCAATTTTGAGAGAACGAGAGGTAAAGACAGAGAAATTCCTCACCTGTTTGTTCTTCTTTGATAGTGAGTTTACTGATTGCTTCTTCCATAACAGTTTTTACTTCTTCTTTGGCACTGAGTTCAGCAATCACTTCTTCCATGACTTCTCGTACTCCCATTATTACTTTACTCTATTTTCACGTTTTCTTTTTCTTATATAGGAATAAAAAAAAAAATATGAAAAGTAGGGAAGAAGTAAAGGGCGTGTGAATAATAATAATAATAAAACAATAAATGTTAGTTCGTTCCTGAACTTATTTATTTAATCCTTAAAATAATTAAAAAGATTTAATTTCACTTTTTAGTCTAATTATTTTACCCCTGAACTTATTTAAAATGATTAAAAAATAATATTTGATATTTTGAGTCAATTTACCTTTAATTATTCATTGTACTTAAAATATGAATCATTATATAAATATTTATTAAAATCATTATATAAATCTTTTGGCCTTGCTAAATAAGTTCAGGGATCAAATTAGCCTTTGTTCAAAAAAAAAAAAAAAAAAAAAAACAAGTCGAAATACATAAATTCATCCCTTAACTTTGTTACTTTGATGTCGTGGCACATCCAACTTTTACTTTGACTTATCATAACTTGCAGAATTATTTGATTGAACACTTCAATTTGCAAAATTAGATTTATTAAACATCTATTAAATAGTTGAAAATGTGAAAATTAATATTTCAGGAGTTATGCTATCTACATACTAAATCAATATTTTGCTTATAAACATAAAAATAATAAAATCTATTGCTATTAGTATGAAAGAGTATATAGTATTATCAAAATTTGCAAGTTTAAGAGCATAATAAGTCATTTATAAATCCAGAGGATACTGCACTTGATGCCTGGAATCATCTTGCCAACTTATTCCAGGATAATAAAACTGCTCGTGCAGTTCATCTCGAAACTGAGTTCGCCAATACTCATCTGAGAGATTTTCCGGACGCAAAGGCTTACACTCGTCGTCTTGAAGTTTTGGCTGATCAACTAGCCAATGTTGATCAAAAGGTTAGTGATCAGAGGATGGTTCTTCGACTCCTCACCGGCCTTACCGATGCGTATGATGGTTTTGTTACTGTTGTTCAGAACAAAGTACCTATGCCTACCTTTGCACAAGCTTATTCTATGCTTCTTTTGGATGAGACTACGAAAGCCGAACGTGCTAAATCAGAGGCAACGAATAATACTGCGTTGCTTATGCGGACTGCTGCTACTAATCCTCCATCTGATTCTTACAAGGATCCGGCTCCAGTGCCAGCCACTTTCAAAGGCAAACGGCGGCAAGGGAAACAACGTGGTAATAATCAGCGTGGGTATCAGACTAATCAGAATCATTTGAATTCTGGTGGGGGTCGAGGCAATTTTCGGAACTCACAATAATTTTTTTATCCGCAGCCTCCTTCTTACATGTCGCCGTCTAGTTGGAATTTCCCTTCGTGGAATGGCTGGTACCCATCACAGCCGTGGATGGCGCCACCATGTCCCTATCCAACAAATCCTTAGCCTCAACATCCACCGCGAGCACCGCAGTAAGGACTTTTAGGGTCTCATCCTTCACAGCAATCTTTTTACACTGCTGCTGCCCCATCTCAGTCTACTGAATATGCTCCGACTGATATCGAACAGGCCTTGTACAACATGTCTTTAAAGTCGCCGGAAGGACAATGGTATATGGATTCAGCTGCCACTTCTCACATGACTGCAAATCCAGGTACGCTCACCTATTATTCTAAATTGAGCCGCAAAGATGGTATTGTTGTTGGTAATGGGCATATTATTCCAATTCAAGGTCATTGTAATGTTCAGCTGTCTCCTTCTAATCCCACTTTACACCTTCGTAATGTTTTGCATGCTCCAAACATGATTAAAAACCTTATTTCTGTTCGTAAATTTACAACTGATAATTAGGTGTCTATTGAGTTTGATCCGTTTGGGTTTTCTGTGAAGGTTTTTTCGACGGGGAATAAAATTCTGCGGTGTGAGAGTTCTGGCGATTTATATCCTTTCAATCTTCCTAGCGTTGGTCATGAGTCTGCTTTCTCTGCTGTTTCGCCAAATCTTTGGCATGCTCGTTTGGGTCACCCTAGCAAAGTCATTCTTCAATCTCTTAGACAAAATAAATTGATTGATTGTAACAAGGACAAGTTAGAATTTTGTCATTCTTGCCCTCTTGGTAAATTTGTTCGGTTGCCTTTTCAGGATTCATTTAATGTTACTCATAAACCTTTTGAAATAATTCATAGTGATTTGTGGTGTTCACCAGTTCTTAGTTCTTCAGGGCACCAATATTATTTGTTATTTCTGGATGATTTTTCGAATTTCCTTTGGTTTTTCCCCTCTCACGCAAGTCTGAGGTTACTGGGAAATTTATTCAGTTTCATGCTTTTGTTACCACACAATTTCAAACCTCAATTAAACAATTGCAATGTGATAATGGCAAGGAATATGATAACCAATTGTTGCATCAATTTTGTATTCAGCATGGGATAACATTTCGTTTTTCTTGTCCCTATACTTCTTTCCAAAATGGTAAAGCTGAGAGAAAAATCTGAACACTTAATAATGCTATTCGCACTTTTCTAGCCCATTCCTCCATACCACATCAGTATTGGCATCATGCTCTTCACCATGCTACATATATCCATAATATTTTACCCACCAAAATATTAGGATTTCAGTCACCAACTCAAGTTTTGTATCACAAAATTCCTTCGTATACAAACATTAAGGTTTTTGGGTGTCTTTGTTTTCCGCTGTGTCCTGCATCTGTTATTCATAAATTAGCAAATAGATCCTTACCTTGTGTATTCCTGGGAAATTCCTCTTGTCACAGGGGCTTCAAGTGTTTTGATATGTCTTCTGGAAAAATCATTCTTAGTCGCCATGTTAAATTTGATGAACAACAGTTTCCATTCTCTACTGTCTGTCTCCCATGTTCTACCTCCTATGATTTTCTCGATGACACCTTAACACCAATAGAAATCCATCGTATTTACTCTCAAAGTAATCCAGCCGGTTCTACTTCCTCCATTGTCGAGTCACAGTCTTCTCACTCACCTCCTTCACCTATTCCACCTCCAAACCGAATGGTAACTAGGAGTCAACATGGAATTGTCAAACCCAATACTAAATATCAACACTCATATCATGTTGACAAGTTGCTTCTGTCTCCCATTCCTAAAAATCCAACACAAGCTTTTCATGATTTGAATTGGAAAAATCCCATGATTGAGGAATATAAGGCTCTCCTTAAGAATAAGACGTGGGTTTTAGTACCTCGTCCTCCTAAAGTCAATGTTATTCGATCTATGTGGATTTTTCGGCATAAACTAAATTCTGATGGTTCATTTGAAAGGTATAAGGCTTGTCTTATAGGTGATGATCGTTCTCAGCGTGAAGGAATCGATTGTGCTGATACATTCAGTCCTGTGGTGAAACCTGCTACTATCAGAACTGTGCTTAATCTTGCATTCGCTAATTCATGGCAAATACATCAACTAGATGTCAAGAATGCATTCCTTCATGGCAACCTCACTGAAACCGTATATATGCATCAACCGCAGGGATTTAGAGATTCAAGTCACCCTGATCATGTTTGCTTATTACAGAAATCTCTCTATGGCCTTAAGCAAGCCCCCCGAGCTTGGAATCAACGGTTTACAGAATATGTCACCACTCTTGGTTTTAAACAAAGCCGAGTTGATACTTCTTTATTTGTCTATTGCCATAATGCTGACATTGCCTATTTGTTACTTTATGTGGATGACATCATACTCACTGCTTCCTCTATAGCTTTTCGAAAGAAAATAATAAATCTATTGGCACAAGAATTTGCAATGAAGGATTTGGGTTGCTTACATTATTTCCTGGGGGGATTGCTGTTACTCATTCTAAAAATGCTATTTTTCTTTCTCAAAAGAGGTATGCCGAAGATATCTTAGAAAGAGCAGGGATGACCAATTGCAAGTCCAGTTTTACACCTGTTGATACCAAAGGAAAATTGAGCTCCACAACGGGTATACCTTGTTCTGATTCTAAGCAGTACCGCCAACTAGCTGGAGCTCTTCAGTATTTGACTTTCACGCGGCCAGACATTTCGTATGCGGTCTAGCAAGTTTGTCTCTTTATGCATTCTCCAACTGAAAGCCACATGAATTCCTTGAAACGGATATTGCGATACATCAAAGGTCCGCTAGACTATGGTTTACATTTGCAAAAATCTACTATAAACACTCTTCTAGCCTATACTGATGCTGATTGGGGCAGCTGTCCGGATACCCGCCGTTCAACATCGGGCTACTGTTTGTTTCTTGGCAATAATCTTGTATCTTGGTCTTCCAAGCGCCAACCTACTATTTCCAAATCTAGTGCGGAGGCTGAATACAGGGGTGTTGCAAATGCTGTATCCGAGTCCTGTTGGTTAAGAAATTTGTTGTTAGAGCTTCATTGTCCCATTCCGAAGGCTACTTTAGTTCATTGTGACAATATAAGTGCGGTTTACTTATCAGCCAATCCGATACAACATCAAAGAACTAAACATATAGAATTGGACATACATTTTGTTCGCGAAAAGGTTCAGAAGGGCGAAATCCGTGTAAGTCATCTCCCCTCCGGGTTTCAAATTGTTGATATCTTCACCAAAAGTTTGCCTAAAGTTCTCTTCGAAGATTTCAGAGCCAGTCTTAGTGTTCGTCCTTCTAACCCTAAGACTGCGGGGGTGTAGTAGAATATGTAATATTCTGTTGGTATAATTAGTTTGATATGATTTATATAGATTAGTTTCCTAATTGTATATAGTTAGGGTATTGAGCTGTATGACTATATATAGGAAAGTCATTGTACAATATGAGACACGGAAGACATCTTCTTTCAATTAGGATTTTGTTCTTAATTTTGATGCTATTTTGTCATTGTTTTATTGGTAAATTGTCGTTATTGTGTCGTTAAATTTAATATATATTTTAATAAAGTAATTTATTTTGTCCCTAATTTAACGCTATTTTGTTGCTAATTTCATAAAAAATTTAAAAAGTTTTGCCTAAATTTGCATAATTAACATGTTTTAATATAGCATCAAAAACCCGTAATTATTAACAATTCCAATTCAACACCATATACCATAATACACTTGCAATATATTTATAATATCTCGTAAATTAATTCAGCAAACATGCTCGATACTGTATTAAAATTAGAAAGATAAAGGAAGGAAAAAAAAGTCTTTCCACATTTAGTTATATGTTTTAAATTTTTAAATAGAGATAATAATAGTTTATTATGATGGCTACTAATTAAGGCTCTCATCTCGATCATCCTCCGCATCATCTATAGTACGATCAGCACGAAATCCAGTAATAGTAGATGCATTAAAACGCCAGTCAGGCCCAATTGTCAGTCCGCGAATCCAGATCTTAAGAAATCGTCCTCAAGTCATTGGTACATCCACAGTCGATTTGAACTCATACTGACCTAGTTGACAATTATTTAGGTTTTCATAACAATATTACAAAGCACCAAGTACAATTAGAAATCTTGGTTTTGTCATCATCAAAAAGGGGGAGATTGTTGGCTCAAAGGTCAATTTTATCTTGAGATTTTGATGATTATACAAAACAAATAAATTTAATATTCTTGTATGTGCTAATATTATTTTATGCAGAAATTATTGTTGAAAATTATTGAAGAAATGAAGTTCCTACATCTCAAGATTTTTATTTGAAGACCATGAAGATTAATGAAGATATTTTCTATTGGTTAGTATTATAATAAGTCTTAGGAAATTATTATAGGATAGAGAGTAAAAGATATTATAAGCACAAATCTATTTTATCTCTCTCAAAATTGTTTTGAAATGTTTTTGAATAAATTTATTAAGAGGATATAGCCAAAATCTTTACTCTTCACGTTTTTCCATCTAAAATATCTTTGGAGTAAATATTCTTGGTAGTTATTAAATGAAATTCTGCAAAAAGCATTTTCTGATCTAAAAAGCAGTTTCTGATTTAATACAGCTGTCTGTTTCTAATACAGCTGGCTGTTTCTGATATAAATGTTACACTGTTTTCTAAACTGAACCTTTCATCTCCAAACCTTGCATGTGTAAATATTAAATGTGGTCTAACAGCCCTTTTAATTGCAACCCATGCATTGCCTCATTAGTTTAAAAACATCAGAAACTTTATTGCTCATTAAAGCAAAAAATCTCAAAGTTAACTTCAAAAGAGAATATCATCTTTTCATATAAAAACCATTTCCTCTTTTAAAAAGAATGGGTTTTGCAAAAGAGTATGAGTTCATTGTTCATAGTTTAAATCTCTCAAAGCTCTCTCTTCAATCCCCCTATTTCTTTTCATCTCTTTGCTTCAAGAAAAATTTTTAAGAGAAAAGAAAATTTATTAACAACATTTTCTGAAGAACAGTTTTGATCTTTAAATTTGTTTTCTAAATTCATTTTCTGTTCTTCCTGTGCTTATATTTGCATTTCTCTCTGTCTATATAGATTCTGTAATCTGTTGTAGACAGGCTCTTTATTTGAAAAACTTTTGTGTAATAGCTTAGATGAAAAGCTATGGTGTTATAGGTTATCAAGCGACCTTCTCCTTGTGTGAGATTCTAATGTCTTGATTTGAGTTTCTGATCTCTGCAAAATCAGAGAGGGTTGAGGTTGACTAGAACCTTTGAAAAATCTAGTGGGATAAAGGTTAGATCTAGGTGTTGATCTATTTCCTTGTATTGTTGGTTTGTCTCTTACCCTTGAAAAGAGATAACATAGTGGAGGATCTCAAGATGCGTCTTGAGGAGTGGATGTAGGCGAGTTAGTGCCGAACCACTATAAATCTCTGTGTTTATCTTCTTTTACTTTCTGAAGTTCTGCTTGATTATATTCTATTTACGCAACTGTTAATCTGTTTAGAAATGCGATGTTGTTAATGAGTTTCTGATTCTAATCGTGAATAAGCTTTATCTCTGTGGAACATTAAAACTCTGGATTTCTGTATTGTGATTTTACCAAGTTCTAATCTATCCTTCTATATTCAGTGTAATTCACAATATGAATTATAATCATTTTTCTAATCTTGCTTAAAGCTTTGTGAACCAGTTCTAAAATGCAATAACTGTTGTCCACTGAGTCTTTCTAAAATAGCAATAAACTTTGTGAAGCTGTTCTAATCGCAATAGCTATTCTTCACAGAGTCTTTCTAAAATTGCTTAAGCTTTGTGAAGCTGTTCTAATCGCAATAGCTGTCCTTCACAGAGTTATTCTAAAATTGCTTAAGCTTTGTGAAGCAGTTCTAAATGCAATAATTGTTCTTCACAGAGTCTTTCTAATCGTGCAATAAGCTTTGTGAGGAAGTTCTAAACTTGATAACTAACTCTCACAAATGCTTTCTAATTCCGCTGCAATAGAATTCTGATTTTTGTTTTTGAAAGTTAAATTTTTAGAAAACCCAATTCACCCCCCTCTTGGGTTGTGCCATATATAAACGGGACCCACAATCTGGTATCAGAGCTCTTGGCTCTTGACTTACCAAAGCTTAACCGCTTGAGAGAAAAGATCCCATGGCAGCCCCACTTCCTCTTACATCTTTAGAAGGTCAATCTGTTTCTAGACCACCTCTGTTCAATGGCTCTAATTACTCTTATTGGAAAACCAGAATGGAAAACTTTATAAAATCAGTTGATATAAATTGCTGGAGGAATGTTATAACTGGTCCTCGTATTCCTATGAAAACTGTTGACAATGAAAGAGTTCCAAAAACAGAAGAAGAATATAATGATGCCGATTGGAATGACATATCTATAAATGCAAAAACCATTAATATTCTTCACTGTGCATTAGATCCAACAGAATATAACAAAGTGTCTGGATGTAAGTTTGCAACGGAAGTATGGGAAAAACTTAGAGTTACCTATGAGGGTACTGACCGAGTGAAGGAATCCAGAATTAATATCCTTTGGAGAGAATATGAAATGTTTAGTATGAAAGAGGGAGAGACTATAGCTGAACTAAATTCCAGATTTACAAATATAGTTAATCCTTTGAGAACTCTTGGAAAGGAAATTTTAGAAGATGAGCTTGTTAAGAAAATCCTTAGAATTCTACCTAAAAAATGGGATTCTATAGGAACTGTAATGAACTATAAAGAAACTCCAGTAACGTATGATTATTTGATAGGAGCTCTTGTTTCAGAAGAGATGAAATCTTCTTTGTCTGTAGAAGATAAGAAAAAGAAAGGACTGGCTTTGAAAGTAGTTTCTAGTGAAGAAAGTTCTTCTGATCTTGATAGTGATGATTTAACACTTGTTGCTAAGAGATTCAAGAAGTTCTATAAAAAAGGTGGAAGGCCACAGAAAAAGTTTATCAAAAAGAACTTTTCACCTAAAAATAGCAACTTGCCTAAGAAAGAACTTTCTGAAGTGGTTTGTTATGAGTGCAATAAGCCCGGCCATATCAAGCCTAATTATCCTAAGCTGAAAAAGAAATCAAAGAAAGAAAAGCTGAAGCAAGCATTTGTAGCTGCTTGGAGTGACTCAGACGATTCTAATTCTGAAAGTCAAAGTGACCAGGAGGAAACTGCGAATATCTGTCTAATGGCCACTATCGATTGTGACTCCAAGGAAATTAGAACTCCGACTTCAACACAAAAAGATGAAAGTAGTGAAGCAAATGAAAAAGGTCAAAAACGTGATGAAAGCAATGTAAGTATCTCTGAACTTGAATCAGAAAGTGATCTTCTAGATACTTATAATAACCTTTGCACTGAATTTGAAAAACTTGTTAGAAAGCATAAAGTACTAAAGAAAGACTTCAGAAAATTGAAAACTGAATGTAATCATTTGAAAGATGCTTTTTATTAAGAAGTTACATGCAAAGATCTTTTTGTAGAGATCAAAGATCTTAAAGATTGCAATGACAAATTTTCTGAAAATCTGAAACACTTTGAAGAAAAATGTAAAAATCTGAATTCTGAAAATGAATCTTTGAAAACTGAGATTAGAATTCTAAAGTCAATTTCAGAATCATTTTCTAAAGAAAAGACAAGTTCTAACTATGATAGCATTTCAAAACAGAATCGTGTTTCTAATAAGAAAAATGCTATCTCTAATGTTGCGACTTTAGAACATCAGAAGCAATTTGAAAAATCTGTTAGTCTCAACAAAAAGAAAAATCATAGCAAGTTGAATACACCTGTTACCACTAACCCTCCAGGACCCAATACGAGTTGGGTACCTAAATCTGCGTGATTTTTTCAGGTGTGCCTAAGGAGTGAGCTGAAAACAGAAATGTGGTACATGGACAGTGCTTGCTCTAGGCATATGACTGGTGATAGAAAGAAATTCACCAGATTAGAAAAGAAAAAGGAAGGTACAGTGAGCTTTGGAGATAAAGCTAAAGGTAAAATCGTTGGTATTGGTGTGGTAGGTTCTAATCCTTCAATAGAAGATGTATGCTTAGTAGAAGGATTACATTATAACTTGTTAAGTGTAAGTCAGATTTGTGATAAAAATAGAAGAGTGATCTTTGAACCCTCTTATTGTGAAGTTCAGAACATGCATGATAACAAAACTTTATTTGTTGGAAAAAGGTTTGGGAACATATACCTAGTTGATCTTTCTGATATGCATAACCTAGATATATGCTTAGTTTCTGTTGACAATTCTAGTTGGTTATGGCATAGAAGACTTGGACATGCAAGCATGCACCTCATTTCTAAACTGTCTAAGAAAGACTTGGTTCGTGGTTTGCCAAAGCTAAAGTTTGAAAAAGATCACATTTGTGATGCTTATCAATTGGGCAAACAAATCAGAACATCTTTCAAATCTAAGGACATGGTTTCTACTTCTAGACCTTTAGAATTGCTACACCTTGATTTATTTGGACCTGTTACTCCTTCTAGTCTTGGAGATAAATCTTATGCATTTGTTATTATTGATGATTACTCTAGATTCACTTGGACACTCTTCCTTAGAAATAAGGATGAGTCATATGACATGTTTGTTCATCTTTGCAAGAGAATACAGAATGAGAAGGGATACAACATCTCTGTGATTAGAAGTGACCATGGAAGAGAATTTGAAAATCAGAAATTCGATGCTTTTTGCAAAGAATCAGGAATCTTCCATAACTTCTCAGCAGCTAGAACACCCCAGCAGAATGGAGTTGTAGAACGCAAGAATAGAACACTCCAGGAAATGGCCAGAACCATGCTGAGTGATTCTAATTTACCAAAGTATTTCTGGGCAGAAGCAGTTAACACTACCTGTTATATTCTAAACAGGGCATTGGTAAGATCTAATCTGAAAAAGACTCCATATGAGCTATACAAAGGTAGAAAACCTAACATTGGTTATTTTCACATCTTTGGGTGTAAATGTTTTATTCTAGATAATAAGAAAAATCACCTTGCTAAATTTGATGCTAAATCTTATAAAGGAATTTTTCTAAGATATTATAGTAATAGTAAAGCATATAGGGTGTTTAATAAAAAAACTCTAGTTGTAGAAGAATCTATCCATGTTGTGTTTGATGAATCTGATTCTACTTCTAGAATATTAGAAAATGATGATGATGTTGTAGATTTCAATCAAGAAAAGCAGAATGAACAATCAGAACAACTAGAACAGCCAGAAAATAAGCAGAATGTTGAAAATCAGGCTGAACCAGAAAATGAACATGAAGATCAGAACGCAACAGAAAGTCAAATGCCAGAAACAGAAAATGAGAATTCTGATTTACCAAAAGAGTGGCGATTCCACAAGTATCATCCTCAAGTGAATATCATTGACAACCCTTCAGAAAGGATGATGACTAGAGCTCAACTTAGAAGATATTTTGGTAATGTTGCTTTCGTTTCTCAATTAGAACCTAAAAATTTAGAAGATGCTCAAAATGATGAAAATTGGATTATTGCCATGCAAGAAGAACTAAATCAGTTTGAAATAAACCAAGTTTGGAAAATTGTTTCTAGACCTAAAAATCACTCTATTATTGGTACAAAATGGGTGTTTAGAAATAAGCTTGATGAACAAGGTAATGTTGTGAGAAACAAAGCAAGGTTAGTGGCTCAAGGTTACAACCAAGAAGAGGGCATCGATTTTGATGAGACTTTTGCTCCGGTTGCTAGACTTGAGGCCATTAGAATGCTTTGTGCATTTGCATGTTTTAAAAACTTCATGTTATATCAAATGAATGTGAAAAGTGCTTTTCTAAATGGTGTTCTAAATGAAGAAGTGTATGTAGAATAACCACCCGGTTTTGAAGTTTATAATAAACCAAATCATGTTTATAAACTTACTAAAGCACTTTATGGTTTAAAACAAGCTCCTAGAGCTTGGTATGAAAGATTAAGTAAGTTCTTGTTAGAAAATGGTTTTTCTAGAGGAAAGGTTGATACTACACTATTTATTAAGAATAAAGCACCTGATATTCTAGTTGTGCAAATCTATGTTGATGACATAATCTTTGGTTCTACTAATGACCTTCTTTGTAAGGAATTTTCTAAGATTATGCAGGGTGAGTTTGAAATGAGTATGATGGGAGAATTAAACTTCTTCCTTGGACTTCAAATCAAACAATGTGACAATGGAATCTTCATAAACCAAGGCAAGTACACTCGAGAATTGTTAAAAAGGTTCAAAATGGAGAATGCCAAGGTATGTAGTACACCAATGAGTCCATCCTCAAAATTAGAAAAAGATGAAAATGGAAAGGATGTGGATATTAAGATGTTTAGAAGTATGATTGGTTCTTTACTATATCTAACTGCAAGCAGACCTGACATTCACTTTAGTGTTTGTTTATGTGCTAGATTTCAATCATGTCCCAAAGAATCTCATTTAATTGCTGTAAAAAGAATTCTAAGATATCTTTGTGGAACTTCTAATTTAGGTCTGTGGTATTCTAAAGATGATACATTTGATCTTGTTGGGTATAGTGATTCTGATTTTGTAGGAAGCAAAATAGATAGAAAAAGCACGTCTGAAACTTGCCAGTTTCTAGGTAGCGCCCTTGTATCATGGTTTAGCAAGAAACAGACTTTTGTTGCTCTTTCTACTGCAGAAGCAGAATATATTGCTGCTGGAAGCTGTGTTGCACAAGTTCTCTGGATCAAACAACAATTGGCAGACTATGGTCTGAAATTAGAAACTGTTCCAATCAAATGTGACAACATAAGCGCTATCAACTTATCTAAGAATCCAGTCCAGCACCCTAGAACCAAGCATATAGAACTCAGACATCACTTCATACGTGATCATGTTCAAAAAGGTGATATAGTGATCGAGTTCATTCCTACAGAAAAGCAATTGGCTGACATTTTTACTAAACCTTTAAATGAAAGTCAATTCTGCTTGATTAGAAGAGAACTGGGTATGTTAATTCTAAACTCTTAATTTTAAAACTCTGTGAGTATGTTCTAAAAATGCTTTCTATATTTGATATTGAAAAATCTGTTATGTGTTATGTTCTAAAATTCTATCATGTGTGACTTTGAAAAACATTTTTGTGTTTAGAAGAGCTATGTAAGGTTCTAATGTGGATTTCTAATGTCACTGATTTCTAATATCTTCATCTACATCAGATTTTTTCTTTAAAAAAAAATCATTTTTTAATTATGTTATTTTTATTTATTCCATCTTATTTTGTTTCTTTATTTTTTTCTTGTTGTTTTTGTGTGTTATTTTTTTTTATTTAAATTCTTGCTTAATTTTTTTTTGGGAAATGAAATCAAGTTTAGAAAAAGAAAAAGAAGATTCTCCAGAAAAAGAAAAGGCTGAGAAAGACAAAACAGAAAAGAAAACATTAAGTTTAGAAGAAGAAGAAGCTGATAGTAAGAAGAAGAAAGGGGGAAATAGCGTTCACAGAAGAAAACCTACTCTGCATCCCTTTTCTAAACAATCTGAGAATCCAACTGAAACTTCACCTGTTCAAAATCTCAGGAGTTCTAAAAGACTCAAAACTGATTCTAAACCTATTTGATTTCTTTCTAATCTACTCTCTGATTATGTTTCTATTTTGTTTTGTGAACAATTTTCTGTTATTTGCTCTAATTTTTATTTGTGTCAGTTGTTTGTTTAGAATTTTCTTACTTTGTTTTTTTTTATTTCTATTTTGCTCTTTCTATTTTGTTTTGTGAACAATTTTCTGTTATTTGCTCTAATTTTTATTTGTGTCAGTTGTTTGTTTAAAATTTTCTTACTTTGTTTTTTTTTATTTCTATTTTGCTCTGATTTACTAACCCTTTTCTCTGATGACAAAAAGGGGAAGAGCACAGTACACTTGATGCTTGAGTACTTGGAGGAGAACATAATATATTTATTTAAGTACTTAATCTCTTTGTTTATAATGTTCTAATCTGTGATATTTTTATTATAATGTGGGAGAACACAGTACACTTGATGCTTGAGTACTTGGAGGAGCACATAGTATATTTATTTAAGTACTTAATCACTTTGCTTATAATATTCTAATCTGTGATATTTTTGTTCTAATGTTTTGTTTCTATGTGAACAGAATATGCTTTACATGCTCTGATTGTTAGATCTTAAAACTTAGTTTCAATTCTAAGTATGCTCTGATTAAAAGACTTAGAACTCAGTTTTAATTCTAATGTCAGTTTCTAAATCTGTATTCTGTTCTAATACCCACAGATATTATATTGTACTTATTCAGGGGGAGTTTTATATAAGTTCCAATCTTGCTTCATGATAAATCCGTTATGTTTAGAACTTTTATTTTATTGACATGCATAAATTTAGGGGGAGCACATGATTTTATGTTTGATAAATTTATTGGTTTTGTCATCATCAAAAAGGGGGAGATTGTTGGCTCAAGGGTCAATTTTATCTTGAGATTTTGATGATTATACAAAACAAATAAATTTAATATTCTTGTATGTGCTAATATTATTTTATGCAGAAATTATTGTTGAAAATTATTGAAGAAATGAAGTTCCTACATCCCAAGATTTTTATTTGAAGACCATGAAGATTAATGAAGATATTTTCTATTGGTTAGTATTATAATAAGTCTTAGGAAATTATTGTAGGATAGAGAGTAAATGATATTATAAGCACAAATCTATTTTATCTCTCTCAAAATTGTTTTGAAATGTTTTTGAATAAATTTATTAAGAGGATATAGCCAAAATCTTTACTCTTCACGTTTTTCCATCTAAAATATCTTTGGAGTAAATATTCTTGGTAGTTATTAAATGAAATTCTGCAAAAAACATTTTCTGATCTAAAAAGCAGTTTCTGATTTAATACAGCTGTCTATTTCTAATACAGCTGGCTGTTTCTGATATAAATGTTACACTGTTTTCTAAACTGAACCTTTCATCTCCAAACCTTGCATGTGTAAATATTAAATGTGGTCTAACAGCCCTTTTAATTGCAAACCATGCATTGCCTCGTTAGTTTAAAAACATCAGAAACTTTATTGCTCATTAAAGCAAAAAATCTCAAAGTTAACTTCAAAAGAGAATATCATCTTTTCATATAAAAACCATTTCCTCTTTTAAAAAGAATGGGTTTTGCAAAAGAGTATGAGTTCATTGTTCATAGTTTAAATCTCTCAAAGCTCTCTCTTCAATCCCCCTATTTCTTTTCATCTCTTTGCTTCAAGAAAAATTTTTAAGAGAAAAGAAAATTTATTAACAACATTTTCTGAAGAACAGTTCTGATCTTTAAATCTGTTTTCTAAATTCGTTTTCTGTTCTTCCTGTGCTTATATTTGCATTTCTCTCTGTCTATATAGATTCTGTAATCTGTTGTAGACAGGCTCTTTATTTGAAAAACTTTTGTGTAATAGCTTAGGTGAAAAGCTATGGTGTTATAGGTTATCAAGCGACCTTCTCCTTGCGTGAGATTCTAATGTCTTGATTTGAGTTTCTGATCTCTGCAAAATCAGAAAGGGTTGAGGTTGACTAGAACCTTTGGAAAATCTAGTGGGATAAAGGTTAGATCTAGGTGTTGATCTATTTCCTTGTATTGTTGGTTTGTCTCTTACCCTTGAAAAGAGATAACATAGTGGAGGATCTCAAGATGCGTCTTGAGGAGTGGATGTAGGCGAGTTAGTGCTGAACCACTATAAATCTCTGTGTTTATCTTCTTTTACTTTCTGAAGTTCTGCTTGATTATATTCTATTTACGCAACTGTTAATCTGTTTAGAAATGCGATGTTGTTAATGAGTTTCTGATTCTAATCGTGAATAAGCTTTATCTCTGTGGAACATTAGAACTCTGGATTTCTGTATTGTGATTTTACCAAGTTCTAATCTGTCCTTCTATATTCAGTGTAATTCACAATATGAATTATAATCATTTTTCTAATCTTGCTTAAAGCTTTGTGAACCAGTTCTAAAATGCAATAACTGTTGTTCACTGAGTCTTTCTAAAATAGCAATAAACTTTGTGAAGCTGTTCTAATCGCAAAAGCTGTTCTTCACAGAGTCTTTCTAAAATTGCTTAAGCTTTGTGAAGCTGTTCTAATCGCAATAGCTGTCCTTCACAGAGTTATTCTAAAATTGCTTAAGCTTTGTGAAGCAGTTCTAAATGCAATAATTGTTCTTCACAGAGTCTTTCTAATCGTGCAATAAGCTTTGTGAGCAAGTTCTAAACTTGATAACTAACTCTCACAAATGCTTTCTAATTTCGCTGCAATAGAATTCTGATTTTTGTTTTTAAAAGTTAAATTTTTAGAAAACCCAATTCACCCCCCCTCTTGGGTTGTGCCATATATAAACGGGACCCATAAAATTTTATAGTTATTTCGTTGGTAAAAAACAAATATCGTCGAGATATTTTGCCTGTGATTCATGAATTAAAGTTTATCACTATTGTTGTCCGAATTTTGACGGTAAATCGAGGGGCTGTTATTTGGCGCGTTTATTATCAACATATTAGCGAGAATCACTTTTTTGTCACTAATTAGCCACGAAATACCTAAAAATTGTGCCTTAATATATCTCAAATAATACTAATTTTCAATAATTTACATTTTGTCGGTATTAGTCAGTATTTTGTCACTAAATACCTACAAAATTTTTGTCGATAATTTTTGTCGCTAAATCTCTATTTTCTTGCAGTGGTTGGATTTAGTACCAAATTGATGAGTAACTACAGAACACCAGAAGAAACAATAAAATTAACCCACAAAAACTGAAGTAAACAATGTTTTTGAAATAGAAAAAATGTTTTTGAAATAGAAAAAATGTTTTTTCTTCATGATATATGACACTGGTTTTTCATTATTCAAGAAGAGCAATGGTTGGAAATAAAAACTACTATCAAATCATCGCCTATAAGTTGGAGCTTTTAGGTTAGTGGTTTCTTCATTGTGTCAAAGCATATTTGAACAAAAATGTTTTTCTACCTACCTTTCTCATTAACCTCTTAAGAAATTTCATAGATTTTGTTATAAGCCAAAATATATTAGAAAGATAAATTATTGTTGGGCCAATGTCACTTACCTTCCTTTTCATGATGTTTTTCAGAAAGTTGATCTCTTACACGTAGAATGTATTCAGCATTAAGCTTTGTTTCTGAATCTTCTAAGACTAAATACATGGAGAAGCTCTTGCCTTTCTCTGTTGCATTCCCATTGGGATAAAGGGATAAACTTCTAATTAAAATTGAAAAGACATAAATTATGGCTCATTGCAATAATGAAGTTATTTTATATCAATTTTGAAGCTGAAAAACACTTCTTTACTTACCATTTAAGCCCACTAATGTCCAACACCTGGGACTTAAGATTTTCTTTGCTTTGCCAACTTTGAACCTTCCAAGTGAAGGCGTTGTTAGAAAGCTCCTTCACAATAGACATTCGCTCACCTTTACCAGTACATTCCACAACAAAGACCTCAGCTCCAAATACACAACGATCATCGATAAGGTATCCATTTGAAGAATCATTAAAAGCATCATGCAAAACAAATTGGTCAAAACCCCATTCAGTTTTCATTCCACGAAAACGCCTCACTCTTTCCCTAACATCTAACCCAAAAGAGCAAAGCATACAAGTATTTGACTCAATTGATTAACATAGATAACAGTTGAATTATGGAAGATTATGTATAAATCAACTATATATATAGTACCTTGAACAGCCAAATACTTGTCTTGAATTTGATTATAAGCAAACAACTTGAAGAAAGCACTAACCTCAATATGTAAGGGTAATCCATTTCAATTGGATAGAGCTAAATATAGAGATATTTAGCCAAGATGTTAGGTATTTGAAAGTATACTGATATGAATTCTGTTTTGATCTTGTGGCTCTAATTTATTTTCAATAAGTTGCCAGTTGGCATTGACGGTTATTTTTTCTTAGTTTAAGAGCAATAGAGATCTGTATGAGAAAACTCTCTCTTTGTACCTGTATTTTCGATTCTCTCTCAAGAAAATGATCTGAATTTCTCAGTTGATTTCTTCTTGACTATGATTTCCATGAATTAGCTCATCATGGTATCAGAGCATATAGGTTACTGAAGGTTGATCTTTAAATTCTTTTTCTTCTGCATCAATCAGAGCAAATGACGAATCCCGATGATTTGGAGCCAAACAGATCTCAGATTGCAATATCAGAAGCTGAATTGACTAATGATCCTCTGAATTTAACTAATTCAGATCATCCTGGACTGAATCTAGTCAGTGTACCTTTGAATGGAAACAATTATCACTCTTGGAGCATATCCATAACTATAGCTCTCAGAGCGAAGAATAAGCTGGATTTCATTAATGGAAGGTATGAGAAACCTAACTCTAATTCTCCTGTGTATGAGAAATGGATGAGAACAGACAGTATGGTAGTTTCATTGCTTTTGAACTCAATATCGAAAGATATCGTTGAAGCTTTTCTATATTCAAATTCAGCCAAAGAACTTTGGGATGAATTATTTCAAAGATATGGTGATAGTAATGGACCTCTTCTTTACCAGATCACAAGGGAGATTTGTAGTTTTAGCCAAGGAAATTACTCAATAACAGTGTATTTCACGAAACTTAAACAAAAGTGGGATGAATTGGCTAGTTTAAAGAAGTTTCCTGTTTGCAGTTGCGGTGCAGCAAAATTTTTTATGGATTTTGAGAATGATGCAAGGTTGATGCAATTTCTTATGGGCCTAAATGATAGTTATGATCACGTGAGGAATCAAATTTTACTGATGGACCCCTTGCCATCAATTAATAAAGCTTATTCAATGGTCTTGCGTGTGGAGAAGCAAAGAGAAATGAACCATTTTACTGTTGAATCTAGTGAATCTTCTGCAATTTTGCTTGCTCAGGGTAATTCAGGTTACAAGAAAAGAAATTTTAAGGATAGCAAGAACAATTATAAGAGAAGGGAGAGTACTGGAAAGGAGAACCAGTTTTGTGACAATTGTAGAACCAAAGGCCATACAAGGGAGACATGTTTCAAGATTGTAGGATATCCTGATTGGTATTATGAATTAAAGCAGAAGAAAGGTCAGTCACAGGCTCATATGATTGACAATGAAGGGGAAACTCCTTTTGATGTCCAAAATGAAAACTCAAAAGGACCTACAGCAGAATGGAGTGAAAATCTCACTAAGATCATTCGACAAGAAGTTATGAAAGCCATGAAGGGCAAGTAGATGATGACTTTAACTGATGAAAATGTATATGTGAACAATTATTCTTTTGCAGGTACTGCATCTAACAAGGTTTTTAAAGGTACTGATGATAAGAACATAGGTGAATGGACCATTGACACAGGGTGTACTGACCATATGACCTATAACATTTCTTTTTTTGACATATTACACAAATTAGCCAAACCAAAATCTGTCAAATTACCTGATGGAGCCATAAAACTAGTTCATTATATAGGAACAATAAAGCTAAATGACAGAATTATTTTGACCAATGTCCTTTACATACCTTCTTTCAAATGTAATCTGATCTCAGTAACATCATTAACCAAAACAAATAAAATTGCAGTTAAATCCTTACCAAATTGTTCTATTTTTCAAGATTTGCAGAGTAACGAGAAGATTGCCATTGGTCATGAGCAAGATGGGTTATATTTGCTGAATAAGAAGTCTTTTGATATTGTAAGTAGTAAATGTATGGCTACTTGTACTGAAAATAGTAGGAAAATACAAAAGTTTAAACTTTGGCATTCTAGACTAAGACATGTTTCTAATCAAAGACTGAGATATGCTGGTGTACTTGATCATGATGAATTGTGTGACATTGTATGCTCAATATGTCCTATTTCTAAACAATCAAGAGTTCCTTTTCCTACAAATTTTACAAAATCAGAAAAATTATTCCAATTAATACACATAGATCTGTGGGGTCCTTATGGTGTGCGGTCTATAACTGGAGCAAAATTCATGGTAACTATAGTGGAAGATAAATCTAGGTATACATGGGTGTATATGATAAATAGTAAGCATCAAGTTTGTTCAGTTTTAAGCCATTACTTGCAGTTAATTGAAACACAATTTGGAGTTAAAGTGCAAAAGGTTAGAACCGACAATGGAATTGAGTTTTTGAATATTTAATGTAGGGAATTATTTCAATCTAAGGGTATAATGCATCAAAGATCTTGCATATACACTCCCCAACAAAATGGTGTGGTAGAGAGAAAACATAGGAGTTTGTTACAGATAGCAAGGGCATTTATGTTCCAAGGTCATTTTCCTAAAAATTTCTGGTCTGAATGTCTATTGGCAGCAACTCATGTTATAAATAGAATACCTACTGTGGTTTTAGATTGGAAGTCACCTTATGAGGAATTGAATGGTAAACCTCCCGATATCTCATATTTTAGAACTATTGGTTGCCTTTGTTTTGCAACAAATACAAACCCTCACAAAACAAAATTCGATCATAGAGCACAACCTGCAGTTTTACTTGGTTACTCCCAAAACCATAAAGCATATAAATTGTTCAATATTAATTCTAAAACCATTTTTCATTCTCGAGATGTACTTTCTTATGAACAACAATTTCCTTTCCAAATTTCCCACTCCATTACCCATGATACACCTGTTTTACCAAATATATTAGAACCAGTTAATGATTTTCATCATGATCTTAAAAATAATTCCTCTTTATCAAATTCTCCTTCTTCCGAACTTTCAAACTTGCTTACCCAATTACATGATTCATTAGATATTCAGGAGAGTCATATTATATCAGATGCACATAGTCATTCATATCATGAAACTAGATTAGAATATATAGATTCTCAACCAGTCATTAGAAGGAGTAATAGAGTGACACAAAAACCATCTTGGCTTCAAGATTTTGTGGCAGCAGCACATACCAATGGTACATCATCTGTTACTCAGCGATCTATCTCAGGTATTTCTACTCTCCATCCCCGTTCTGCACTTTTACCTACATCCTTATGCATTAGTTCATCATATACTTCTTTTGTATCCAATGTGTCAAAGATTCCAGAGCTTGTTTCTTTTCATCAAGCTAATAAAGACCTTAATTGGGTGCAAGCCATGCAAAAGGAACTTGCAGCCTTAGAGGAGAACAAGACTTGGGTTCTAACTGATTTACCAAAGGGTAAGAAACCTATTGGTTCTAAATGGGTGTACAGGGTAAAGTACAAATCAGATGGGAGTGTTGACCGGTATAAGGCACATTTAGTTGCCAAGGGGTTATACACAATTATTGGGATTAGATTATACTGAAACTTTTTCCCCTGTGGCTAAACTAGTGATTGTTAGAATATTTTTGGCAGTTGTTGCTTCTAAAGGGTGGTCCTTGCATCAATTGGATATCAATAATGCATATCTCCATGGTTTTCTTGATGAAGATATATATATGATACCTCCAGCAGGTTACACAAAAGCCATTCCAGGACAGGTCTGCAAGTTACAGAGATCTTTGTATGCCATGAAGCAAGCAGGCCATCAATGGAATAAAGAACTTACCAAGCATTTAGGAGAGTATGGGTTTCAACAGTCCCAAAATGATCATTGTCTTTTTACAAAAGGTACAAACAATGATTTTTTGGCTTTATTATTATACGTCGATGATATTTTGATTACTGGATTTGATGAAAAGTTGATTGTTGATGTCAAGCAGTTTTTACATGACAAATTTACTATCAAAGATCTAGGCTATGCTAAGTTTTTCTTAGGTTTGGAGATAGCTAAATCAGAAACGGGCCTGTGTGTTACACAAAGAAAATATATAATGGATTTGGTACAGGAGGTTAGTTTACAAGATGCCACAGCAGTACATACTCCTTTAATCCAGGGTCTAAAACTTAAACCAGATGACGGTGACTTATTGAAGGATCTTGAACAATATCGAAGTTTAGTGGGCCGCTTGCTCTACCTCAATTTAACAAGACCAGATGTAACTTACTCAGTTCAGCAACTGAGTCAATTCATGCAAGCCCCTACTACAACACACTTAAAAGCTGCTATTCATGTGTTGAAGTACTTGAAAACTTATCCAACAACAGGATTGTTTTTTCCTGCCACCAATTCTTTTCAACTACAAGCTTTCTGTGATGCTGATTGGGCCTCTTGCCTCACCACTAGAAAGTCTCTTACTGGATATTGCATTTACTTGGGGAATTCCTTAATTTCATGGAAAACAAAAAAACAAAACACTGTTAGTAGATCTACTGCAGAGGCTGAGTACCGTGCCATGGCTGTTACTGTGTGTGAGTTGAAGTGGATTTCTTATGTGCTTCAAGATCTCCAGTTATCTTTGTATCTTCCCATTCCATTATTTTGTGACAACCAGGCTGCTTTACACATAGCAGCAAATCCTGTGTTCCATGAAAGAACGAAACATATTGACATTGATTGTCATGTGGTTCGTAATCGCTTCAAAATGGGTTCATCACCACTGCTCATGTGCCGTCAAAACACCAATTAGCAGATGTGTTTACAAAGAATCTGAGTGCTTCTATGTTCTCTCGTCTCCTTTCCAAGATTGGGTTGGTTGATTTCTCACCAACTCCATCTTGAAGGGGGGGTGAAAGTATACGGATATGAATTCTGTTTTGATCTTGTGGCTCTAATTTATTTTCAATAAGTTGCCAGCTGGCATTGACGGTTATTTTTTCTTAGTTTAAGAGCAATAGAGATCTATATGAGAAAACTCTCTCTTTGTACCTGTATTTTCGATTCTCTCTCAAGAAAATGATCTGAATTTCTCAGTTGATTTCTTCTTGACTATGATTGCCATGAATCAGCTCATCAGTATTGCTCACTGGTTTAACACAATTAGGACAATCAAACACCAGAAATGAGTGTTCAAATACAAAAATTGAATGAACAGATACAAAAAAGTTAAACAAAACTTATAATATAAATATTTTATATGATATAAATGAACTCATAATAGGTTGCTATAAAAATAAGCTGATTGGCTTATAATCCAGTAGTAGAGTACAAGTCTCACGGTGCAGGAATCAGTTAAGCCCTACAGTTCAATCTAGCAAAATAAGAAATTGAAATTTAAAAACCCACCACTTGTAGCTGCCAACTTCAAAATCACTTGATAGAAAATTCTCGACCTTTACATCAGAAAGTTTAGAGAAGTTTTCGATCTTAAACATGTAATGAGCAGGTGGACGAACCCTTAATTCCCCAATTATTTCTGTTCAATAACCATCAAAGTCATAAACAAAGTTTAGCATTCATCTCTGAAAATTTTTAATATGTGCGCAATTTTTAGAGAATGAGAGATAAAGACCGAAGTATCGGACCTTTTTGTTCTTCTTCCATTGTGAGTTCACTGGCTGCTTCTTCCATAACAGTTTTTTCTTCTTCTTTGGCAGTGATTTCAGCTATCACTTCTTCCATGACTTCTCGTACTCCAATTTTCTTTTAACTCTGTTTTTCCGTTTTCTTTTTTCTCATATAGGAAATGTTAGTACGCCATAATAAAATATACAAGAATATCTTCTATCTGTATTTCTTTATCTATCTATCTATATTATATGTAAAAGTGACTATATATAAAAGTGAAAATGATGGAAAATAATGAAATTACTTATAATTTTAATAAAAATTTAAAAATTCTAAAATATCCTTAGTCATTGGATAATTAATAATAGTTTGAATTTATTAAATAACTTGAGTTTTTAATAATTGTTAAATTGTAATTTTTTAATATTTTTATTAATTGATTAAAAAAAGTATATTAGTATATTATTTTAATAATATCTTTTTTAAAGGTAATATTATTATTTTAATATATTATTTTAATTGAACTTTCAATCATTCATTATTTGCCATATTAATTGTTCAAAAAATAAATTATTATTTTAATTTTAAAATAAACTTCAAAATGCAAAAAAAAAAATATAAAAACATCTATAAAAAATATTGTTTCACACGTGTGTGTGTAAATATATATATATATACTTTCAAAATTTTAAATTTTTTCTTATTTATATCTATTTATATATATCTAAATTTTTCATGAACTCAAATCAACATTGAACAACATAAGATCATATTATTTAGTTTTTTTAAAAAAAGATGTTAATTAAAGTTTTTTAAAAAAAGATGTTAATTAAAGTTTAACCTTATCATTTTCAAAAAAAATTGAAGTCTAATCTTATAATTAATAATAATCTTTTCATTTTGTGTTCTATAATTATTTTATAAAATATACTTGACTTTTAATGTTATCCTATCATATTAAAATTAGTTTAAGAAAAATATTATTCGTTTATAATATGAGTATTATTAATCATGTCTGAACATTATATAAATATTTAAAGAATACAAGAGAAAAATTATAACCATACTTTCTACTATATAAGAATAGATTAATGAATATAAACAATAAGTAATATCGAATACTAACAAGTGCAACGCATGTCACAAAAAACACTAGTAATATAATTTTCATAATATTTTGATGCTAATTTACATTTACCATTAAAATAGCAACAAAATAATTTTCTTGGTAAAACATTTTTCGCTATTTTTTAGCCACAAAAATATGTTTTGTCGATAAAAATTTTGTCGCTAAATTAATTATTTTCCGTTGGTAATTATATTTAGAAAGTAGACAAATTTTATAGCTATTTTATTGGGATTTTGTTCTTAATTTTGATGCTATTTTGTCATTGTTTTATCGGTAAATTGTCGTTATTGTGTCGTTAAATTTAATATATATTTTAATAAAATAATTTATTTTGTCGCTAATTTCATAAAAATTTAAAAAATTTTGCCTAAATTTGCATAATTAACATGTTTTAATATAGCATCAAAAACCTGTAATTATTAACAATTCCAATTCAACACCATATACCATAATACACTTGCAATATATTTATAATATCTCGTAAATTAATTGAGCAAACATGTTCGATACTATATTAAAATTAGAAAAATAAAGGAACAAAAAAAAAAGTCTTTCCACATTTAGTTATATGTTTTAAAAGTTTAAATAGAGATAATACTAATTTATTATGGTGGCTACTAATTAAGGCTATCATCTCGATCATCCTCCGCATCATTTATAGTACAATTAGCACGAAATCCAGTAATAGTAGATGCATTAAAATGCCAGTCAGGCCCAATTGTCAGTCCGTAAATCCAGGTCTTAAGAAATATCCTCAAGTCGTTGGTACATCCATAGTCGATCTGAACTCATCCTGACCTAGTTGACAATTATTTAGGTTTTCATAACAATATTACAAAGCACTAAGTACAATTAGAAATCAAGTCTCCTTAATAGCTAATATATTAATATCTAATCAAGTCTTCTAAAACAATCAAACTATATTACAAAGGAAACTATTTATGCTTAATAATAATAATAAGAAAAGCAATAGAGTATTAAAAAAGAAAAAGAATTAAAATAAAATAAAATATTCTTTTGCTTCCAAGATATATAAACAATAGATTGATGAATATAAACAATATACTATATAAGAATAGATTGATGAATATAAACAATAACTAATATCGAATACTAATAAGTGCAACGCACGTCACAAGAAAACACTAGTAATATATAAACATTCATACATATATATTCCTAAACAGACTCTAACTACCAGATGAAATAGGATTCTCAATATCCTTATCCTAATATAAGTTATCCTCTCCCTCATATAGGTCGAATGCATAAAACCCCTCGTGAACTTTCATTTTAACAATTTGTCAACTTCACCTTTATGGGACTTAATGTGCCCCTGAACTAGATATTTTTTGTATCTTTTACATCTCTATTCAATCACAGAATTAAGCGTGAAATAAAATCGTTCATGCATGGTATTTTTTTTAAACATACCAACATACTTTATTCCACGTGGCATTTTTATGTGCTAAACCAATTTAAACCTATTAGAAATCTCCAAACCAATTAAAAAACCAAGTGAAAATCCATTATTTGAGCCAAATCAAACCTTAATCAACCCAAATCGGCTCCAACCTAAAACTATGTTGTCCCTTCTCCTTGATTGTGCACAGCCCTCCCCTCAATTTTTATTTATTTTTTTCCTGATCATTTGCTTGTGTCAAGCCAGCATCGACTATTCTCTCTCCACTTTTCGATCGATCCAAACTTGCCATCGTTGCCTCTCCGCCATTCTCTCCCTCTCCACTTTCGACCTGTGTAGCGCAGCAATGGGGGGAGGTGATGAGTTGTGAAAAATTGATTTCGGGGATTTTAAGGATCCAAAATCAAAATTTCATAGACTTTATTGTAAAGAAATTAAGGAGGAGAAGAAGAGAAAATTGAAAAGAAGAAAAAGAAATACAATTAAAGAGATATCTATTGAAAGATTGAAGAGGATAGGAATAGAGGAAGAAAAACAAAGAAAGAGATTGAAAGGAGAGGAGTAGAGAGAGAAAAATGAACTGAGAGATTGAAAAAAAAAAAGTGACGCTTTGGAATAAAAAGAAAAACGACTTCATTTTTGCCATGCTAGACTTTTAATCAAGTGATCACGCTCCATTTTATATTTGGTTTCACGCGCTACCTTTACAACTTGGCGAGGGGTATAATAGTTACAAAATTTAAAAATTCATGGGCACATTAGGTCTCTGCAAAGTTGAAGTAGACAAATAGTTAAAATGAAAAAGTTCAAAAGGGATTTTATGCATTCGGCCTCCTCATATATATATCCCAATTAATTTTAAAAGCTAATTCACAATACTCTCAATCTTCAGCTTCTGATAGTTAAAGGGAAAAATGGAAAAGTAAGAAAAGGAGGGGAGAAGTAAAAGCTAAAAGGTGTACGGCAAAAACGAAAGAACATAGAAGAAAAGGGATAATGTTGTAAAAGGGATATTATTACTGATATGCGCTTGCACGGAGTTTCTTACACGGAGTTTCTTACATATATGTGAAATTAATTGTTATATAACTTTTTTTTGTTTTTGCAAAAATGTATACAAACAGTAATTTGATTTAGGAATTTCAAAAAAAAAAAAAAAGGATTTGATTTAAGGATATTTCATGCTTAAAAGCTTATATTTGGGAGTGTATTGGATTAGGATTAGATTTTAAAATTTCCATGATTTTTTATCTAGATTTTGTTGGAGTTTATTAAAATTTTTGTGGTATTCAGTTCAAATTCTTATAAAATCCTTAAAAATGTGATAGTATTCAATTATAATTTTGTAAAGGTCCATACAAAATTTGATGGTATTTAAAAATTTGATGATATGGAAGGATTTTATAAAATTATTGATTTCATTGAATTCTAGGGTGCTAGGTATAAATAGAAAAGTCATTTACAAATTTATCCTCTAACTTAAAGATTTCAACTCTCACTCGATCGACTCTCATCCTGAAAATTTCCAAGTCAAAACAAAAGATTGATATCAGAATCATCGTTTAAACGTAAATTTGATAGTTTGACAAAAATTAATATTAATTCTACTTCAAATTTTTCAAAATTAATTTGATTATTTTCTTAAATTTTTATGAGTTGCTTTCTATTAAATATTAATTTAATCAAAAAAAATTGAAAAAGTTTTGAAATAGTTGAAGAACTGAAGAACATAGTCTATTGTTGTTGTGTTGGGACCGTCAGGCTCAGGTGAGCTGTAGGCGGTGTGCCACGCATCAAACCTGTCTGAATATGCGTTGCCTCCTTGTGCAAGTTGTTGTGATCGGCGCAAGTCCTAGCTAGCGGTGGTTGCTGATTTTTGATTTTAAATATATATAAACCTATGATTTTCTGACAAGACAGTCATCGTTCAGTCAAGGGACAAGAAGCCCGTGATCTTCTGACCACATCACGACTGTTCTGGGGGGCACAGATAGCTGGCAACGACGATGGCCATTGCAGGCTTTTCACTGTTGGTGACAGTAAGATTGTAATCGAGAATATGAAGCATTTTATATGTTGGTCCCTCATTATTTTTTAATTTTTCAATTGAGCTTAATACCTTTTCATTTGTGCAATTAGGTCTTGAAATTAATTTTGATTGGATATAAAAAAATCATTATAATTTCATTGAAGTCAATTACAATCTATAAAAAAAAGTCTCACTAATTCCATAAAACTATATGTAGAATTCTAGTGAAATCTGTGAAAATCTTAAAAAATCATTCAATTCCATTAATCTCAACAATTTTTTTAAAATCTAACACAATCCTAATTCAATACACTCGCTAGTGACAACTGCTAGGAGAGTTGACGACTACATAGTTAAATGAAAAGTTAATATTATAAGAGCAAATTTATTTTATGCCACATAATAAATCTCATATGTTAGTTGTTTTTCTTATTATTAAGTGCTTTAATAACATTTAGCTATTAGCTTTTCTTGAATAGCTTTTTATAAAACGTTAAAATTAAACGTTACATGAGTTAACTTTTATAATATAATACCTTAACCTCTAAAAGGTAGTTCATACACTATATTATCGAATACTATAAAAAATAACATTTATATTTAAATAAAAAATAACATTTATATTTAAAAAGCTATCGTAGAATACAGCTCATATCTAAAATGAAATGAAAAATTAATATTATAAGAGCATTAATTTATATGTATGTCCGTAAATAATATTTATTCAATATGTATCTACTACTTATATTTTGAATAATTAAAGTTAAAATTGCTAAATGATTTTTCTAACACTTAAATAATAAAATTTAATTTTAAATGATAGAAATCGGTAGAAAAATCTATTTACTTCGTAAAATGTAAAATCCAATTATCTTTATAAACATCAACCTAAAATTTATATTTGCTGTTGTTTTTTTTATTATTTATTATTCGGGATCTATCATTCGGCCGAAATGCCAAATAACAAGACCCTGAAAAGTTATTTCCTATTTTTTCTGTTTCTTTTACAAATTTTTTGGATACAGAGGAAGGGAAAACCGCAAAAGGAAAACACATCAAAAGCGAAGTCATAGACATCAGCCTATGCTAAGCAAGATCCTGCAAGTCTCAACACAAAAAATCTCGAAGCTGGTCAGCAGGATGAAGAAGAAGATGCTTTCCAAGATCCCCAAACACTGCAATATTTGCTAAACAATCAGTAGCGTGATTTGCTTCACGAAAACAGTGTTGAAATTTGATTATCCAATCACAAGCAAGAAGAGAGTGACACTGATGCAGAAGATTTGCAACTCTGCAGTTGACTTTGAAACTAACAAGTTGTAATATTATTTAGATTCAATGAGTAATCATTCAAAAAAAAATTCTCTAATGCATATGTCAGCATTCTAAGGATAGAAACAGCTCATCTGAGCACACAAGTTACTTTTAAAAGAAAATATCAATGATTGTTTAAATAAAAATTTGATTTAACATTATATATATTTCATTATTAAAGTCAAATATATGCAACTTTGAATTGTCATCAATCTCTAATTTATAAAACAACATTTAATTTTAATAAATTACTATTAATGCAGCATATGCTTGAACAAGAGATTGCGATATATATATATATATATATATAACAAGAAAACAAAAATGCAATGTTGACTAAGTTTAAAACCTCTGCCACTGCAAGAAAAGAAGTATTGTCTGTAACATACTATGAAGCAGTAAGTAGGAACATTCAACCTGAAGAAACATGCTCAATTCAAAAACATTCAAGTTTAGCTAACATTTATATCTACTAATTTAGCTAATTGCATTTTTATTTTTTTTCAATAGGTCAAAAGGCAAAAGTTTAGTACCACAATATCTTCAAGAGAACTGGCAAAAGTCTAGTACAACAATAGCTTCAAGAGAACTCCTTGACCACTGTCATGAAAAGCATTTGGATTTCAACAATCACGGTATTACCAACTATGAATCCCTTTGATGTATCATTGAGATCTCTAAGAGGAAGTAGATCACTGTAACCCCAATTGTTGGATTTAGTACTGAATTGATGTGTAGCTACAGAACATCAGAAACAATGAAGTTAACCAGCAAAAACTGAAGTAAACAATGTTTTTGAAATAGAAACAGGCTTTTTGTTCATGATATATCACATTGGTTACGTTGTTCAAGAAGAGGAATATTAGCAATTAAACTATTATAGAATCCTTGCCTATAAAGTTCAAGCTTTTAGGTTAATGGTTTCTTTATAGTTTATATTGTATCAAAGCATCTTCGACCAATAGAGTCCAAACTCTACCCACCCTTCTCATTAGCCTCTTATGAAATTTCATATATTTTCTTATAAGCCAGAATATATTAGAAATATAAATTATTCTTGGCCCATGCCACTCACCTTTTTTTTCTTGATGTTTTTCAGATAGTTGATCCCTTACACGCAGAATGTACTCAGCATCAACCTTTATGTCTGAATCTTCTGAGAATAAAAACACGGACAAGCTTTTACCTCTTGCTGTTCCATACCCATTGAGATTAAGCGATAAACTCCTAAATGAAATTGAAAAGAATATAAATTTATGGTTCCGTGCAATAATGGAGTTATTGATATCAATCTTAACTCACCATTTATGCCCCCCAATATCAAACACCTCGGACCTATAATTTTCTCTGTTTAGCTCAATTTGAACATTCCAAGTGAAGGTGTTGTTAGCAAGCTCCTTCACAATAGACATACACTCACCTTTACCAGTACATTCTTCCATTATGTAAATCTCAGCTCCAAATACACAACAATCGTCAATAAGGTATCCATTTGAAGCATCATTAAAAGCATCACGCGAAATAAATTGGTCAAACCCCCATTCTGTTTTCATTCCACGAAAACGCCTTTCTGTTTCCTTACCATCTGACCCAAAAGATCAAAAGCATATAGATATTTCAATAAATTGAAGAACATAGATGACAGTTGAATTATGGCAGGGTACGTATAAATCAACTCTATAGTACCTTGAACAGCCAAATACTTGTCTTGAATTTGATTATAAACAAACAACTTGAAGAAAGCATTAACCGAACTGTGGAAGGGTAATCCATTTGAATTGGATAGTGCTAAATATAGAGATAGGTGGTTATCTTCGTTTTTTTTCTTATTTCCCTCAGGGTAAAGAGACAGCCTCCTGCACCAAGACAATAGCCAAGATGTTAGGTATTGCTCACTGGCTTAACAACATTAGGACAATCAGATGCCAGAAATGAACATTCAAATAAAAAAATTGAATGAACAAATACAAAAAGTTAAAACAGTATTTATAATATAAATATCTTATATGATATAAATGAATTCAAAACAGGTTGCTAAAAAAATAAGCTGTTTGGCTTGTTATCCAGTAGTAGAGTGCAAGTCTCACGGTGCTGGAATCAGGTAAACCCTAGCAGCTCCTTCTAGCAAAAAAGAAAAATTGAAATTGAAATTAAAACCCACCATTTGTATCCGCCAACTTCAAAATCACTTGATTGAAAATTCTCGACCTTTGCATCAGAAAGTTTAGAGAAGTTTTCGATCTTAAACAGATAGTGAGCAGGTGGACGATCCCTTAGTACCCTGATTATATCTGTTGATTAAACATCAAAATCAAAAGCAACAATTTAGCATCAATCTCTGATTATTTTTAAATATGTGCGCAATTTTGAGAGGACGAGAGATAAAGACAGAGAAATTCCTGACCTGTTTGTTCTTCTTTGATAGTGAGTTTACTGATTGCTTCTTCCATAACAGTTTTTACTTCTTCTTGGTCACTGAATTCAGCAATCACTTCTTCCATGACTTCCCGTACTCCCATTCTCTCTTTACTCTGTTTTTACCTCTTCTTTTTTTCTTATATAGGAATTTAAAAAAAAGGAAACCTTATCTAGAACAGGTTTATAATCCATTTATAAATTAAATTAATGAAATTAAAAATACATATACATGAGTAAAGTCCATGAATCTCTTATAGAGATCTTATACCTAACCCTATCAATAAACCTCAATCTCTGAATCCCTCTCACATAGCCATGATTTTACATTTCACCTCCTTTTTTTTTATACGTAATTTAGATTATTAAGTTTAAATATATTTAACATTTGTATTGAATTATGTTTGAACAATTGAAAATATTCAAGCCAAAGAAAAATAATAACCGAATCCCTCTAATTGAAAAGGAAAATATAGTACAAAAAGAAGCATCTTTCTAACTAAGCCTTAATAATTCGAATGTTCGTCATTGAATTAAATTATTTATCCTTTTCAATTTTGTAAAAATATTGGAATTTCAACTTAAGTTCAAATATTAATTTTTGATCATCATAATAATAAATTATTAATGAAATTCTTTTCTTTTTCCTAATTAAATTAAAATATTTTGTTATTTTTTAAATATTGGATTTCTTATTTGAATCCCTAATAGTTAAAATATTTCTGATAATAATATTTGATAAATAAATATTGATAATATTCAAATATAAAAGAAAACATTTAAAGATATTAAAATAAAATTATCCCCATAAAATTTACTCCAAACCGCCTATTATCTGCTATCCCTGAAAAATCTCTACAAAATATATTATATGTCGGCTAGCAGCGGATAGATTCTCTTCACTATCTCACATTTGCTTCCCCGTATACAGAGGTAAAAGGAAAAAGGACAAGCAATCAGGCATTCATATTCTCATATTCTCATATTCCCTGAGTTTAAATAACAATGACCTTTTTTTTCTTTCAAAAAAAAAAAAAAAAAAAGATTCCTATTGAGTTTAAATATTTCTAATTATCCTAATTCAGTTTTTTCTTTAATATTAAAGTTTTTAATTAAGTTCAAATACTCTTAATTGAGTTAATATTACCATAGCAACAAATTTTTAAGGACATTTTTTATTTTACCAAAATATTAAAATCCCTAATTGAGTTAAAATAATTCTAAATTAGTTTAAAATTTTTTTTTTCTCACAAGAAGAAATAACAAAATGTTGTAATTATTGATCAAAAGGTTAAATAACAAAAGATTCAGATTTTCCATAGGGAAAAGCATTAGATAAATATGGATTTAAAAAAAAAAAGAAAAAAGAAAAAACACAGACACATACTTGCCTATCACTTCCATAAATATTATATTCAAATTTCAGTAATATGTAAAAAAGATAAATTTACGTTCACCATGCTTGAATTTGACTGATGTTCTTATTTCACGTGTTAAGGTCTTTTAGGAAAAATTAATTGATTTGATAGGTGTTAACTATTTTAGTAGTTAGTATCCGTTTAGATAGTTTGTTATAGAATGTTGAAAGCTAAATACTACAGAGGTTAACTTTTTTAAAGATTGTCTATAACTTTTGAAAGCTAATTCAAATAGCATTTAAAGCTTTAACCGGCAAAAATACTAAAGCTACTTAAAAAACTGTTGTCAAACACAACCTTGAATCCATGTATCCCATCAATGAAGTTTCAGTATATATGTTGTGTTCGGCAACAGTTGTTTAAGTAGCTTTTAGTGTTTACTTAAAAAAGTTGTTTGGTAACATAGCGTTTGGATTAGTTTTTAGAGATTATGATAACGTTTTATACGTTTAGTTCTTAGCGTTTCATGAAAAGCTACTAAAACAACTAGTAACTACCAAAATAACTAATTTTGCTGAACTGACCCATAGTTGCAATGAAATTAAGAAGATCAAATCAATTCCAAAACAATCCATCAGTATCAAAATGAGTGAAATCATGAGTAAAAACAATATAATATTTTCCTATCAAAAGGAGGCATAATTGAAATTAAATTTATTTTAAGGGAAAATTATTATTTAGTCCCTCAGGTTTAACTCCGTCTAATTAAAAGGTCCTTCCGTCCGAAAAGTTAGTTTTTTGCCGTTAATTAAAGACTAAAATACTAAAACACCTCTTCCTCGCTGACATGGACTAGTATGACCTTCCTTCCAAGCGAGGGAAACTCTCTCAAGCTGTTGATTACTGAAAAAGAATAAGAGTTAATAACAAAGAAGACTGCTTGAAAGTTCCAAAGTAGATAGGACTATGATTCTCAGATTCAACACAGATACAAATTTGATGAACTATAGCAATAAACTATAACAAAAATTGGGGAAAAATATTATAAGAATGAAATTTACTATTTATTGCCAATTCAATATTAGTTTTAACAAACCACAGCAACAACAAACAGAAAAATACATGCACTAAACAGAACACTACAAGCCTATTTATGAATTTAACACAACTAAAAACCACCAAAACTCATATTAAAGAATAGATCTGAAACTGTAAATCAACTATCACCATAAAACTTTGGCGCCCCATTTAAACCAAATAGAATAGGTAAAAGCAGGAAGAAAGAATAATAAAAAGAAACCATAAATGCTAACCACAAAGGTAAAAAGAAAACCATAGAAATCACTAAGCAAGGAATTCAAGTACGAGTCAACTAACTCAATCAAACTTGCAAGGAAATAAAATCATTGGCTTGTTTGGGAAAACAAAAAGCCACAGTACAAATTCGTGGAAAACAAAATATATCAGAGAAAAAAACTATTGAGCACATCCAGCATGCGACTTGGGCTTTGAACAAATTCCCACAGAGTATATTATATTAAGAACCAATACATCAGAAAAAACAAACAAAGCAAGAAAAAAACAATCACTTAGCAACTGCAGAAGTTCTGAAGCCTAACACATAGCAATTCAGGTAAAGAAATGGGAAATTGGAAAATTTACGCGTGTGTATGAAAATAAGAGAAAGATTGAAGCAATAAACAGCTAAGAATCTCCATTATGATTAAAGGAAAATGAGAAAAAAAAAGCATAAAAGAGAAGCAGATACCCGGTGAAGAAACTTTAGGGTAGATGTCGAGAAAGGGAGTGGATCTGAGAAATGGCTGTAGACATCGTTGAAATAGAGAAGAGATGAAATGATGATAATGGAGAATAGAGGACACACCAGTACATATTCACATACCTTCCTTCCCATGCTCCATCGGCTGCACTTGAAGAAGACATGTAGACTGTCGCTTGTTACCTGCAAATGAAACGGAGATGAGCTTTTGTTTTTTCCCTTTTTTCCTTTCTCTGCGTTTTCTGAGAATGAAATTTGGTCAAACCTCCTTTATTTTCATGCACAGTTCAGTAAGGGCATTCTTCGTCATTATAAAATGTCTGCCTTCGTTTTGAACTGATTTTAACGGAAAAAAATCAACTTTTCGGATGGAAGGACCTTTTAATTAGACGGAGTTAAATCTGAGAGAATAGTTATATATTAGCGCAAACCTCGGGATTAGTTGGATAATTATGTAAAACCTGAGGGACTAAATAATAATTTTCCCTTATTTTAACTTAGATTTTATTTTCGAAATTTCTCATTATTCTAAAGATAAGCCTGTGACTTCATTTTTAGTATGAGAATTGTGATTTATGAATGCAATAGCTTTTTATGAAAAAAATGTTCTAAATAACATTATTGTTCTTTCCATTCAAACCGGTGTGAAATTCAGAGGGTTGCCACAACTGATTGTTTTATTTTTCTATGAGGATGGTAATCTTTTTGTAGATGTTGAAATATTTTGTCGAATGAATAAATTTTTTTCACTACCTTTATTACTGAAAGGTATGCAGTCATCAAGCAATAATTCTTCAATGGAATATAGATTTATTTATCCACAGTTTGACACGTGAGTTAAGTGAGTGACCGTTTATTTTAGGGTAAAGAGATAATTTTAGTGTCAAATATAAATATCTAACTAAAACCTTATTTAAAATTTATTGTTGTGTAAATTTTTTATTATTTTAATTATGAATCTTGGAGAATATATACATTTTATATATAAAAATTTATTTTTAAATATGATTTAAGTTAAATAGGCTAAAACTTAAAAATATCATAAGTAGATTAAGTGGATCGTATATGGGTTAATACGACCCAATTAACTTGTTTATGATATTGGGCAGGTTATACGGACATATATGGATCAACACGACCTACTTAACCTGTTTATAATATTAGCTGGGTTACATGTGTCATATTCGTGCGCCTAATTTTCGTGTTATGTTTGTGTTGAGAAATTTGACAGATTATTAAACGGATCTTGTTCGTGTTGACCATAATCGTGTCGCGTGTTAGGCGAATCTGCGTTGAACTCGACACGCCAACCCGTTTTGACACTCCTATTGCCAACACATTAAAAATAGGTCCGGCGTTGAGTGACTCAGCTTTCTAGCTATCCAAACCAGCCACAACCACTTGATTGCACATTTTAATAAGTATAGACACTCGACTGTAAATCGAGGAAAATACATACCTCAAAAAATAAAATAATAAATAAATGAGATTAATTAAAAAAATCGTGGAAGAAAGAAATATATAAGAAACATAAAATTGAGTAAAAGGTTATAAAAATTAAATTTAAAAAAGAAAAGAAAAGAAACAGAATTTAATAAGCAAAATCTAGCACACATGACAAGCAGGGAATGGATATTGTATAAATAATAACAATTCTAGTTATCTACAAACTGATTCATATTAAACTTTTATTGACGTAATTGTAATTTCTGGGAAGAACAAATCCAGTTCTTCTCTCCTTGAATGAATATTCAATTTCTTCTACAACCTCATCTGTTGGATTAGCAACATACGGAAGTGGTACAAGGGCTGGGTCTGTCTGCATTCGAACAGCCTTTTGCTGCTTGTAATTCCAATTGAAACTCTAGGAGCTTTTTTAATATTCTGAGTCTTTGAAGGACTCAGTTTTGATCCATAAAGTACCTCTAAAAATTAAAAACATTGAAACACATAAACAAAGAGTAATATGTAACTTCTAATGCTAAAATCAATAAACACTAAATTAATTATTTTTGCATAGAAACACTAAATTAGAAAATAAGAAAAATGGAAAGTGGCAAGGTTTATGTGAAGGAGAAGACTCATCTTTCTTCCATTCTTCTTCATGTTCGCAGTAGGAAATTAATTTTGGAGATAGAGATTAGATTATAAACAATAATGTATTCAATTCAAATAAACTTAGTTTGATTTTAGAGTTTTAGTTGGATTAGACGAGACGATTAGATTTATTAGATTATAGGTTTTGAAAATTATCAATTATCAATATTATATACTAAATATTAAATTGAAAAATTAAGTGAGGCCAATCAATAAAAAAAAAAGAAAAAATCTTCAAATTTTCTAAAAAAAAAATAGAATGTTGAACAAAGAGAACGCTTAAACTTTTTCTATGTTCCAGCTTTCATATGGATATATAGATTCCTATATGAATATATAGAAAATTAAATTTCTGTTTACCGATGATCTTGATCTTGGTAGAAGAGTTTAATTTTCCGAGCATAAACTGCTCCGTTTTCAAATAGAACAATAAAAAAAACTTTTCACAATATTATCCCAAACTTTGTTTTTTGAAAATTTATTTCAACTGACACTCGTACAAGAGTTTAATATATCAAACTTAAATGGAATAACAAGTCACACTACCAGCTCCATGGGCAAAAGAACCTTACCCGAACTTGAAAACCTGACATTTTCAATTACAAGCAACCAACAATCTATATTATATTTTGAACTGCCAAAGAAATAAAAGATCTACATAAAAACTCTTCAATAAAACTCCTCAATAATAAGGAATAACCCTATGAAAGGAGAGAAATTAATAACCCCCACTAAAAGGGTATCAAATAACACTCAAGATCTATCAACTATTAAAGATTTGAGAAACTAAATCCAAATTTTGTTCCAAAGGATTAAAAATTGATGGAAAAAAAACCACCGCCAACCAAAGGAGAAACTCGGCAGTTGTTTAGAAAACAAAATCTAAAAGAACACAAAAAAAGAGAGCGAGAGAGATGAATATGTTTTTTTTTTTTTTTTTGTTGATGCGTAAATTACTGCTTAGTATACAATTCTATCATTTATTATCATCTTATGCTAATAGTTGAATAATAAGTTAAATTTATATATTTGGCGTTACCTAATAGTATAATATAATGTAAATTTTGTTATTATGTGAAAAATACATTACATATAAAATATAGAAGGTCAAATATGTAAAAAATACACTCATTCAAATTATTATTCATAACACCGCTTAATCATTTAATATAATAAGCTGTTTGATTCAGATTCTAACATTCAATCCAAATAAACAATCCCTGAGTAACTGATTTCACCAACTACACGGAATAAACAGGAACTTCTAAAAAATCAACCATGGGAGTAATCATGGCCATATTACGGTTCCGGGAACCGGAACCGGTGAGAACCGGAACCGGGATGAACCGGAACTGAAAAAATCTGGTTCGGTTCCGGTTCCAGCAAATAAGGAACCAGAACCGGCGGTTCCAGAGAACCGATCAGAACTGGACTGGAACCGCCGGTTCTTCGTCCGGGTTCGAACCGACGGTTCTAGCTGTTGTAACTGTCAGATTTTTGCAGTTTTTTTTTTTAATTTGTTGTGAAATGTCTTAATTACCCCTCCCAACAGCCATAAACGGCTACATAACGGCTAGTTTCAATGGTATTTTTGGAAAAATGAATTTTTGGATTTATTATAAATACCTCATTTTATTTACAAATTCATTACAAAAAAATCTCAACTCTCTCTACTTACTCTCTCTACACTATACTACACTCTCTACTTACTCTTTCTACAATATACTACACTCTATTCTATATTATTCATTTATTCTTCTCTACTCTACAATCTCTCTTATTAAGTAATTATTCTCTCTAATTTTTTTTATTTAATTTTCCAAATTATATTTTATATCATATAATGGCAAGTGGAGGAAACTCAAATTCGGGTAAGGGCAAGGGAAAAATTGGAGAATCATCTATCCCTACAAACGACATCTATGATATGATTCCCGACCAATTTAATTTTGAGGGTGTTCCAAATGAAAATTTGGATATTCCAACTCAAGAATCCGAATTTAATGAGCAATTTCAAGAAGATGAAGAGCAAGAGCAAGAACAACGAGCAAAAATTGTTACAAGAGCAAGACAAAGTTCCGACATATTCTCCATTCATTTCACAAAAAAATTCAAAGGTGAGAAAATGTACGATGTAATTTGCAATTATTGTGGAAAATCTTATAAATTTAAACAAGCGGACCGCTATGGATCATTTTGGAAGCATTTGGAGACAAAACATCCAACAAAAATAGGAGTTGATCAGTCTCAACAACAAATTTCCAGGTACGCTTCTAACCTTTCTTTATTTAAATATTCTGAAAAAATACAAAAAGAAAAATAAGCAAAAATGATTTCTATGGAACATTTATCTTTTAGTTTTGGTGAAAAAGTAGGTTTTAATAATTATTGTCAAAAAGCTTTAAATCTTTGTGCTAAAAGAGTACCAAGAAATACTGTAAAACGAACTATTATTTCTTTATATAATAAAGGAAAAAAAGAGTTAGAGCTTTTATTTTCTCAATTGAAAATTCGTGTTTCAATTTTTTGTGATGTTTGGAGTGATCATTGGCAAATGCATTCTTATATGGGTATTACATGTCATTGGATTGATGATGATTGGAAAATTCAAAAAAGAATTATTAGTTTTCGTGTTTTTGATGATAAACATACTGCAAATAATATTTATAGAGTAATTGTTTCAATTTTAGATGAATATAAGTTGACAAAAAAAATTTTTTCAATTTCATTTGATAATGCTTCTGCAAATACTAGATCAATTATTGAACTTAAAAAAATTTGTGAACCAAATATTGGTGGTAAATTTTTTCATATAAGATGTGCATGCCATGTTTTAAATTTATGTGTACAAGATGGTTTAAAAATTCTTGATTCTTTTATTTCTCCAATTAAAAAAGCTATTTCATATTTATGGACACATCCTCAAGTGATAAAAAGTTGGGCTAAATTTTGTAAAGAAAATAATAAAAGACCAAAACGTTTTCCAAAGGATGTCCCAACTCGTTGGAATTCAATATATGAATCACTAAACGAGTCTTTTTCTTATAAAGAATTATTATGCTTTTTTGTTACTAATAATATTGAGGATATTAATTTATATCCACAAAATTGGGAGATTTGTGCAAAAATTTTAGATATTTTAAAAATTTTTAATGATGCTACCTATAAATTTAGTGGAATTATTATCCCACATCTAATTTATTTTTACCTATTTGTATTAATATTGTTACTGCACTCCAAGAATTTCAAAATGATGATTTATTAAAAGACTGTATTTTTTCAATGAAAAAAAAAATGGTTATCTTATTTTAAAAATATACCACATATTTATCTTGTTGCTATTGTATTTGATCCTAGATGTAGAATGAATGTTTTATGTGATTATTTGACTATTTATTATGATGTATTAAATCTTGATGTAGAAGATAATGTTAATATAAATGTAGTAATGCATGAAGTTAAACAAAATATTATGCAATTATATAATGAATTTGTTCAAGCTTCTAGTTCACTACTTCTATTTCTACTTCTTCTCAATCTAATATTCAACAATTTCCAACACAAAGGGTAAGTGGTGTTGGTGTTGCTCAACAAGTTTTATTACAAAGACAAAAAAGAATAAGGGAATCTAGTTCTATTTCTAAATTTGATAATTATTTAACAACTTCTTTTGAATTTGGTGATGATTATGCAGATACAGATTTTCCAATTTTAGATTGGTGGAGTCGTCACGCAAATACTTTTCCAATTATTTCTTTACTTGCAAAACAAATTTTAGCAGCTCCGATCTCCACTGTTGCGGTTGAACAAGCTTTTAGTCAAGGAGGAAACATACTTGATGAAACACGATCTCGTATGACACCCGATTCACTAGAAGCACAAGCATGCATGGATGATTGGACCAAAGCCGAACTAAGAGCTCAAGAAAATCCAAAAGAAAATGAAGATTTATTTGATTTATACGATGGGTCCTCAACGAGTACATCAACCGGTGGTGCAAATAGCGATTAAGGTAAAAGGGGTGAAATTGATATAAGGTAAATAAGAACTACATAGGCTTTGATTCTTCTAAACCCCAAGAGGATACGATGGCAACTTATTTTTTTTTTAAACAAAAAAAAAATTAAGTTCAAGCCCAATTTTTTTTTTTAAAATTATGTTCAAACTTAAAAAAAAAAAATTCAGTCGAAATTTAAAAAAAAAAAAAATTATGTTCAACACTCAAAAATTTTTTTTTAAACCGGTTTCAAATTTTAAAATTTTTTAGGTGTATTTTTTAATTTTTTATGCTCAAATAAATTTTTTTTTTTAAACCGGCATTCAAAATTGAAAATTTAAAATTATGCGATTCACCGGAAAACCAATCGAAACCGTCGGTTTTGTAATCGGATCGGAACCAAAACCGGAACCGGACAGTTCCAAACCGGAACCGCCGGTTCCGGAACCGTCGGTTCCGGAACCGTGGCCAAGTCTACATGGGAGGCTGCCAATTATTTAATTTTTGTTTGAAGATTTAGACCATAACCTAAAGCAGCTTTGAATGATTCTCAACTTTATCATCAACCGCATGGAATTTTATTTTTTTGAATAATAATTTCTGAGCTATAAGAGCTCAAATTAGATGATAGCCCTTCCTATTGATTACATGGATTTTTCTTTTTTTGCTTAAAATATTTGCAATCATCAATCAAGGATAACAATTAACAAACATTATGCTTGAGCACAAGACAGCTTACGAGACCACTAAATTGACCTTAAGATTGTCATATATTTTGAGGAGAAGATTGAACTAACAAATTCATATCACTGCCATGGCATAAAGAAAACAAAAAAGAAAAATTCAATATTGCCCAAGTTTAAAACCATTTCCATCTTTGAAGGGAGGGAAAAATTATAAAAGTGCCAATTAAGAACATTCAACCTGGAGAAAACATACTCAAAAACATTCAAGTTTAGCTAATATTTGTGTCTTCTAATTCGGCTAATCGTATTTTCTTCTTTCTTTTTTTTTTTTTTTTTTTTTTTTTTCATACTCCAAAAGTCAGAAAGTGTAGCTAGCACCACAATATCTTCAAGAAAACTCCTTGACCACTGTGATGAAAAGCATTTGGACTTCAACAACCACGGTATCATCAACTATGAATCCCTGCGATGCATCCTTGAGATCTCTAAGAGGAATTAGATCACAGTGACCCCAGTTGTTGGGTTTAGTATAGAATTGACGAGTAACTACAGAACATCAGAAATAATAAAATTAACCCGCAAAAACAGAAGTGAACAATGTTTTTGAAACAGAAAAAGGCTTTTCTTCATGATTATTGTTCCAGCAGAGAAATGTTTAGAAACATAAACTATTACTGAATCCTCGCCTATAAGTTTGAGCTTTTAGGTTAGCGTTTTCTTCTTATAGTATCAAAGCACATTGAACAAAAATGTCCAGAGTCCAAATTCTACCCACCTTTCTTATTAACCTCTTATAAAATCTTATAGATTTTACTATAAGCTGGAATATATGAGAAATATAAATTAATCTTGGGACCATGGCACTCACCTTTCTTTTCTTGATGTTTTCCAGAAAGTTGATCCCTTACACGCAGAATGAATTCAGCATTAATCTTTGTTACTGAATTTTCTAAGTATAAAAACATGGACAAGCTCTTGCCTATCTCTGTCCCCTCCTCATTGGGATAAAGCAGTAAACTCCTAAATGAAATTGAAAAGACACAAATTATAGCACATAGCAAAAATGAAGTTATTCGTATCAATTTTGAAGCTATAAAACACTTCTTTACTCACCATTTATACCCACCAATATCAAACACCTCGGACCTATGACTTTCTGTGCTGTGCCAACTTTGGACATTCCAAGTGAAGGTGTTGTTAGCAAGCTCCTTCACAATAGACATGCACTCACCTTTACCAGTACATTTTTCCATTATGTAAACCTCAGCTCCAAATACACAACAATCATCAATAAGGTATCCATTTGAAGCATCATTAAAAGCATCACGTGAAATAAATTTGTCAAAACCCCATTCTGTTTTCATTCCACGAAAACGCCTTTCTGTTTCCTTACCATCTAACCCAAAAGATCAAAGCATATAGATAAATCAGTAAATTGATGAACATAGATAACAGTTGAATTATGGCAGAGTATGTATAAGTCAACTACATAGTACCTTGAACAGCCAAATACTTATCTTCAATTTGATTATAAACAAACAACTTGAAGAAAGCATTAACCTCACTATGTAAGGGTAATCTATTTGAATTGGATAGTGCTAAATATAGAGATAGGTGTTTATCTCCATTTTTTTTCTTATTTCCCTCAGGGTAAAGAGACAGCCTCCTGCACCAAAAAAATAGTGAAAATGTTAGGCAGTGCTCATTGGCCTAACAAAAATTAGGGCAATCAAATGCCAGAAATGAATGTTCAAATACAAACATTGAACAAACAAATACAAAAAGTTAACAGTATTTATAATTATAATAAAAACATATTTTATTATATAAATGAATTTCATAAACTTTTATGATATTTATTTGTAAATGCATATGTTTCATATTTGGTATAAATCGAAATGCATTTGGAAGTCCTCATTGATTTGATCCGCACAATATGTAAATTGTATTTTGAAAGTTTAATTATAGAAATTTTTGAAAAAGAAATGTAAGTGCATTGCATAAAGTAGATAATCAGAAAGAAAAATATAATACAGTAATTTCTTTACATTATACAATCCATCAGCAGCAACTGAGCAATATCTTAAAGAAAAAAAATATTAACCTACTCTAATAGAGTGATATATAGCAACTCAGCACATTGGTGAAACAAGAGCAACAAAATAAATAATGTAAGCGAAGGCATTTCTAGATTCTAGAATCCCTTTGATTACATTACATTAAGTTACATTATGGCTAACCAAACGTAGCCTAAGCTGTTTGGCTAGTAATCCATTAGTAGAGTACATGCAGTTAAACCTTAATAGCTCCTTTTAGCGAAAGAAAAAAAAAAAGAAAGAAAGAGAAGTGGAATTAAGATTAAAACCCACCATTTGTATCCGCCAACTTCAAACTCACTTGATTGAAAATTCTCGACCTTTGCATCAGAAAGTTTAGAGAAGTTTTCGATCTGAAACAGATAGTGAGCAGGTGGACGATCCCTTAGTACCCTGATTATATCTGTTGATTAAACATCAAAATCATAAGCAACATTTAGCATCAATCTCTGATAATTTTTTAATATGTGCGCAATTTTGAGAGAACGAGAGATAAAGACACAGTAATTCCTGACCTGTTTGTTCTTCTTTGATAGTGACTTCAGTGATTGCTTCTTCCATAACATTTTTTACTTCTTCTTTGGCACTAAGTTCAGCAATCACTTCTTCCATGACTTCTCGTACTCCCATTGTCACTTTACTCTGTTTTTACGTTTTCTTTTTCTTATATAGGAATAAAAAAAATAGGAAAAGTAGGGAGGGAAGACGAAAAGGCCGTGTGAATAATAATAAATAAATAAAAACAATAAAGGTTAGTTGGGTCCTGGGCTTATTTACGAGGGTCACAAATATCAGATTTGAGTCATTTGACCCACTTAGCAGTTAAGAAGATTCGATTTCATTTTATAGTCTAATTTAACTCATGAACTCATTTAAATTGGTTAAAAAATTATATTTAATATTTTGAGTCAATTTAATTTTTAATTATTTATTATACTTATATAGATATTTATTAAAATTGCAGTTGGGATCCAACTGATTTAATTTATTAAAAATTAATTAATTATAAAATATAGAAAAATAATATATGAAATAAACTTTATCTCTTTTTAGTTTAATTGATGATTTTTAATTTATAAATATGTATTACTTTTGACATTTTAAAATTAACCTCTATTTTTGGGTAATCGAAAAATTATGAAATCTATGCATTTTTCATGTTGAATAAATTAAAGTGATAATACATGTTTACAAATTTATTATATTACAAGAAATGATGTTTTTATGGATTTTAAATTTATATTCATAAGTGTTGAAAAATTTTTATATGGGCGTTCTTAGGGTAGGAGAAAAAGAAATAAAAAGTCAATCATGTTAAATTAAATCAATTATTAATTTATAAAAATCAATACAAATTAAAGTGTTAAATTGGCCTAAAAAGTGAAATCATATCTTTTTAATTATTTTATACAAGTTCAAAAGCTAAATTGGTCTAAAAGGTATTTTGGCGCTACTATAAGTAACCAAATTAGCCTTTATTCAAAAAAAAAAAAAAAAAAAAAAAAAAAAAAAAAACAAGTTGATATACATAAATCCATCCCTAAACTTTATTACTTTGATGTCATAGCACATCCAACTTTATTTTGACTTATCATAACTTGCAGAATTATTTGATTGAATACTTCAACTTGTAAAATTAGATTTAGTAAACATCTATTAAATAGTTGAAAAATATGAAAATTAATATTTCAAGAGTTATGCCATCAACACATTAAATCAATATTTTGCATATAAACATCAAAAATAACAAAATCTATTGTTATTAATATGGAAGAGTATAAAGTATCATCAGCATGTTTAAGTACATAATAAGTCATTTATAAAATTTCGAATGTCAAAAGATTAAAATTACAGGTGTAAATTTATATATTTGCAAAAAAAAAAAAAACAAAAAAGAAACCATGTATACCAGCAAAATCCATAAGTCTCTTTATAGCTCTTTCTATCAATGGCCTAATGCATAAATTTGACTCTTCACTTAACCCATCATGACTCTTCACTTAACCCATCATGACTTTGCACTTTCATATTTCAATAATAATTATCTTCTCATTAAAATTAAATGCATAAGTGTATGGTAATAATTGAACCCTTTCATTTTGGCTGTGATAGTTATTATTGTAATGTGAAAATATAGGGTCATGATTGAACCGTTGTAAATATATTTTATTTTAATGAGTGATAGTTATTATTACAATGTGAAAATATAGAGTCATAATTAAACCCTCGTAAAATTTAAATGACCACAAAGATAATTGATCAAAGTTCAGAATCAAATTTGTAACTTACGCCAAAAATCTCTACCGTTCCTCTCACATTCACATAGCCATGGTTTTACATTTTACCTCCCATATTTTTTTTATACGTAATTTGGAATTTGTTTGAAAATAATTACTGAGACAATATATGGTTCTATTCATACATGACTTTTTTTTATTTTCTTTTCTACGTATTTAATAACCAAAACCATTTATTTAATTAAATTTAAACATCATTGTAATTTTTTAGTTAATTTATATGGAAATTTTAAATTGTAATATTTTGAACTTTAATTTCAAAAATATAATTTTTAAAATTAAATTAAAATACTGCAAGACAATAAATTTAATTAGGATTCAATTTTTTAAATTTCAATTTTTTTTTTTGAAACGAATTTTTTATTCTTCAATTAGTTTTAACAATTGCAATTTTCAAAGTGAACAAATACTACTGTTAAACTTTTCTTAGCTATAGAATAATTAGGACCTTCCATTAATTTTGATATTTTTTTAGTTTTCACAAAAATTAAAAAAATAATTCAAAACGTCTTGATTCTAAAAAAATAAAATCGATTAACTAAATAACCGTTTAATTAATGAGTACATGAATACTCCCCATTGGGATTAGGGATCATTTGCCACTTAATCACTTCTTCCATGACTTCTCGTACTCCCATTACCACTTTACGTTTTCTTTTTCTTATATAGGAATAAAAAAATAAAAAGATAAAGTAGGGAAGACGTCAAGGGCGTGTGAAAAATAATAATAAAAAAAAGAATAAAGGACAGATGGGTCCCTGAACTTATTTAACAGGTTAAAAAGATTTGATTTAAACTTTTCGATCAATTTAGCCCTTTAATATATATAAAACAATTAAAAAGATCTAATTTTATTTTTTATATCAATTTTATCTCTGAACTTATTTAAAATAATTAAAAAAATCATATTCAATATTTTGAGTCAATTTAACCTCTATTTATTCATTGTACTTACAATATGAATCATTATATAGACATTTATTAAAACTATAGTTGAAATTGAGCTGATTTAATTTATTAAAAAATTAATTAATTATAAAATATAGGAAAATAATATATGAAATATATTGTATCTCTTTTAGCTTGATTGATAGTTTTGAGTTTATAAATATATATTATTTTTAACATTTTAAAATTAACCTCTATTATTGGGTGATCGAAAATTATGAATTCTATGAATTTTTCATGTTGAATAAATTAAAGTTATAATACATGTTTATAAAATTTATTATATTACAAGAAATGATGTTTTTATGGATTTTAAATTTATATTCATAAGTGTTGGAAAATTTTGATATGAACGTTCTTAGTGTAGGACAAAAAGAGATAAAAAGCCAATCATGTTAAATTAAATCAATTATTAATTTATAAAAATCAATACAAGTTCAAGGTTAAATTGGCCTAAAAAGTGAACTCGGATCTTTTGAATCATTTTATACAAGTGCAAGAGCTAAATTGGCCCAAAAGGTCTTTTGGCCTTACTAAATAAGTTCAGAGATTAAATTAGCCTTTATTCCAAAAAAAAAAAAAAAAAGTCGAAATACATAAATTTATCCCTAAACTTTATTATTTTGATGTCATGGCACATCCAACTTTTACTTTGACTTATCATAACTTGCAGAATTACTTGATTGAATACTTCAATTTGTAAAATTAGATTTATTAAACATCTATTAAATAGTTGAAAATGTGAAAATTAATATTTCAAGAGTTATGCTATCTACACATCAAATCAATATTTTGCATATAAACATCAAAAATAATAAAATCTATTGCTATTAGTATGGAAGAGTATATAATATTATTAAAATTTACAAGTTTAAGTACATAATAAGTCATTTATAAAGTTCAGAAGGTCAGAAGATTAAAATTACAGGGGTAAATTTATATATTCGCCAGAAAAAATAAAACAATGTATAAAAGCAAAATCCATAAGTTTCTTATAGCTCATTCTATCAATGGCCTAATGCATAAATTTGACCTTGTAATTTCGACCAATTATCTTTGTACCCCCTGAACTTTGCGAGAAACTCACTATGACTTTACATTTAACTTATTGTAACTTTACACTTTCATATTTTAATAATAATTATTTCTTCGTTAAAATTTAATGCGGAAGTGTACAGTAATAATTCAAGCCTTTCATTTTGGCGGTGACAACTATTCAAACACAAAAACGCCTTTCCGTTTCCTTACCATCTAACCCAAAAGATCAAAGCATATAGATATTTCAATAAATTGATGAACATAAATGACAGTTTGAATTATGGCAGGGTACGTATAAATCAACTCTACAGTACCTTCAACAGCCAAATACTTATTTGAATTATGTTAAATACGTATAAATATATTTAACATTTGTATTTAATTATGTTTGAACAATTTAAAATATTCAAGCCAAAGAAAAATAATAACCAAATCCCTCTAATTGAAAAGGAAAATATAAGAACTCTACAAAAAGAAGCATCTTTCTAACCAAGCCTTAATAATTTGAATGTTCCTAATTGAATTAAATTACTTATCCTTTTCAATTTTATAAAAATATTCGAATTTCAGCTTAAGTTCAAATATTAGTTTTTGATCATCATAATAATAAAATTATTAATGAAATTCTTTTCTTTTTCATAATTAAATTAAAATATTTTGTTATTTTTTTTAAATATTGGATTTCTTATTTGAATTCCTAATAGTTAAAATATGTCTGATAATAATATTTGATAAATAAATAAATATTAATAATATTCAAATATAAAAGAAAACATTTAAAGATATTAAAATAAAATTATCCCCATAAAATTTACTCGAAACCGCCTATTATCTACTGTCCCTGAAAAATCTCTACAAAATATATTAAATGTCGGCTAGCAGCGGATAGATTCTCTTCACTATCTCACATTTGCTTCCCCTTATAAAGAGGTAAAAGGAAAAAGGACAAGCAATCAGGCGTTCATATTCTCATATTTCACCAAAATACTTTAATTATCTTGACATATAAAATAATTTCATTTTTGAAGTTTAACAATGTCCTTTTTTAATAACAATATTCCTAGTTGAGTTTAAATAACAATGTCCCTTTTTTTTTCTTTCAGAAAAAAAAAAAAGATTCCTATTGAGTTTAAATATTTCTAATTATCCTAATTCAGTTTTTTCTTTAATATTAAAGTTTTTAATTAAGTTCAAATACTCTTAATTGAGTTAATATTACCATAGCAACAAATTTTTAAGGACATTTTTTATTTTCCCAAAATATTAAAATCCCTAATTGAGTTAAAATAATTCTAAATTAGGTTAAAATTATTTCTTTTTTTTTTTCTCACAAGAAGAAATAACAACAGTTAACAGGTCCAAAAACATACAAACGCACTTACCTATCACTTCCATAAATATTATATTCAAATTTCAGTAATATGTAAAAAAAATAAATTTACGTTAGACCATGCTTGAATTTGATTGATGTTCTTATTTCACGACTTATGGCCTTTTAGGAAAAATTAATTGTTTTGGTAACTGTTAACTGTTTTAGTAGCTAGTACCCGTTTAGATAGTTTTTTATAAAACGTTAAAAGCTAAATACTATAGGGGGTTAACTTTTTTAAACATTGTCTTACCTTCTGAAAACTAATTCAAATAGCATTTAAAGTTTTAACCGGCCAAAATGCTAAAATTACTTTAAAAACTGTTGTCAAACACAAACTTGAATTCATTTATTCCATCAACGAAGTTTTAGTATATATGTTGTGTTCGGCAACAGTTGTTTAAGTAGTTTCTAATGTTTATTTAAAAAGTTGTTTGGTAGCATAGCGTTTGTATTAGTTTTTAGAGATTATGGTAGCGTTTTATACGTTTAGCTCTTAGCGTTTTATAAAAAGCTATTAAAACAGCTAACAACTACCAAAATAACTAATTTTGCCAAATTGACCCATAGTTGCAATGAAATTAAGAAGATCAAATCAATTCCAAAACAATCAATTAGTATCAAAATGAATGAAATCATGAGCAAAAACAATATAATATTTTCCTATCAAAAGGAGGCATAATTGAAATTAAATTTATTTTAACTTAGATTTTAATCTGTATTAGGAATTTTTTTTTTATATATGAGATTATATATTTTTGTGTAATAAGTACAAAAATTCTTATATAAAAATAATAAATATAAAATAAATGAATGAGACATGCAATACAATGAAGTGAGAAACCCAATTCCTATGGAGGGAAATACTTGAAATCGGACTTCCTAGTCTATGAACAACAATAAATTAACATATCTTATAAAATAATTAGCAAAATATATAATAAATTAAAATAACGTAAAAGTAACATGTGCTGCATAAAATAATAGAACATAAATAACTTGCACAAAATAAAAAGAAAAATAAAAATAAAAAAGCAAGCTTTGCGGAGAATAACAAAGCAAAAGATTACATTAGATATTTGGGTTATGGCCAAATCAAATAATAAATAATAAATTAAAATAATACCTCAATGAGTACGAAGGAGAAGGTGAGAGTCTTTGACCTGAAATAATAATAATAATAATAATAATAATAATAATAGAAAAAGCAAACAAACCATGAATAACCAAAGTAAACCAAAATTCTTAGTGTCAAATTTTTCTAGATAAACCGCGTGCACTTATATATATAGTTCTTCTCTCTCTCTCTCTCTCTCTCTCTCTCTCTCTAAATCCTCACCTCTTTCAATTTCAATTTCAATCAATCTCTTTTCCTCTAAAAAATCTCGCCTCTCAAAGCCTCTAAAACCCTAACTCTCCAAGTTTCGGCACCACCCCAACTGAAGATATCCATCTTTTTATTAACTATCATGGTGGTCCTCTGGTGTTATTTGGCTTTTGGTTCTCTTAAAAATTTATCAGAGGTATTTGATTTAGAACCATAGAATAAGTGAAATTAGTTTATTTCGAAATTTCTCATTATTCTAAAGATAAGCCTGTGACCTCATTTTTAGTGTGAGAACTGTGATCTATGAATGCAATAGCTTTTTATGAAAAAATGTTCTAAATAACATTATTGTTCTTTCCATTCAAACCGGTGTGAAATTCAGAGGGTTGCCACAACTTATTGTTTTATTTTTTGACGAGGATGGTAATCTTTTTGTAGATACTGAAATATTTTGTCGAAGGAATAAATTTTTTTCACTACCTTTATTGCTGAAAGGTATGCAGTCATCAAGCAATAATTCTTCAATGGAATATAGATTTATTTATGCACTGAAAATTATTATTATTATTATTATTATTATTATTATTATATTGACGAAGAAAAATACAAAGATGAACCACGACATCGCTTAGACAATTGATTTTTTTTTTTTTTCCTATAATAAGCGTTTATTTTGCAATGAGAAAGAAACTTACCTGTGGTTGATAATGGAAAGAACGTGTTTGAAGAAATGTCTGATAGAGGAACAAATCCCTTTAACTATGGCAGTTGTGTAAATAAAGGGCAAAAGTGGAAGATTATATGACAAAATGGGTGAAGTGGATTAAATACATCGACATAAGTTGCCAAATAGGGGAGTCAAAATTGGGCATGATACGCGAACACGATTTATATCATAAATGGATCACTCATTTATGATATGAATGTAAACGTGTTGTGCCACCGGTTGACGCGCGAGTTAAGTGAGTGACCCGTTTATTTTGGGTTAAAGAGATAATATTAGTGTCAAATATAAATACCCAACTAAAATCCTATTTAAAATTTATTATTGTATTAATTTTTTATTTTTTTTAATTATGAATCTTGGAGAATGTATACATTTTATGTATAAAAATTTATTTTTAAATATGATTTGAGTTAAATAGGTTAAAACTTAAAAATATCATAAGCAGATTAAGTAGATCGTATACGGGTTAACACAACCCACTTAACTTGTTTATGATATTGGGCGGATTACACGGGCGTATACGGGTCAACATAACTTACTTAACTTGCTTATGATATTAGCTGGGTTACACGTGTCGTGTTCGTGTCACCTGCCTAATTTTTATGTCGTGTTCGTGTCACCTGCCTAATTTTTGTGTCGTGTTCGTGTTGAGAAATTTGACACAATTATTAAACGGATCGTGTTTGTGTTGACTATAATTGTGTTGCGTGTTAGATGAATCCGTGTCAAACTCGATACGCCAACCCGTTTTTGTTAATGATTATTTGAGCTATCAAGGAGCAATTGTAGGATAGAAATATTCTAGATACTAAATATAATTGTAAATTATAGCCTAAATTAATGTAATTTGTCAAGGAGCAATTGTAGGATAGAATTATAGCCTAAATTAATGTAATTTGTTTTCTTTCTATGTTAGCTTACTGTACAGGCTATATATATAGCTTTCTGCTAATGGTTGTAAACATCATATAGTGAATACAAATTCTCAAATTCTTCTCTTTATTTCACATGGTATCAGAGCCAATGGCCCTTGTTCCAATATCATCCTCCTCCATGCCCTCTATCACCTCTTCTTCTTCTTTTTCCATTAAGCTTACTCAAAAGAATTACCTCTCATGGAAAACACAGTTTACACCCATCCTTAATTTTCAAAAGCTTAATGGTTTCATTGATGGATCTATTCCACCTCCTTCTCAAACTATACCTACTTCTTCTACAGATGCCACTCCTATACCCAATCCTGCATATGAAAAATGGTTTGACAAAGATCAACTTCTTCTCTCATGGCTTCTTGCCTCTCTTTCCGAAGAAGTTTATCCATTAGTTATTGGACTCAAATCTTCTTATGCTGTATGGCAGGCCCTAGCTAATGCCTTTGGATCAGTTTCACAAAATCGTCAACTTTAGCTCCATATTTCTCTTCAAGAGCTAAAAAAAGCTGATCTTTCTGTCTCTGCTTATCTTCAAAAGGCGAAGTCCCTTGTTGATGAACTTCAGGCAACAGGACGTCCAATATCCACTAATGAATTTAATGCCATAATATATAGAAATATTGGGTATGAATATCACTCTATAATTACTTCTCTTAATTTGAGACCTGAACCTGTGTCATTCTATGAACTTCATGTCATCTTGTTGCCCATGAACTTCTTCTAAATAATTCTCATGAGCCTGTTGCCAATCTTACTCTCAGAACCCAAACACCTCTTCTCCCAACTCCTCATTCTCAGCATCAATCTCGTCCAGCTTATCGAGCTAATTATAATCAGGGCAATAACAGAAATTGAAATCAGCAAAATCCTTTTGCTTGTCAAATTTGTGGTTATCGTAATCACATAGCTCTCACTTGTCGTCGCCGATATCAGTGGAACCAAAATACTAGAAATTATAATTCTGGAAGTGTTAATGCCAGCAATACCACTCCAACAACAAATGTTGCAGCTGTTCAATCTTCTGCATCTCCTGCACAAGTGACATGGTTCCCTGACACAGCAGCCAACTATCATATTGTTCCTGATCCAAATCATTTGACTCAAATCAATGAATACACAGGCCCGGATCAGCTCTTTGTTGGTAATGGACAAGGTTTGTCAATTTCCCATACTGGTAATAGTGTTCTTTCTTTTCCTGATATTCGATTTAGCATGAATAAAATTTTATGTGTTCCTGAGATTAAGAAAAACCTCCTTTTTGTTCAAAAATTTGCAACTGACAATTCTGTGTTTTTTGAATTTTGGCCACATTATTTTCTTATAAAGGACCAAACCAGCAAGAAAATTCTGATGAAAGGTCCAAGTGAAGATGGAGTCTACAAGTTTCGTCAACCTCAGTTCTCTAAGCCTTCTGTGTATCTTGCAAATGCTGCACCTTCTCTGGATGAGTGGCATAGTCGGCTGGGACACCCAAATGTGCAGAAAATTTTTTCTTTAGCAAAACTAAATAAAATTTCAAGCTCTAGTTCTGTTCTTAGTCCATGTGCTAGCTGTCGTCTTGGAAAATTGAGTCGTGTTCCTCTTGCTTCCAAGGAACACAAAAGTGTCTGTCCTTTTGAAATTGTTTTTTCGGATGTTTGGGGTCCTACCCCTGTTCAATCTAGCTTAGGTCATCGTTATTTTGTTATTTTTGTTGATGATTTCACTAGATTTACATGGATTTATTTTATGAAAGCAAAGAGTGAAGTGTTTGATATTTTTAAGCAGTTTGAACAGTTAATTTTTCGACAATTTAAAAAGAAAATTCTTGCTTTTCATTCAGATTGGGGTGGAGAGTATCAACGTCTTCATCAATATTTTAAAAATCATGGTATTCAACATCGAATTGCCTGCCCGTACACTCATGAACAAAATGGTACGGCAGAACGAAAAATTCGACATCTTGTTGATACGAGTTTAACATTGCTTGCTCATGCTAATCTACCTTTGAAATATTGGAATTATGCTTTAGAACAAAGTGCAATGTTAATCAATGTTTTACCCTCAGATGTTCTTAACAAAAATTCTCCATATTCTTTATTATATGCAAAAGATCCAAACTATTTGGCCTTCCAACCATTTGGCTGCTCCGTTTTTCCACTATTAAGACCATATAATTCTCACAAATTTTCTTATCGCACTCATGAATGCATAGATTTGGGTCAAAGTCCTTATCATTCTGCATATAGATGTTTAGATGCTAGTACAGGTCGGATTTATTTAGCAAAGCATGTCCGATTTCACTCTAATGTTTTTCCCTATGCTAGCCGTGCTACTCATTCTAATGAAAACAAGGCTGAACAAAATTGGTTAACTGTAACATGTCAAACTTCTCCAGACTTGGCTCTTTCATCAGAATTAGGTAACCTTCAAAACTCAAACTCTGTTTCTTTATCTTCTTTGCTTAATTTAAATACTTCTACCTCACCAAAATCTCTTCCACCTATTTCTATGCCGCCTTTATCTTCTCTCCCTGAATCTCCAAAATCTAATTCTCCTGGTTTACAACTTCTTGTATCTACACCAGAATCCATAGATCAATCCAAACCCATCCGCACCCATCATATGGTCCTTCGGCCCAATCCTAAACCCAAAAAATTTTCCTACATAGCCACTTCCATGCCCAATCAGGAACCCACTTTTTTTACTCATGCTAATAAATATCAGGTTTGGAAAGATGCTATGCAGGAAGAAATCACTGCCTTACAAAACAATCAAACATGGGTGTTAGTGCCACGGCCTTCTAATGCCAACATCATTAAAAATAAATGGATTTATCGCATCAAGCGTAAGTCTGATGGTTCAGTTGAGCGTTTCAAAGCACGATTAGTGGCCAAGGGATTTATTCAATAGTTCGGTATCGATTATTCAAAAACATTCTCACCAGTGGTTAAATTTACAACTGTATTATCTATTGCAGCATCACAAAATTGGCAAACACGTCAACTTGATATATCTAATGCTTTTCTTCATGGATTTTTGGATAAGGAGCTATTTATGGAACAACCAATTGGATTTATTGACAAGCAAAATCCAGATTATGTTTGCAAGCTTCAAAAGTCATTATATGGTCTCAAACAAGCTCCTCGAGCTTGGTTTGAACGGCTCACAGCATTTCTTAAGAGTCTTAAATTTCAGCGTTCCCATTCAGATCATTCCCTCTTTATTTATTCTAATGGTACTGAGAAATTATTTGTTCTTGTTTACGTCGATGATATACTTGTTACAGGAAATCAATCACAACTAATTCATTGGTTTGTGGATAAATTGCAACAAGAATTTCCTGTTCGTGATCTTGGCGATATACATTATTTTTTGGGAATTGAAATCCAACGCCATGCCAAAGGATTACTACTTTCTCAACATAAATATATTGAGGACATTTTACAAGCTACAAATATGCAAGCATGCAAGGCGTGCCGTACACCAATGGCTCAAACTCCAAGTTTGAGTAAAACCATGGGAACACTTCTTTTCGGGTAATGAGTATAGACAAATTATTGGAGCATTACAATATGTTACCTTAACTCGTCCGGACATCGCTTTCAGTGTTAACAAACTTGCTCAATTCATGCATTGTGCAACAACAGAGCATTGGCAAGCTTGTAAATGTCTTTTACGTTATTTACAGCAGACATCTAGTCATGGTTTGTTACTCCAACGTGACTCTTCCTTTGTTTTACATTGCTACTCTGATAGTGATTGGGCAGGGTGCCCAAATGATCGTCGTTCTACAGGTGGTTATCTCATTTATTTGGGAACAAACTTAGTATCCTGGTCCTCAAAAAAACAACCTACTGTAGCAAGATCAAGTACTGAAAGTGAGTACAAAGCTCTAGCAAACACAACGGCTGAAGTTATGTGGCTAACGACACTACTATAAGAACTTGGGTTTCCCTTAAAATCACCAGCACAACTTTGGTGTGACAATGTAAGTGCTATTTATCTCAGCTCTAATCCGGTGTTCCATGCTCGCACAAAACATGTTGAAATCGATTACCACTTTATCAGAGATCAAGTGAAATGTGGTTTAATTCAAATTCATTTTCTAAAAAGCACCAATCAAGTTGCTGATGTGATGACAAAACCTTTGGGTTATCCATCATTTGAAGCCCATTGCAACAAGCTGCGTCTTTGGTCTCCTACGACACAGCTTGAGGGGGGCTGTTAATGATTATTTGAGCTATCAAGGAGCAATTGTAGGATAGAAATATTCTAGTTACTAAATATAATTGTAAATTGTAGCCTAAATTAATGTAATTTGTCAAGGAGCAATTGTAGGATAGAATTATAGCCTAAATTAATGCAATTTGTTTTCTTTCTATGTTAGCTTACTGTACAGGCTATATATATAGCTTTCTGCTAATGGTTGTAAACATCATACAGTGAATACAAATTCTCAAATTCTTCTCTTTATTTCATAGTTTTGACGCTCTTACTGCTAACACATTAAAAACAGGTCCTGCGTTGAGTGACTCAGCTTTCCAGCTACCCAAACCGACCACAACCATTTGATTGCACATTTTAATAAGTACAGAAACTTGTTTGTAAATTTTTTCGAGCGAGACACCAAAACAGGAAAAATTGAGAACTTCAAGCACCAAAGTTATCATTTCCCCGAAAAAAAAAATGAATCTTTGTCACCAACAATAGGCTATGGAAAGAGCACTAGACAAGAGCATCATAAACTATTTTTTGAACTAATTCTTCATCAATGCTATGAAATTCAATTATGGATTTTGAAGTACTTTCTTCTTGGATCTCCATGAATCCAACTTTTGCACACTTCAAAGGCACAATCTTTGATGAAGGACGAGGAAAATTAGATAAATAATGATGTTAGGGTTCAAATCTGCAAATGGTTTTAGAAAACTGATCTCAATGGTGGGACTGAAAGTAGAGTTTGATTTTGGTTTTGGTTTTGGTTTTCTTTTATGAGGAAAAAGAGATGAATAATCAGTAGTGATATTAGGGATAGAGAGGGAGAGAGAAGAGGAGTGAGCACCCAAAGCGCTTGGAATTCCTTACAAGGGACAAATATGAATCGGCCATGGCATGCACCTCCAACACCACCATTCATGGTGGTTTCTCAGAACTAGTTCAATCCTTGAAATTAATGGAGGCAAAATGATCCGAAGATGATTTTGGATCGAATGAGACCCTTCCCACAAGCTGAGCTCGTCGACTATGGCGTATATCATTGGAAAATCAAGGTGGCTACAGTACAGTTATGGTCGAGCTTCGATATCTTTTATATTACGCCAGAACAACACAATCCAAGCTTGGAATGAAGTTTCTCTCATCGATTAGTTAGTTTTAGTTTAATGAAGTCTTTGTCGGAAATGAAAGGAAATGTGAAGGGGCGGTCGGTGTTGTCGTCGTTTGATTCAACGAAAGCATTTAAGGGAAGGACAGGGATTAGTGATGTGGAAACGGTATCGTTTAGAGAATGCGTTAATGGTTGGTTAGTTAGCACTGTTAGCCGCCTTTGTTGAAAACAAAAGAAAAATATATATATAAAAAATTGGTTGTGCTGAATCCCATATCAGGGAGATTGAGTTTTGAGGGTGTTTGAATTGGCTATAAAAGGAAGCCAATGTTTAGGTTTCTAAACACACCAAAAATACTTGAATGTGTTTTATATTAGGGATTTAGAGCAAGTCTCTTGGAGTCCCTTGGAGTATAAAATATTTGGGGTGTTTTGAGGGTGTCGGGTAGAAAAATATTTTGTAATTGTGGTTGTAACAATTTGCCGTATAGTGAATATTTTTCTTGATTGTCGTTTGGCAACGGCCGTGGTTTTTCTCCACTTGGGGAGTTTTCCACGTTAAATTATCGTGTTCTCTTTAATTTCTCAGTCATTATTTTATTTTCTCATTTGTTCCTGCTTGAAGCCGATCCGAAGGGCGGGAAATAGCGATTTTCCCAACACGTGGTATCAGAGCCTAGTTGTTAGGCGGAGCTTTTAGTGTTAAAATAATTTCTTCTAATTTAAATTATAAGTATGTACTGTGGTTGCGGCTTAGTCTGATCTTCCACATCAGAAATACTGTTGTTAGAAATTATTTTATTTTAAAAGCAGGTGGAGTTTTGGAAGTCTTGAAGCGGGTGGACTTTGCTTTGGTGTGCTTGAATACCGGTGGTGAAGGTCCTGACGATAATTATTGAAGTTATTCTGGTACGAAAGTTCTGATAATATACTGTGCACGTAACTTCTATCTAGAAGGCCAGATTTTAAGTGGGACCACTTGTGACCCCTCCGTCCAACTGAGATTTTACGTGGAATGGTAATACTGTCTAGGAGATCATTGTGGTCTTTCCTGTGTATTGCCGAATCGGTTTACTTCATTAATTATTGGGTTCACTATTATAAGCACAAGTAAGCATGTCGGCTATGAGATGTGAGATTGAGAAATTTGACGGGAGAATGAATTTTGCACTGTGGCAAGTGCAAGTCAAAGACGTGTTGATTCAGTCTAGACTGCATAAGGTTTTGCAAGGTAAACCAGCCAGCGGAAAGAATTCAGGAAAAGACAATGGCAGTAGAGACTCAGAAAAATCCAAGATTAGCGATGAAGAATGGGAGGAGCTGGATATCAAAGCGGCAAGTCAAATTCGCATGTGTCTAGCAAAAAATGTTCTTGCTAATGTGCTTGGATTGTCCACGACAAAGGAGTTGTGGGAGAAACTGGAAGAATTGTACCAGGGAAAAAATATATCCAACAAGTTATATTTGAAGGAGCAATTTCATACGTTGAAAATGGCGGAAGGTACAAAGCTGTCAGATCACCTGAGTGTTCTTAATGGCATCGTCTCTGAATTAGAAACTCTTGGAGTGCAAACCGAAGATGAAGATAAAGCTCTCCGACTCATCCTGTCACTTCCTTCGACATATGAGCACATGAAACCTGTTCTGAAATATGGTAGTAAGGAAGTGGTGTATGCGGATGTGGTTAGTAAGCTCCTTACTGAGGAGAGAAGACTGAATGAAATGAAAAATAAATCATATGAGGATTCAGCTTTATTTGTCGATACCAAGAAAAAGAATAAAAGCTCCGGAAAGAGGAAGGTTGTCTGCTGGGTTTGTGGTCAAACTGGACACGTGAGGAAGGATTGCCCGAACGGTGGAGCTGATTCGGCTAGAAGCTCTAACGTTGTTGCTGCCAATATGATCTCCTGTGGCAAAAGAGATGATGTGATCTTTCTGTAATTGAGAGATGTGTGTCCTCATGGCATGATTGCTACCCGTTGAGATGCCATGGAAGAGGATTGATTATTGGTAGCTGGTCCACGGAAATGTGCACGGCATTGGTTGACAGTTAATGCAAAGTGTGTGGTGAAAAAAATATGTCGATGGCTAATGAATTCTCGTAAAAGTCAACAGGAGGGTTGCACCATAAACTATTAGCGGGATCCGACATGGCCGATGGAAAATTCTTGGAGTCGATAAAGTGGTTCCAAGTGGCGATACTCTTTTATGGTGGAGTATGATAATTCTTGATGATAAGAATTATAATTGTCGGTAGCAGACAATGTTGTGTTTTTTTTTTTTTTTTTTTTTCATTCAAGGTGGAGATTGTTAGCCGCCTTTGTTGAAAACAAAAGAAAAAAATATATATATAAAAAATTGGTTGTGCTCAATCCCATATCGGAGAGATTGAGTTTTGAGGGTGTTTGAATTGGCTATAAAAGTAAGCCAATGTTTAGGTTTCTAAACACACCAAAACACACCAAAAATACTTGAATGTGTTTTATATTAGGGATTTAGAGCAAGTCTCTTGGAGTCCCTTGGAGTATAAAATATTTGGGGTGTTTTGAGGGTGTCGGGTAGAAAAATATTTTGTAATTGTGGTTGTAACAATTTGCCGCATAGTGAATATTTTTCTTCATTGTCGTTTGGCAACGGCCGTGGTTTTTCTCCACTTGGGGAGTTTTCCACGTTAAATTATCGTGTTCTCTTTAATTTTTCAGTCATTATTTTGTTTTCTCATTTGTTCCTGCTTGAAGCCGATCCGAAGGGCGGAAAATAGCGATTTTCCCAACAAACTCTTGTGTTAGTCTCTGGGTCCCACAAACAAATTGTTTATTATTTTTTAGACCCTGATTTTAAATTGGGCTCAATTATTATTGACCTTTCAATTTGGGATGTTCCCGTGATTAGAGTCAAAATGGGGTGCAATTAATACTAAACGCAAATGTTATGGTTTTTTAAATGAATTGCTCAATCTAAAAAAGAGTTCAATTTGTTTTTACTTTTTTAGCCTTATTTTTATTTAATATTCTTTTAAAAAAATATACAGCATTAGAAAATTAATAAAATGTACGAATTGAATAGTCTAAGTGAAAATTACTCAAGTCTCCTAAGTGAGAGGTTGAGTGTGTGATATTTGTGAATTGAGAAAAATTTTGCTGGGAGCTCTTTTCCCTTATGTTATGACACAAGCAAAATTAAAGGGTATTGAGATAATTTAAGTTGATAATTTTCTTGTTTTGTATGAAAAAGCTGAAAGTTGATGGTTTAAATAGAATGATGTTCTTATTTTATATGGAGAAATTGAAAGTTCACCTTTTAAATGGATTGAAAATAGTTTTGTTTAAGTAAAAAATTTCTTTTAATAGTGTTATATAATTATGAGGAATTATTTTGCATAATTATTTTTATCGTCAAAACCTCTAAAATTGAATGAAATGACTATTTGAAATAATATAACTAAGGACAGAAGTGAACACAAAATTTACATTATCTATACTGGAATCCATTTAAATATTTCGATACTCATACTCATTTCAAATTCATTTAAAATTTCTTTTGTAATACTCATACCCATTCGTTTAAACTTTTAATACCTGCGCCCATTCTACATCCATTTAACTGATACCCAAATGGCCAAATTCACTTTAAATGAATTAGGGTGACTAGTATCTATGAAAATCAACTTTGTTTATATGTCTAATATCTCACCAAATCCATTATAGTTAATGTTGATTGAGCCTTGGAAGATGGAGATGAAAATATATGTGGAAACTAGAAAATGGAAAGTACGAATAAAGGACAATTCTAAAATTCTAGTAGTTCAATATTTTATTTAAGTAATTAATTTTTTAGTATTTGATGATATTAGGGTTTGGAGCTTCTATTATATTAAATCTTTTAAATTATATAATGAGTTTGATGGATAGAGCTATAGAAGTTACCCACATCTTTAAACCTATATCCAATTTAAACCTGTATTGGATAGTTGATTTGATATCCGTCTCAAACTTGTTTGATCAACATCCAAATCTACTTTAAACAGGCTTTTGTGAGTTGGGTACCCACAAAAACTCGCTTTTTGTGAGTTGGGTACCCACATCCGTGGTCCGAACCAAATTTCAAAGATGCCGGGATCTTCTACCAAATATCGGACACTGTATAAATAATTTGGTCATATTTTAGGAATGAAATAGTAATTTTTCCAAACAAGGTAAACTCTGCCATTAAACGACGACATGGAAGGTGCAAACTTCTGAGTATCAAAACCCAAGCACTGGGGTTTAGAAGGTAAGCGACTGATATTCCTTTCACTCTCACGCAGAAAGACGAGAGAGAGAGAGAGAGAGAGAGGAGAGAGAGAGAAATGGACGGAGCGTCATATCAGCGCTTCCCGAAGGTTAAGATCCGAGAGCTCAAAGATGACTATTGCAAATTCGTGCTCTACGACACAGACTCCTCCATGGCTAACGCGCTTCGGCGCGTGATGATTGCCGAAGTGCCCACTATTGCAATCGACCTCGTGGAAATTGAAGTCAACTCCTCCGTCCTCAACGACGAGTTCATTGCTCACCGTCTCGGCCTCATTCCTCTCACCAGTGAACGTGCTATGAGCATGCGCTTCTCTCGTGACTGCGACGCCTGTGATGGAGACGGCCAGTGCGAATATTGTTCAGTCGAGTTTCACCTTCGGGCTAAATGTATCACAGACCAAACCCTAGACGTCACCAGCAAGGACTTGTATAGCTCTGATCACACGGTGATTCCAGTAGATTTCTCCGATTCCGGATATGAATCCAACGAGCAGAGGTAATCTAGGAATTGTTTGGTTTATAGTTTTATTTGTGCTTTTATATTTTGGGTTAATATTAGGAATTATTTTGTTTTGGGGTTATTTTTGCGTAGGGGAATCATTATTGTGAAGCTTCGCCGTGGGCAAGAACTGAGACTAAGGGCCATTGCTAGAAAAGGGATTGGCAAGGATCATGCTAAATGGTCCCCTGCGGCAACTGTCACTTTTATGTATGAACCAGATATTCATATCAATGAGGATTTGATGGAAACTTTGACCCTCGAGGAGAAACAGAGTTGGGTTGAAAGTAGTCCTACCAAAGTGTTTACAATTGATCCTGTTACCCAGCAGGTTAGTTTTGTTCGCTTCCGGACTATTTAATTTAGTCAATATAATAAATCATTTGCTGCAAATGTTGCATTGCGGAATTGAACCTGTTATATACGCTCTGTTTCAGTTTGAGTTTATGAACTTTTTGAATTTGTAGGTTCTGGAAGTATGATTTTCACTTAAATGTCTACAGAACCTTCAATGTTCTTCTTGAGATAAGAAGGAATGGGAATTTGAGAACTATTGACATTATAAATCTTCTAAATGTTATTGTTGAAGGGACAAAGAACCATATTGGTTCTGTTTATGCAGCATAATTTTATGACCTCTTATATATTCAGAGATTTGAAACTCAGAGCTCGTTGGCATTCGCGTTTGCCGTTTTCCACTTTACAATATATTCTTGTTAATTGTCCCATTGCATTTCGGGTCTCTTTGACAATACTAGCTCTGTGTTATTAGCTATTAGCTTTTAGTGGGTAGCAGTTTATATAGTGATTTAAATTAGAAGTATTAGGTAAAAATAAATGTTTAATCAGATGTTTAACAAAAAATGACAAAAAATAACATTAGTTGTTTAATTAGCTGAATTTGGGGAAAGGAAACAATAGGTATGGTTGTTAAAAAATTTAATTAATTTCTATGAAACGATAACTTTAGAGTGTTTAATGTTTGATAAAAAGCTCCCTCAACTTCTAAAAGCTATTATAAATACTATGTTGCCGAATGGTACAATTAATAGAGATAGATTTTTCACTTGGTCAAAATACTAAAAGCTAGCTCAAAAGTTGTTGCTAGACAGGCTTTCATGTTAGCAGACTTGAATGCTGGGGTATGCCTCAAGGTTGAAGTATATTGTAGAGTAGAAATATGGATATCTTTTCTTGTTTGAGGATTTGTAGGTCTGACATTTTCTGGTTCAGGAAATAAAATATCATTGTCAGTCCATGTCCTTTATCTGAGACCTTGGGCTTGGGATGGCTTCTTTGCATTATTCTGCCATCTTGATGTAGGTCTCTTCTTAATCCATGTCTGCTACTTAGGTCTTGAAACTTAACCACATTTATATGCTTGTACTTGGCTAACTACATGTTCTTCTTTTCTTTACTTCATATCATTAGAATTATATGCCTTGATACATTGAGATAGTGCTACATAGCATAATATATGAGTGGCTGGGGATAGAGTTCTTAAAAGCGTGCCTGGGCCAGAGGCACACCTGGGTGCAGTGTGCCTTAATGTAGCTGAATCCGGCCAGGTGTGCCTAGGCCTGCCGGGCTCTGAAGAGCAGCCTTGGGCTTAGGCGCACCTGTACATTTTTTTTTTTAATGTTCTACTAATTTGTTGAAATGATGGTCCTGTATTTATAATTCTTACTTAATCTTGATTATTGATAGTGTTTAAGAACTATAAATGATTTGAGGTTTGATAGATTGATTTAATTTTAAATTACTTGAGTTAATTACTTATACATTGCATCTTTTGGTGTTTTTTGTATTTAAAAAAGAAATGGATAACATTTATTAGTATTTTGTTGTTCTTTTGATTATTTATGTAGAAAAAATTCTTGTTTTTAGAATTTCTAACGAAATTTTGACTTTTCTTTGTGATGTTTAAACAGTTGCTAAATATAATGTGATGTGATTTGCCAATTATTTGATATTGTTTAGTTATATATATATATATATATATATATATATATATATATAATATTGTATTCTATATTTTTTTAGATAATGTGTAATTAGTATATGTCAAATGGGAAATTCTTTAAATGAGCCATAATTATTAATTGAGACTACGAGAGTATATGGCAGATGTATGCTATTTGGTAAGTTCTAGGATTGTGCCAGCTGAACTATAGAAGCTGCAGGAGTGAGTGATTTGTAGATAATTACAATAATGTGCTCTGAAAAATGTATTAATGTTGGAAGTTGGTGGTTATCGGTCATGAGTTCAGTCATAGTTAATGAACCCTCTTTGTTTTTGTGAGTAAAAAAGCATCATTTTGGAAACCCAGGACTAATTTAATTGGATTCTGTCAATCAGGGAATATTTTTTTTAAAACTAACTGACCGTGGTAGTTTTTTCATTAGAGATTTTACATGTTTTAGATTTTCTATTTAGTTACTTATTAAGATTTTCATATTTGGTAAAAGATGGGTGTCTGATGTTTTTGAAGGAAATGCTGCTATGCACAAGTCCGAGTCCATTAATACAATTTTATTTGCTACCTAGAGTTTTCTTTTCTTCCTCCTCAATAATTGTTTTTCCTTCTCTTTTGCAAATCTCCTCATTTTCCCCTTCTTTCCCCTTTTATCCCTATTTTCTTCCTCTTTTTTTTTTTTCATCTTTTTATTATATTGTGGAGTAATTCATTTCTTGAATTATTGTACTTACATCCAACATTAGTTTGAAATGTGTAGGATTTCCGATATGATTGCCTCAGGACTTGATGTGTTGAGCCTATAGATTGTGGATAATTGACAAAATCAGGATCAAGAGCACAGACCTGCAATATGCAGGATTGAAGTAGTCTGACCAATTTGTGACTCATTAACCACAAATGCAGCTATGATTTCCAGTCTCCTCCAACATTTTGTTTTATGTCTTAAAGAATCTTCTCTTTCTATTTTCTAACATCAATGGAATCATATACATAACATGATGGCATTCATCATTAATGTCTTTATGTATAATGTTTAACAAATTATGGTGAGAGGTGTGCATGGGGTATTTTTATGAGGCGATGGTGGCCAACCAGTTTTCTTATGCTGCATGGAGTTTGTGGGATCTTATGTTTGACATGTGCTCCATTGGAAGTTCTGGTCGGGCAAACATGATATTGAGTGCCAGGTGGAGGGCCAAGTTGTGTTTTGAAACATTTTATACCCACAAGCCCTTTATGGTTATCCTTTGCTTGGTCTTGGTTTTAGAATCTATTGGATCTGGAGGAGCTCAAGTAAGATTAGATTTGCACAGCTGAACTCATAGCTTGCTGTGAACTATGAAGTGATGAAATTATACCCCAGAGGATGCAGGGGCAACTTGCACCTGATTGAAAATATTGGACCTCTGAGTGGTTGATTTAACAATTCATTCTCAGCTATAATTTCCAAGTCTTTCATTTATCAAGTGTATACACTTGATATCACAAACTCATTGTGTTACAGTTCTCGATAGAGAATCAAATTCTTTTCATTATCGCATTGGTGGTTATGGTGTACCTTTGTGAAATATGCTTGGCACTATTGTCAAAATGATTTTAGAATTTTCCGCCGAGATTTCTTTTATATGTTCTGCTATTGTATCCAGATCTTATGATCATGATTTTGCTTTTGTTTTCTCCTGCTACACTTGAACGGATGTGCTTATTTCCTTAGCAATTATTTTCTAGGTTAAAGTGGAGGACCATGAATTATACACTTATGATGATGAAGTGATCAAGAAAGCAGAAGCCATGGGGAAACCAGGGCTTGTTGACATCCGTGCCAAGGAAGACACTTTTATATTCACAGTTGAATCAACTGGTGCAATCAAAGCTTCTCAGTTGGTGCTCAATGCCATAGAAGTTCTAAAACAAAAGCTGGATGCTGTTCGCCTATCAGAGGATACAGTGGAAGCTGATGATCAGTTTGGTGAGCTTGGTGCTCATATGCGAGGAGGGTGATCTAATTTTAAACCTAGTTGTCATTTTGTCAATTTACTTTGTCAAACTTCTTATACCTATGCTAACTGCATCACTTTCCTGTTAAGTACATCTCTATGAGAATGATATTCTTATATCTATGCTAACTGCGTCACTTTCCTGTTAAGTACATCTCTATGAGAATGATACATTAACTTATATTTACTATTTGGGTACCTTTGCCTTTTATTTTTGTACACAAGAGAGAGCCATGACTATGCATAATCTTGGTGCTTGCTTGGGATTTCTACCCACCCTTCCTAACGATGTGAACAAAGCAAGAATGAATCTATATTTCCTCCTCGATTATGTTTGCTGTGCAAATTGTTGTATAAGTTTATTCCTCTTATGCATTTTAGAGATCACTGGAAAAGCTGTATCGTAGAAGTATTTAGTGGGTTTAGAAAAACACACTATTACACAATAGCTCGTAGCATCTTTGATGATATGTTTTGTTTAATAAACTGAGAATTTTGTTATTGTGACTGAAGTAGCGCCGTTTTAGCTTAGGACAGACGAGGGCAATAATCTCTTGACCTAGTTATGGTACTTCTTTTGTTGTATGCTCTTTGGCCAGTTTTTTTAATTCAGCACTCCATGTGTCTCTCTCTTTATTTCCACATACACCAAATACTCAAGTGTGCTATCTTTTTCTCTTCTGAGAAAACTGTGGGTTCTTATTTTGTTTGTGGTGTGCAATGGAGATAGTATGTATTATATCATTTTGTTGATATCTTATTACTTCGATTTGTGAGTTAGGCCTACTGATATGTTTATCTATTTTTGGTCTTTATTTCTTTGTAAAATTGCTACGCTTGATTATTCTTTTTAATTAGACGGATTAGTTGCTACAGTAGTGCTTGAATTCTCCTTCTCATTTTTAGATGATTGTTCAGTAATCATGATTACAACAACTAAACTTTAATTTCAAACTAGTTGGGCTTGAATATATGAATCCTTTCTTGCATTATGCTGTATTCATAATCAAGTCCTCTGAGACAACGTTCCTTCATGTGGTTCTAGCTCTCTCTGTTTTGACATTGTCCTTCCACTTTAAGAATTTCCGATAAGAATATCAATCTAATGTTCTGAACTTTAAAGCTTGTAATATTTGCTTCAAGAATTTTGTGTGAAGCCTTGTAATATGGATATAGTATTCTGAACTTTAAAACTTGTAATTATGTATAATTGATATTGTTACGGCTCCCTATGTTCACTAAGTTCATCAAAGTCATTGTCTTCTTTTAAATCAATTTTGTTTTTGAAATGTGATGACCTAAGAAAGGAAAAATGTAGACTGAAACTGAAAGTGAAATGCAGTACTATGTGTGGGCTAGTTGTAATGGCTATATTCTGGGTGAAGGAGTGGCTTACAACAGGTTTAGGTGGAGGATTGCCAGTTTGCCACTTATATCCTTTGTCTATATTATTGTGGAAAGCAAACAGGAAACAACAATGGCATCTCTTGTGAGAATTTGTCCAAGTTATGGTCTTCTTTCACATTAGCTTAAAAGAATTAGTTAAAGAATTCCATTTTTCATTTGCAAGTCTAGTATCCTTTTATCTGTAAAGAATCTCAATTTTTTTATCTTTTAGCACCATTTTTTTTATGCAATCATATATTCTTACATCCTAATTTTAACCTTTAGATTTAAACCAGAAGAACCAAAACCTATAGATTGTCCTATCTTATATGGTTTGCTCACCACATGACCCTGTTTTGCTTTGTAGTTCCTTTGCGTACTGTTAAGGGTCACGGGTCTAAACGTAGTGAAAATGAAACTATGGCCCAAAATGTTCTCTTTCTGGGTGCAAGAAATGACCTAATCATCTAATCCAGGAGGAGTAACAGCAACAAAATGGTGGGCTAATAAGCAAGGTGTCAACTAGTAGTAATAATTGCAATTTGGGGAGCATCTTGCAATTTTCAGTGCATAGAATTATTAGTTACGGTTTAGAGAGATTAAAATTGATTTTTCAATCCTTGTTTCTATGTTTCAGCTTTTAGTTTAGTAATGTTTTAGCATAATGTCATGAACTTGACAGCCAAATGATCAGAAGTTTTGAATCACAAGGTAGCTAGATGGTAATGGTTTATGCATGTCCATGCTTTTGAGTTCAATTAGGGATGAGTATCGGTCAATTCAATGTGTTTCAATTCAAAATTGGACAAAAATTAAATAAATAAAATTCTTAAATAGAATAAATAAATAGAACCAAAATAATAATAAAAAATCAAAGTCGACTGAATTAATGAAAATTATCCAAAAAAAAAAAATCCTATGGAACTGAAATTCCAAATAATCAAAATCAAAAATCAAAAAACATTTATTCGGACTAAATAATACTCATCCCTAAGTTGAATTACCTTTGGTTTAGTTTATTATTTTTATTTTAGGTAATAAATTGGCATTTTGATGAAGCAAAGGTATTAGTAATATTGGCTAATGAAACGATTATTGGATAATAGAAGATAAGGAGACAGTATTATTGCGTTTACATGAATTTTTGGAGAGTGTCATTTATGTTAGTTGTTGGTATTAGAGGGGAGGGAGCGATGGAGATAGGAATTGTACCTCCTGCAACCAGCAAACGAGAGAATTTCCCTCATTTGCTCGCACCACCCATGACTTTGGCGTGAGTGGTTGTTGGTTACCATGCTAATAAAAAATATTTTACCGTTAAGTAAAGAATTGAAGATTCCATTTCTAGGTTGTAGAATGAACCTAAATATCATCTTTTGCTCTTTTTTTTTTTATTTTTTTGAGGAATTATTTTTTAATGTTTGGATTGACACCATGAAAATACAAAAATGTTTGTATTATCTAAAATCATAGCTTCATTTACATAACAATTAATCATTTGGTGATAATTTTTATATTAGAGAAGGCTCGAACTCAAAATTTTTCACTTTTCATTACTATACCTAATTGGCAGGTAAAACTATTCTTTAATTTTTTGTGTATAACAACTCCTTGAATGCTTTTGTAATTTCAATGTCTCCATTTTAAATAGACTATCAAGATTAGCCAAGGATACATTCTACATAGGCCCTCACTTAAACTTGAGTCTAATCCTATTAAAAGTAAGGGTTTAGATTGATCCTTTAGGTTGGGCATTAGGGTTGTACTTAAAAATTTTGAGTGCCAAAACTCTCAATCTAATTTTAATTTAATAATATTAAGTTCGAGTTCGGTTCAAGAATTTAAATTTATATAAATGTGGTTATTTATATTTATATTGTAATTCATATATTAGTTTTACGTTACATAGATACAATTCATTACTTTATGATATACTATAATATACGAAATATTCATGCTCATGTCTCGTATCACTTTTTTTTTTTTTTTTTTTAAGTACTGAAGAAGAGAGATTTGAAACTGGATCTGTTATCAGATCGTATATGAACTTATCACTAGAGTATGATTTGGAGTATATGTTCAATATCGCACGTAACAATAAATTAACGAACAATTATAATTATATTTGATTAGTGGAAAAGACACATAATTGTCAAAAATTTTGGGAATAAATAAAATCACGTTATTTATAAGTAGCCATATCGTACTATTTGAAATTAATTTTTTGGTCACCTCCATAAATCCATTGACCTCTTCTTTCACTTTCTTGAAGTTAAGCCAATACCTAATAGTGTCTCCTTAGCCCTGCCAAAAGATACCCCAAATCTTTGTCTGAGAGACAAGACATGCTTGTAAGATTGTAACCAAGTCTCACAGATTTGGGACAATAGCTGATCTATGGACACACTTCAAAATACTCTTATTGTCCGTTTCTTCTCACCATAAAGAAACCCCTCTTGGGCCCTAAATTAAAAAGCTAACCCTATATTTACCTTACAGTAACATTTTTTTTACCTTCCACTCTTTTTCATTTGATCTTCCTTAGGACCACCCTACCCATAAAACAGGTATTACCATTATTTCTGAATTAAATGCTACTTGTCTGCTTCCCTCCTCTCACTTTGCTTCCATATGTGTACGTGTGTATATGTAGTTTTGTGTGTGTGTGTGTATATATATACTATGTGAGTTATGGGCTTACTAAAGGCACATTCATTAAGGACCCACTTGAAGATTTTATTAGGGAAATGTATTAATGGAGTTCTATTGTGTACGGATTATTGTTGCACTATGTTGGTTGAAACACATCCAATGGCCACCAATAGTTTGAGCTCAGTTCATTTAGTGTGCGGAGATAGGGTTTGCTTGTAGGCTAGTTTATTTATAGTGATTAATGAGCTTTGAGCTGTACTTGATCATTTAATGATATGAGACTGAATATATAAATTCAATTCTGAATTTTGTACCATTAATCTTGTGGTACCTTGATAATTGCGAAGGACCTATCATGTCCTCAAATTTAAAAATTTTGGTAATATTATATACTTTTCAACACTAATGTCTATAATTTTTAGAGTTTTTTTATCTGCAAAATATCGACTTCATACGTAGTTAGTATCACTTTTAAAATAATAATTTGCATAAATTTCAACTTTTAATGAGTATTTAATTTTGTAAATTGAAGTATTAACTAAAATAAATTTGAAAATTGAAGTATTTAATATGTATAATTTTATAAGTTGAAGTATTTGATGAGTCAAAATAAAAGTTGAGTGCGCCACAACATTAAAATGATAAACTTCGGGGGTGAATTTATATTAAGCCAATAATACAATAAAATTAAAATTACGAATAAAAAAATTTCACATAATAATTAATGCTTCTAAATAATATATAAAGACCATACTTCATTTGATAAGCCATAATGAAATATATTTCTAATATCAACATTATGCTAGAAACGAATCCAATCACATTACATTATTACGTTCTATTACAGCTCAGTCAACAGAACTTAATAATCGATTATAATGAAATTAAATTCGAATTGAAGCACCTTATATTTTCACATGATGTAGTGAATAAGTTGATTGAATAAATTCGAATGCTATAAATTAAAAAATGTCCTCTCTAACAACATTGAATATGGGATTGTACAATTTTAGATGTGTTGCATAGCAAAATGTTGGCATTATATGAGATGGTGACCACTTGGAAATGAGAGAGATAAGAAATAAAACATTGGATGCCAATTGGGTAGTCTTTAATAAAAGAAAAACCTTAGCATTTCAATTTACTTGATTCACGCAATGGATGTGCAAAGCCAGCAATAGAAGTTGTTTTTGGGTCCTATGTTCTGATCTCTTCTACTCTTTGGGACCATGTGTATGTGTTTGTGTGTTTGGATAGTCCTTTCAGAGTTTCAAACATATAATTAATGTGTCTCTTTTTTAAGTTTTTACTTCTAGTTTTTCACAATTCATTACCTTATGAGATATATCTACCAATTATATACTGAGGTTGTTGAGCCTTCCAACACTTATGATGCTCTACAATTTATGCTAAAAGATGAATAATTTAATTCACCAAATTTATTTGTAGAACTTTTTTTTGTCTTAAGTTTAGTTTTTGACTCGAATTCGTACCTAAAAATAGATCGTAAGAGCCTGTTCGGTAAAAATTAGCTGTTTGAGTAATTTTATATGAAACGCAAAGTTAAATATTATACAAATTAACTTTTCACAAAACACTAAAAGTTATATTACCGAATAACTTTTGAAATGGCGTTTAACTTTTTTATCAGTCAAAATGCGAAAAGCTACTTAAAAAGTTATTGCCGAACACAATCTAAAATATATATAGTACATGATAACATTTTGTTTTAATATCAAATAATAGGAACTTTTATAATTAGAGAGACGTAATCATGCGGCTCCTTATATCAATCAGATTAAGTTAATTAAAAACTATATTTTTATTTATTTATAAAAATAAATAAAAATTTCTCAGTGTTGAAATATCTATTTTGTTTTGTAGTATATGAATTGAAGCTCTGACGTTTTATAACCACTTAAGAATTTTTTTTTTTTTGGCCAAAAAAAGAAAAGATGCCTTTATTTTTCTAATATTCCAAACTTATCTCTCTTCTTTTTACCTTAGAGAAATGATTCTACACTGTCCAGAAAGATAATATAAACATTGATAAAAAAAATAAAGGAAAAAAACAAAGAAGAAAAAAGGGTAGGGCTGAGCCAGCATCAACCTTAAAGCATTTCCTACTTAATACTTGCATGGTATTTTTGGGGGAATATGTTAAATTTGTATTCTAAAAGAAAATCTATTTCAATACATTAATTCTATTTTTGTAAAACTACTTGTGAATTGGTTAGGCTAAATAGTTAACTGAGGATTTGAATTGTATGTATACATTTTTTTTTAGGTATTACTAAAAATGTCCTCACACTTTTTATTTAATGGTTATACGAGAGATTAACTATTTCTAGACAAAGAACGATTATATTTAAAATTCCTACCTAAAATACTGACTCTACGACTCTGATACTAAGATTATATTACATGTACACATTTTAATGTTTAGAATTATTAGTTAGTTAGCACCTGCCTGAATCCTGTTGCATTCTTGCTTGGTTGGTATTTGGACCACATGTCTATACTTGGAAAATAGGAGTATTTATGCCATTCCAGAAGACTAAGTAGAAAGCAATGGCTATATATTCAGTAAAATGTCAATTTCCATGTTCATTTATTTTTTACTAAATCGTGATTTAAGAGATTAAATATTAAAAAGTTATTTATATAAAATTAGTAATTTATACAAAACATGAATATTTTTATAATCTAAATGATCCAACTTTAATTATGATAGAAGAGAAATTCACCGTATCTCTTGATATTCCAAACAATTATTTTTAAGACTGACGGCAAGTATAATTTTAGAATAATGCTAAAATTATTCGCAATAATATAATTTACTCAACATAGAGTTTGAAGATTGAATTTAATGAAAACTTTCCATCAAAAAGATCAATTTAACTCATTTTCAATTATTAATGTACTTGTTCTAATAGACTGAATTGATTTGGTGATTGAAAAATTCAAAAATTGTATAATTTATTATATTAAATTAATGGACAACCCAAAGTCAATTGGAAGCAAAATTGGCGACCATCCAAATAGACTAACAAGCTAATCAGGAGAAATTTGGTTTTGACTAATTAATTATATTGATTTGATCTTGTTGACCCTCCATGATAAGATGCACATGTCAAAGTCTTTCATTTTGAATTTGATCACCCAATTCTACTTTTTGGGGACCAATTCATTTTAGTAATCTCATGTGATATCACAATAACTTTTATATTCACACATAAAATTTTTAGTGCCCAAAGAAGATTTCTGAGAATAAGATTCAAAGTAATTTGTAATTCTCAATAAGAAAAATTTTAAAAGTAATCAAAATAGAATTTAAAACAGCAGTTAAAACTTCAATATCAAATACAAAAACAGCAACATTTGACATTTAGAGGAAATTGGTTGTAATTAATTGGTTTTAGCAAGTTTTCAGAGAGTCAAAAGGCAGTGATTGCCCAAAAGGTTTATAGTTGGTGGCAGGTGGTTTTACAAAGGTAAGGAATGCAAAGTTCCCATTAATAATAATATTGTTTCCTTTAATGTCAAAAAAAATAAAAATAATAATATTGTTTCCTTTTTTTTCCTTTTTTTTTTTTTTTCTGAATAAAACAAAAACTCTGGCGTGAAACATGAACATAGGCTGTATATAGAGAAAAAGGAAGAGAGACCCACATTCTGTTTGGTCTTCTCTTACATTGTCTTTAAACTTTACAGCTGTAAACAAAAATAAAATAAATAAGAGCAGAATGAAAGAAGAAAAAGAATTTACTTTTTGGATTTTGTGTATGAATTATGTGATTTATTTATGAAACAATAATAAGTGGCAAAGTCAAAAGACAATATTTATTTCTTTATTTATTGGACAGTAAGGATTACAAGTTATATTTAGTTGTTTTGATAACATTTAGCTCATAATTATTTGAGTATTTTTTTTATAAAATATTAAAAACTATCATTATAAAGATTAACCTTTTATAAAAAGTTATCTCAATCTCTAAAAACTAATTCAAATGTTATGTTACTGAACTATAAAATATAACATTTAGTGTTTTAACTGGCTACTTAGAAGTTGTTGCTGAACACAATCTGAATAAACTGGAATAATATTATAAGCTATATTTCCACCCGTTCAGTCGAACGAATTATAATATTCAAATAAAATTCTTTCAATAATAATGAATAATTTTTATTTTTTAATAAATCAGTCAAAATTTATAAAATTAGAGAGACTCAAACACAAGGACTATCACTTTATATATTTTTACAAACATTTAAGAAATTAATAAGATCACATCTTATAGATATTTATTTAAATATTTGTAATATTATTAGGTTACATTATATGTAAGCTTGTGGTATGAGCATATTATTCTACAATTATTGGTGTGGGGACACAATTGATCTCACCATCTGTGGAGCTTGAGAGCAAGCTGTTTCCCTTTGAAAAAACATCACTCTCTCTCTCTCTCTATAATGAATATGAGCACTAGACATGCATCTACTATAAAATCTATATACTCTACCAACCTTAAAGCAGAGGAGGGAAATAAAATTAAAAAATAAATAAATAAAGGGACGCCTAAGACAATTCTCCGCAATTTGAAAGATTTTGTCTCCCAATTTCAAAATCCCCCACCTTTCCCCTTTTTAACCTTTTTTAGATTGAATCATTCTTCCATAAAACTACAACCAAACCCTCTTTCTGTCCCTTCTCTCTCTCTCTCTCCTCTTGAATTTTCTTTTGTGGGAAGACTTCTTCTTCTTCTTTTTTTTTTTTTTTTTTTTTTTTTTTTTGCTTAAATTATTGTTAATGCTTGTAATAGGATTTAAGTGCACAAGCTAACAAAATATGATATATCATAAAATAAACAACTTTTTACTCTTCTTCATTTCTTTAAAAATTTGATTTTTGACATTTAAAAGAAATTAGTCCATTCAACATGTTATATTTTTGACATTTAAAAATAATTAGCATGAAATTTTGAAACATTTACAACCTATCATTTCATATCACAAGTACACATCTTAAAAAATCTAACAATGCTTACCACACATACATGAAAATAATGGAGGTAAAAGTAAAAGAACACTTGGTGAATTGTTTTTCCAATGTAAATGGTTGGCATGCATTGATTAAATTCAATAGATTTCAAGAAATAACATGCAACATGTGAAAAAAGTAAGAGAAACCCATGAAAAAAAAAAAAAAAAAAAAGAAATGGTGAAAATTAAAAGAACAAAAAAAAGCAAAAGAAGCACCAAAAGTATAAGCATGCACTATTTTTAGAATCCACTAAAAATAGGGCATGATGAATCTGTGGCAATCTAGGGAAGTATGAACAAGAATATGTAAACTTTATAGTGTAGTGGGTATCATAACTTTTGCCAAGCTAGCTTTAATCCTAATCCAAGTTAGTCTAATCTCATATTAACAACCTAAAAGGACAGAATCAACAAAATATTACTTAATTATTGGTAAAAAAAAAGGCTATTTACAATTTTATCCCAATTGTTTAGTGGGAAGAATGCTAAAACAATACTAGTAATTTACTTAATTAAGTACCTATCACTTAAAGTGCTTATATTGCAAATTGAACCATTAAAGTTTAATAGATATTTATAATTAGGTTAGCAAAAATAAGACAGCAAAGCTTTTCTAGGGTGCTATTTGTTTCCACTCTTTTGGTTTCTATATTAATCTTTATGACTTCATTATTAGGCTAATGTGATATCTAACATGGGAGTATCAATTGAACATTTAAGTCATTTAGGTCAAATGGATTTAACAATAAGGATAATTAGGAAGATCAATTAATTTCACAACTCCAGTTTATATGTTGATTCATTTTTTGCTTCCTGGGTGTGCACACACATAATTTTTTTATGAATAGAAATATTAAATTTACAATTAAATCGTTTATTTTTTAATAATAAAAAATTTAACATTAAAAATATAAGAATGTCGATTAGTAATATCATTTCATTAACAACGTTTTCAAGTTTTTTATAGATTTTTTTTTTTCATTGTTTCTTAACCTCAATCTTTATGTGGCAGGGTATTTTTATATATAAATTAAATTTAATAGCATCAATATTTTTTTTAAAAAAAAAAAAAAGGAAAGGGTAAAGTAAAAGTTCAATAGAAGAAGAATAGTATTGTTTAGGTTGGGTTAGGTCACTAACTTACTATAGAGGAAAAAAAAAATAAAAATGGATAGTAGTATAGTAAGATCGCTTTCAGCAACAAAAGAGAAGGTTGGCTCTTCCTACGAAGTCAAAACCTCTCCCAATCCAAAAGTCTCTCTTCAAACCAAAACCCATAACCCCACTGGCCGACAAGCTGTTCCTCTCCACTTGTAAACAAAGCACTTAATCTCCTCCTGTTCCAATTTAATTACTCCATAATCCACAATTACTTAATTAATTACTTATTTAAAATATTTGACATGCTACAGACATCAATCAATCTATCATTCTGGCTGGACAGCCTCTTTTACACTGTAATAATATTCACTTACATTATAGAATTAATGTTGGATGTTTGGATCAACGGTTCAAACATACCTATAGTCATTAATATGCTGGAATCTAGTACTGCTTCCTTGCTCTATTTTTATTTTTAGTTTTGTACTCCATAATTTTTCTTCCTCCAATCAATAACCAGTATCCAAAAACCCATTAAACTCGGAATGCATCCCCGAGTAATGTAATGCAAAACAATTAACCTAGTAGACTCGAATGCGAGACCTTTGGTTAAAAGACAAAAAGTCCTAATGACTCTCGTAATTTGATAAATTATTTTTTCTCATTTAAAAAAATAACTAATATTCTGTGATCTTTAAAAGAAGACAATAAATTTTGGATAATAATTTCTAAAAAAATAAAGAGAATACAAAAAATATTTACAAGGAAAAGAATGCTTTGAATTTATTTTATGAATTATGATATTAATATGTCCATATAAAGTATTTCTCCCAAAAGAGAGTTAGTTATACATGAAAAAGGAACATTGCAAAAAGACATAAATAAGAGGGAGAAAATGAGATGACCCATCTCCATATCCTTCCTCTTCTCTCAAAAATGCCACCAAAAACCAATCTCCATGTCGAAGACTGTATAGGGACAGATCTTGAAATTGTATATGGGAAAGGAGAAGAAGAGGAAGGCAATTTAATTTAATTGAAAAGACATAAATATCCATATTTAATATAGACTTTTGTCTATAAAGAGAAAAAGGAGAGATCAATGAGGGCTACCAACGATGTCCACAAATACCCATTGGTCTTGGGCTCTGCTCTTCTTATAAAGTGGTGCTTCTGCTGATGAAGAGACTGAAGCTCCCATAGCCCAAGAATCATTTGAGCTGTCACAGCTAAAAACACTTGCACCAATCACTCCACTTGGACTGCTTGGGATTGGCTCATTGTACTTTCGCTTAAGACTGTAGGAGTAAGACTTGCCATTCTTGTTATAATTACTCTTTCTCTTTGATACCTCAAGAATCAATTCATAACAATCTTTTACCTTCTCCTGTTACAAAACCATTAATGAACATTTTATGATTAGCCCATTAAAGAACTATAATGATTAATGCATTTTAATAAAAGATTTACGGTGTAAATGTACAAACCTTGCTCATTTTAAGCACACCCAGAAGCTGATTTTGGTAATCAATGGAGTTAAGGGGCTCAACTTGGTCTATAACGTGCATCATTGTAGCAGTAGCCAGCACAGAAGGTAAATAACTGATGGATCTTGAATCTACAAGAAAGAAAAATTGGAAACACCACCATTAAAGAATTTTTTTTTCCTTTTTTTCCCCTTTACTGTTTGTTCTTATCGAAAAATTTAAATCAAGGAGAAAAAGTAAGATACTTTACCTGAGACGACAGTAAGTAAGAGATGCTCACATCTTTTAAAGAACTCCCAATGAAGATTAGTCTTTAATCCAAGTCTTCTAATGATGTGATCGAGAAATGAAAGTGGAGTCACTGAATGCATCTTCCATTTTAGTGTAGAAAGCACTAAAAGCTCCATTCTTTGAATTGTTTTAGCTTCAAACATATATTTGGTGTCCTCCACCTAAAGCACAAGCAAAAACCCATATCATAAATAACAGAAAATCAGCAAAATGACAATAATTTTGATTAACGATATGAAATTAAAATCTAATAAAAGCTAGCTAGTTAAAAGAAAAAATGACAATAACATACTTGGAGGTCTAAAAGAAGAGGAACTTGAGTTTCTTCAACTTTTGCAGCCAAAGAAAGACAAGTAACAGCTACAAGTTGAATCATCCACGGCTTGTCTTGTTGAAAATAAGGGCTAGAAAGAAACCTATCAAGATAATTAACAGCCAAAATTGCTGTAAGAACTGAAAACGCATAATGGGCATTGACTTTAAGCATCCATTCCACAGCATCTAAACGAGCAACAGAGAGGGAAGAGTTTGTTTCGACATTTTTAACGTTGATATGGGTTTCTTGCTCTTTTTCTTTAGAAAAGAGTGAAAGAAGCTCTCCATCTTCCCAAAACAAGTCTTGTTCAAGTAATATTGAAAACGGAAAAAAAGATGCGCTACTTCTGTTTTCAATATTCATGGTTTCCTCTTCGTGTTCTTTCTCTTGCTCTTCTTCTTCCCATCTCTCTTCTTCACAGTAAAGAGTTTCTAACAAGAAAGGAGAGCTTTGGTCAGGGTTTGTGGTGTTGATGTGTTCCATCTTCTTCTGAGAAGAAGAGGTTTTGGTCCACTACTCATTATACAAAAGAGAACATAAAAGAAAAGCTCATTGTTCTTTCTCTTTCTTTCTTTCACTCTCTCTCTCTATATAGGTGCCCCTTAAGACAAGAGCTATAGAGCCTCTTTCCTTTCTTTCTTTGTGGGGTTGACGCAGGTTGAGAGAGGTGGCTATGAAAGAAGAGGCTGAAAGCAGAGAAAGAAAGGAAAAGGAGAGGATTGATTTTTAACAGAGTGGGTTTCACGCTTGTCTCTTTTTGTTTTTTTACGTTTATAATACTTTAAAAATAAAATAAAATTAGCTATTTGTTGATAGAATAATAATGTATAAAAGTTAAAAATTCAAATATTTAAATAATTTTTAAAGAATTTTCAATATAAAAAAATTATTGCCAATTATCTTTTTTGCCTTTTATTTTTTTTGAGAAGTACCTTTCTTTTTTAATTTCTAATTTACAATCTAGTAATAAAGTGATACCATGAATTACCACTCATGAATTATAGTTTTGAAAAATTAACTTTCAAATTTTGAAAGAGAAAATTATTTAAATTAACTGTATATTCATGTTCAGTCACTCAATCAATAGTTAATTTTTAATTAAAAAATTATAACTTATGATTACTATTTTATCATTTTTTGTTCCTTAAAAAAAAGTATTGATACATTCATGTATATACATCTTAACTCCGTTGTATGATACCTGTCATATTTGGACATTCCAAATCTTTTTTTTTCATAATTTTTTTATAAAAAATTATATTTTCAATGGTTTTTGAGTGTTATGAAAAGGAAGGATTAGAACATAGATATATTGTTAGATTATACATGTATTTACTAGTAGACTATGTCTTAATATACATGTAATACAAATTTATTCAAGCATAAATTCATTAAAATATATATAAAAGTAGAAAAATGAACGAAAAGAAGTAAAAAAAAAAAGGAAAAATATAAATAATATGAAATGTTGGGTAATGGAAATGTGAGTACTTTCGGTTCGGTGAGTTGGGTTGGCGGGCAGAAAATGTAACGGCACACACACCAAGCCGGACCCCATGAAAGCAACCTCTTATTCAAACAAAAATAAAGTCACTGTGCTCTCTCCAATACTATACCAATTCATTTCATTTGTATTGGTAACTGAGTTTTCTTTCTTTTTCCTTTTTTTTTTTTTTAAATTTCAATCAAACCCTAAATAGGTGCTTTGTCTTTTCTCTTTTGACCTTCTTACTAACTTACTATTCCCCTTTTTTCTCCATATACTACGTCTATTATACATATATTATATTTTTTTTGGTTAAACTCATCATCTCGAACTGAACCGGTTGGATTCAATTGATTCAGCTTTTTAATATATTTAGTTTTGATTTTACATTTTATTTCAATTTGGTTCGATTTTTATTGAGCCTAATAAATAAGTATAGTCCATCTAAAAATAATTTAAAATAAAATCAAATCGATTGAATCCAATCAATAAGTTTGTTCTTACATATTATTTTATTCGGTTTTCATCTTAAAACTTTTGAAATATTCAATTCATATTGGTTTACTTTAAATCGAACCAATCGAATGCTCAATGCATATGTACATTGCCAATATTTTCTAAAACTTGCTTGAGAAGGTTAAAAAAACACATTATCCATGAAAATGTTTAAACTTTACAAGGTTAAGACTTTGTAAGCTCAAACTTTACCAGAAAAAATGTTTTTTTATGAAAAATATAATCCAAATAACTCATTTTTCATTGCTTCGTTGTGATACTGAAAATTTATTTAAAAATATTTATAAATTAAAAAATTATATTTTAAGAAATTATTATTAAAATACAAAAAATTTTAAAAATGATAAATAGTAATAATCATCATAATCAATGGTAGTGGTTGTGGCCGATAGTCGATGACTGGTGGTGATAGTAGATAGTAAACAGTGGCTGATGGTAGTAGTTAGTGGTGATCGGTGAGTAACACTGATGAATTATTAATAAATTAAATTATAAAGTTATGATAAAATTGTCAAATAATATTAAAGATTTTTCTTTGTTGAAAATGAGAAGTTTTTTTTTTTTAAATGTTAGTTTTTCTTTAACCTACACAATATTTTCCGTTAAATAATTTTTCTAAATAATTCCAAACATGGAAAAATCTGAAAAATATTTTTTAGATAATTATTTTAAAAAATAAACAGAATCTAGTACAACATATTTTTTAAGATTTATTTATTAAAAATAACAAATTAAAGTAAAAATATTTAAGCATAAAATTATATATGCGGCGGATGACCTTGTAATCTACAAGAAAAAATTGTATGGACAATGCAAGAAAGTCAATATGACTAAGTAAACGCAACCTACGCTATATTTCATTATAACACTCCACGCGCGGGCTGAGATAACTACGTGGAGGGGCAGTGGTTGTACCAACTTCTGAGATGCGCGCGGTGGTAACAGAGAGATGTAGAAAGCTACTTTGTATAGAATTACTTTACTTTCTTTGTTTATTGATTTCTTAATTTAACTATTAATATTTTTATTTTTTATCTGAATGATTAGAGTTATTTTTGAATAAATTTATGAGTTAGAGAACATTTGGCTCAATTGATTTATGCAGCCCATAGCTATTCATACCCAACAATTAACTTGTATGTGTTTAGTAAATTTTTTAACCAATAATTAATAGTTGATAGAAGTCCCAAACAATTGTTGATTCAGTCAACTAACCATTATTAATTACTAATCACCAACTATAGCATTCGCTATTCGCTGGTATAAACAATTAAACCAAATGAATCCTTAATCGAGACAAAACCCTTTATGTAATGTACCAAACAACATATTTTCATTCTCAATTTATATTTTTGAGAATTGAACTTTTTGTCAATAAATAAGAAATAAATTTACTTTAAATTAATTTTAATAATCAGAAATGTAGTGTAACTAAAAATAGTTTTAATATATATTTATATAAAACAATATTTAATTACGTTACGTCAAATTTCATAGTCAAATTTCATATAAGTATTTTAAGTTAGCATACAATTAGGATTGATTTGAAAAAAAAAAAAGCAAAAAATCCAAAATATTACATTATTAACCAATATTTAAAAATGATGTTTGAAGATTACTCCCTTAATAATATGTCGTTGGCTATTTATGAAACTCTATATTTAGAAACTATATGGGGAATAAATTTGATATTTATAATGAATATACTCACATAATATTTTACAACTTAAAAAAATGTGTTACTAAAATTTCAATTCTTAACCTTCTAAATTATTTTTCAAATGTATTAATATTAAAATCTGCAAATTAATTTTGCAACAAGCAATATTAAAATATAAAATTCCATCCAAAAAATATTAAAATATTAAAATTATGTTACTTTCAAGGAATTTATGTCAGTGATTGTCGTGTATGCAAATTAAAGCCTTTTAAATTAGCAAGTGTCACACAATTACCTAATTAAAATAGAAAAATAATCTTCAAAGTGAATCATTTTATCAATAGATACAATTAATAAGGAACCAAATTGGAAAAACATCTAATTCAAAATAAAATATAATATGATATGTACCTAACACATTTGAAATTGTGAAAAATTGCAAAGGACAAACGGGTCTTTGGACTAGACGAAAGTAACACCAAGAAACTTCCAAAAATTCTTCTTCACATATGTGGACAGATGACAACTTCCGAAACATCAACGACGCTTCTTTACACAAAAGTTGCTCATCTGAAAAAAAATTTCTTTTGTTAGGTTGCGTTTGGATATTTTTCCAATCACCAAACGACACAACAAATGCAGGGCTTTTGCTGCAATTACCACACTAGTGATCTTTTGGTAAATTATGACATTATATTAATAATTTTAATAGGGTAAATAAATCATAAATTCGTTGAAAATTAGACTGAACCGGTAAAAATCGAATAATTTAAAATTTTATAAAATATAAATTGAATTGAATTGATTGGTTTATATATGATTGAACCAATTTATTTGGTCTTTCAACTTTGACTTATTTTTTAGGTTAATCCAATTCATTTTTAACTTTTGGATTTTCATTTTTACATAAATAAAAATCAAAACGAATTGGAAAAAAAAAAAATCAATCGTAAAATTTTAGTACTGCATTCTATTTCTTTTTAAATATTTTTGTATACGTCAAAATAAATCTTATAGTAGAATAACTCTAGTGTGTATTAATATTAGAAATTATGTTAGATCATAGGCCACAAAACGATATGCTAGGCAATTTAAAAATCTAACACACATTCGTGAGACAAATTTGTAATCACAAACTTAATTATGCAGATTAATGGGACAAATTACACTCTAATGACTAATCATTAAGTCTGCTTTATTAGGTGGAACAAAGATGAAAGACAAATTGGTTAGTGAACACATATATCGAGAAACTATAATATATTTTTGAAAAATAAATAAATTGCAGCAAGAGATGTTAACATGCTTCATGTCCTGTTTTCTTTTAACTTCAGAAATTGTCATTTCTACTGAAAAAATTAAGGTGATGATGGTTATAGTGGCAACAACAACAATGATGCTTACATGGTTGCATCAATGACAGCTAAAATTTGAACACATTAAACAGTTAAAACTATTACTGCTTGACTCTTTGAATCTACCTCTTTTACCATTATGATCACACTTTACATCATAATGGCCAGACCATCCTTAAAGCTTATGTCTAATCATCCATTACCATTACCATTAGTAGTTAACTAATCACTTCATTAACAATTCTCTCTTTTATGTCTTATAAAATATATAAATCTGCGTATAATTGGATATCAAAAGGTGAATTTGCATTTTCAGGTAATTGGATATCAAAAGGTGAATTTGCATTTTCAGGTAAATTTTATTCGTAACATCAAAGGTTTGAAATCTGAATTCCCTATTATTAGGAGTTCTTTACTTAAATTTCATTTCAATATAAATATAAATTAATCTCACCAGCCACATTTTATAGTGTAAACTATAAAATTTAAAAATTATAGAACATATAACAAAGGTGCAATGCTTTGCTTATTTTATGGATTTGTTCGATGTAAATCCGAACTAATCGAGTCAATGAATTTTAAAAGCCGAACGGTTAAAAAAAAAAAAAAGAGAGGTGGAATGCTTTTCAAGCACAACATCGTCGACTTTAAGCAAATGGGGACAATGTTTGATTATGTTTCATACTTTAAAAGGAAATTAAAAACATGAAACACTTGATGAGAATGGTTAGAAGATTGTCATCCACTATAACGAATACTTATTTCAAAGTCACCAATCATACCTCATCTTCCCTTTGACCCAAGCAAAAGACATTGTTACTCATATCTCAACTTGCCAACTTTGACTAGCCTCACATGGCAACCACTAAAACTATATATGCTTCGAAGGTGACATTATATGGGATTTTTAAAATCTTCAATTCACCTTCTTAGATAATGATTTCGGGAAGATTTGAATTGATTAATCCATGTGTGACCATTTCTGCTTAAAGGTTGTGAAGATCCTGTTATAGTACTATAAGCATAATAGAATCTCTCTTATCAGTATGCATGCATCTTTCAACCAATTAAGTGCTTCTGGTTAGCATATCTCATCAATGCAAAGTGAGATGATTAGTTGTAAACTCAACAGAGAAACCAAATTAAATTAATAATGTTCAAAACTTTTGCCACCATTATTTTCACCTTCGCATAGTTTTCACCATGCATGATTTACTAAAACTTTACCATCCATCCTCCAGCTAATTTAAAGTGAACTTCTCAAAATTTTTGCTGTTTATATATTATATGTCTATTGATAAAACAGTCGATTGATAAAATTAAAAGAATTTGACCAAAATAATAGAATGTGATTGAAATTATTCATTGTTATTTTTTTTTTTCATACACGTGAGATTCTTTTATACTTACAATGAATATTTCTTTAGCATTTTGAAACTCCCATGAAAATAAACTTTCTGAGGCAAAGTCCTTAAGTATCTCATCTTGAGTTTCAGGATTTTTTTAGCAGAATTCAAACACTAAAATTTTGTTAATAATGATTCCCAAAATAGCTGTCACAGCAAAAGTGTAATATCTGCAATTTCCAGTTATGATTAGTTTAATTTCATTTTCTGATAAAACAAGCAGAAAGCTTAAATCCTAGTGGCTTGTGTGATTTCACTCTTGGGATAAAAGAATAGCTCTCTCATGCACTAAGACAAGACAAACTTCTGAAATCTAGCAAGCACAGCTGTTGTTTGCAGGTCAAATGTCTCTAAATCATATGAGAAATGAACCATGCACTTTCATAATGCCCCATCAAAAAGCATCAATCTGTCCACTTTTTCATAATCAGAAATTTCTAATTTATTGCTTTTTTTTTTTTTCTCTCTTTAAGCGTTATTTTGTTTATTTTTAAAATTGTATGTATACATTTTTTTTGTCTGTTAATTATACCCTAATTTGGAAATTTAAAATCCCTTTTACCTCATACCAAGATCAGAAAACAAGGGATAGACATAAAAAAATGATTCTTTTTTAAAAAATTTTTTCAGTAAATTAAACATAAAACCTAATGGAACTTTAAATCATCTAATTTACCCCTAACAGTACGGTGACCGCAGTTCCGGAACTGACAATTCGAGTTCTAAACAATGTGGAACCATAATCAAACCGAAAATTGAGGGTTTCGATTCTGATTTTGGTTCCTTAACAATTTCAAAATCGACAGTTTCGACCAGTTTTCCAGATGGTCGCATAATTTTAAAACAAAAAAATCAACTAAACAAAAATACTCTTAATATAAGTAGACATTATATAGCCAGTTGTTAGGATGGTTAATTTTGAGATTTTGTGAACAATTTTTGAAAAAAAAAATGTGTTGGAATCAATTGTCAAAACCTCAGGTTCCAGTCGATTCTCAGAACTATCGGTTCACAGTTCTAAAAAACTTAGAACCAGAATCGCATCGAGCCGTAACCGGAATTATAGCCAGTTCCGATTTCAGTTCCAACCAATTCCCAACCGACGGTTTGGGCCACCCCAACCTAGCGGTGGAGGCTCACGGTTTGAATTGGGCCCCAAAAACACATTTGTACACGTGTTCCATTTATAATTTTGCCTTCAACCCAGCTAATTCTGTACCTACCTAAATAGTGAATAGCATAAGTTTCATAATTGAACTTTCGTGTCATCTATTTGTAATAGTATAATTTTCAAATTTAATAGCTGATAAGCTCATTTTATAATGTCCTCACCCCTTTTCTAGCTAACTGAAGTACTGAATCACCCAAGACCAAGCAATTAAAACTGTAACCATCACAGATTTTATCATTTAATTAGGAAATTAGATTTTGACATGAATCATGTCTTGGCAATTTGACGCAAATTACATAGGGACTGCCTTTGTTAACGTTTCTTGGCTATAACTATAAATGAGTTGTAAAATTCAAATTGCAATCACTTCAAAATTTGAAATTAATCACATAAAAACAACATAAAATTGTTGGTTGAAGTGGTAAAGCGATCTTAATCCTGTAAGGGTGAAAACACAAATTTGATATCCAGAATGCACATTAGTCTGCACTTTGCCTAGAGAAGAAAAAATTTTTAGACTTTATGGTCCGAAAGGGATTAAACCTCTTAGTTATATCAAACAAGGAGTCATTGATAGTTCCTAACCCTCAAGCGAAAGCGGTAAGGTAACTAAAATAACGACACTTCTAAGTGATAAAATAGCTTCTGAAACTCTTTGTCGGAACCCTAATTTCCCAGCTGGGTAAGGAACCGGAATATCTAGCTTATGTCAAAAAAACAAATATAACATATTTATGTTGGTCAATAGTTACACAACGGACATTCTTATTTTCATATCAAAAGCTTTTTAAGGGCAAGGGAAGGTTAAAAACACAATAAAGCTAAAGGATTATGATAGCCCAGCTCCGACAATCCAGCTGTGCTTTCTCTATATATTGAACTGAGAAATAGCAGTATAGGATGAAGGACAACTTTGGATGACTAGAGTTTGGATACAAAGAAAAATAAAGTTACCCAGAATCGAACCGAATCTGCGCTTAAGCATACAGAGAACCAACCTAAATAGGACCGGTAGAAAAACACACTGTATTCTCTTGACGTGGCATATGCTCAATACAAAATCAATTAGAAGATGATACTAGAAATGCGATTGGAACCATCATTCCTATTTCCTAGGTGTTTGGTTACCCAGAATGCAGATAATGGAACTGAAAAAAAAGCTGAAACTTAACGCGAGAAATCATTCCATTTTGACTTTTCTCATTTCGGTCAATCAATTCAAATAGAGGATCATATCAGCTTCATGCAAAGCCATACCGATAATGAGAATACATTTAACTATCTGTAAAATGCAATACATTTAACATTCTATGGACAATTGTCATAGAGAAGACAAAGATCATCAGATTTCCGTGAGTATAACTAAAAGGGCATCCTGCACAGGAGGCATACCCATTACAGGTTCTGAAGAGGATCAAATGAAGTGCTGCCTTCTATCGCGAAGAGGCTCTTTTTCCAGTTTGAATCGTTGACATTCCAAGTCACAATAGATTATCATTACTGTTGCACTTAGACTTGCCCTTGGAGAAGTATCACTGCCAAGACTAAAATTCTAATGCCACTATGCATGGCGGTAGGTTCCAAATGTTGCATCTTCATCTGGACCTGTTTGCTGAACGTTTTTAGTAAGGTGGAGGAGGATAAAGCCCAGGAAAAGGACCTGAAAAGAAATATTTTTTAATGTTAATGCTGAGAAAAATGATAGGATCAACTATTAAACAAAATGGAATATGAAGTTACCTGGAGGATAATAGGGGGAAGGATGCGGAGGTGGTGGGTATGGTTGTGGAGGGTATGTCGAAGGTGATGGGTATGGCTGAGGGGGATAAGCAAACGGTGGAGGGGGGTACGCAGATGGTGGATATGCTGGATTAGGTGAGTATGAAGGATAAGGAGCTGGAGTTGGGTAAGCTGTGGTTGGTGGTGCATAAGAAGCTCCTGATGCTGGAGGTGGTACTGAATATGGTGAGGCATGTGAAACAGGTGGTGCGTATGGTGGAGCAGAAGGAGCGAAGCTTGTTGCTGGTTTCTGCAATAAATAAATGTAGTAATTTAGCTTCCACAAATAAAAATTTCACCATGCATAGATACATGATATTGCAATTATACAGTCAGAAAAGGACCACAGATTGCTTACTTTGGCATTTGCATAATGCAGAATGAGCCTCACTTCTCCAGCATATCTGCAATATAAAATAACACATTTTGAAAGGAAGTAGATGTGTAAGACGTGAATATATGACATATCATATCATAGAATATTAAGAATACACTAATGAGTTGCCCCACATAATATTTCTTTTGGCAGAGCAAGATTTCAAATTGTCAGATAAGAAAATGGAACACAACATAGCGTATGATTTCATCCAATACTTTCTGGACCAAATTGATGCAGTATTGCTCTACGTTGGACCAAAAAACAATTCTGTATTTTTTCAATTTTGAGCTTCCCCAAGACAGTTCCAAAAGAATTAAGAACATAAAAAAAAAAAAAAAAACCAACCTTTTTTCAACATTTTTTTCTCCTATATCATTTTTCCTCTAAAGAAACCCAAAGAAACTGGAAATGAAAAGAAAATGGTGACTTCTCAAGAAAGCTCAAACAGTAACTTGGTGAGAGGAATGGGGTTTCAGGCCCAAGGCATTATTTGGTACACACTCGAAGAAGCAAAGTTGCAAGAGGAGCAAGTTTGAGGATGAAGGAAGGGACACGTCATGCAGATTATCAATTAATACAAGTAAATTCTCTCTTAGTTCTATTAATTTATCTGTTATTCTTCAATTTGTTTGAATCATTCTATTGTAAATGTTCACTTCTCTATCATTTGTTTAGGTTCATGAAGGAGAAACTAACACAATTACGATAGGAGCTGATAAATAATGAGCTTAGATTGTGCTAGACTAGAGAGGCGCTTTAAATCTCATAGGTCCAAGATGTAGAATTCTCTTGTAGCTCCCGTCCACTCACACGCTAACCTCCCCCAACTTCAAAAAAACCCCCTCCACACACACAGAGAGAAAAAAGAAATAGTAACATCAAATAAAAGCTCATTATTACTTTCTACTAGGATTTGTTACCTCGAACCTGTAAAATTTCAGATCAAATACAGATATTTTATCGAGAACAAATCTGATCCCCTTTAGTTCTCCAATTCTTTTTCACCATAAGGAACTTGTATAGTATAATGAAGCAAGTTTCACAAAATTTTGTGAAATTCATTTATAATTCCACAATTTTGAACATGGAATTCAGTACATTTGAAGGAACTTCTATCAAAAAAATAGAATTCGCAAATCAGTTTGCTTGGGCCAATGATCGAGGTGTCAAGCACTAAGCCGATTAAGATGTTTAACAACAAGAAAAAAAAAATGATATTAATACTTGTATTTTTTAACTGCCAGTATTTGATATGCACCACTGAACACTAGCATACATACACCCAATAATTGGTGATTATATAGGAACAGAATGAAATAGCCCAACCCCGATTGTTAACTATCCAAAATAAAGATGCTACGGCCAAACTTTGTTCTATTATCATGTGCAAAAAAAAAAAAAAAACTAGAACTTGCTAAATAACTTTAGAGCATAAACCTTAAACACTTTCCTCAATAGAAAACGTTACACAAAATTATCCGCTAAATTTTCAAGTTTCTACATAGTAATTTGAATGTGACTGTTTAGAAGATTCTTGGTTGATTTCTCAGTTCAAACTTATAAGGGGTTAAATTGCATTTGTAATTACCTGCCAGTTTTAGTTTGAAGTGGCCAAGTGCTATCATCATACCCCTCTGATAGAACCTTCTGCAATTGAGCTCTGTACAAAGCAATACAACAAACAATAAGCTTAACTAACCCAAAGATGCAAATGGGTATGCATAAAAAAAATCAGAATTACACCAAAAAGGATGCAGATTACTTACTTTCCACTGCCAATAAAATCATCATATGTCAATGTATTGCTGTTCCAAACCACAATATTCAGTTCTCTTAGCCCTTCAATTAAATTAAATATAAACTTCTCTTGAAATGTAGGATTTTTACCACCATCTAAAAAATAAAACAAAAGAAAAAACGTTATATGCCTAAATCAACTTTGACCAAATTATTAAAAATAAATACAAAAACCAAACTTCTAGAAACAAAAAGGATTAATATCAGATCTAAAAAGTTGAAACATACCTGTGCAGGTTCTTGTACGGGACTTATTGCTACCATATTCCACAATAACATAAGGATCCTGCCTAGAAATCCATTCTGTATCTTTCAATTTGTTACAACCAATAACTGCATCCGAGAACAAAATACAAAAATATCCAAAATCAGAAAACATAGCAACCAATCCAAGAAAAATACAAGGGAAAAAAAAAAAGAATTAAGAAAAAACAGTTAAGAGGGTTTGTTTAAAACCATCCAAAAATGATAAATTTAAAGAAAAATAAAGAAATATGTACCAGTAACTTCAAGAAGCTGGCCTTGGATACCAGAAACAGACATGGTATAAGAAGAAGAAGACGATGATGATGAAGGTCGCTGATTCGAGAATTGATGCATTCTTTATATATGAAAAAGGTCTCCCGTTATTATATTACTACTTTATTTCTTTTTTCGGTTGTACAATAATTGCATAACGCGTTGATGATAATTCTCAATCTCTTCCTTTGTTGTATTTTATTTTTTACGGTAATATAAATTGACTGGGATTTGGGATTCTCAATGACTCGGTAATTTCGAGGTTTCTTCCTTGTTTTTTCTGTTTTTTGATTTTAGGGGCCGCCGTTAAGTTTTGTTACTCGCAATTTTTAGGACATTTAAAAAGCGTGTAGGGAGGTCATTGTGAAAACGTGAAGTCTGCGACTGCACACGCGTTCAGATAGGAAATGTCTACGCGCCTGCGTGAGTGGCACGCTCTCTGATTTTGAATTTCTTCCTAGTTGCCCATATTAATCCAATTTCTTGATTTCTCACAAACTAAGAATATTATGGATGTCTTTTTCCTAAGAGAAATATTAGCAAATTTCTTCCGATATTGAAGCAGTCAAATTTTAATATTTTGTACCAATAAAATATTGATTGAGATGGTTAGCCATCTCAGTCTCTATAAGGATGAAGACATAAATTTAACCATCAAGATATGCGCTTCATTGAGAGAGCTAAAACCTTGACACTCTACAACTTGAAGAAATTAAACCTCCTGAATATAAAAAAAAAAAAAAAGATTTTCAAAATTTTGTAAACCAAGGATAGCTGAAACAACTCAAATTTTTATTTTCAAAGATTTTCCAATTAAATTTAATAAACCGACAGCTTGGAAATTTATTTTAATATTTTAATGCGAACACTGTGAGAAACCGAACCGAAAACCGATTGAAAAAGTCGAAAACCAATCGAAAATCAAAGATTTGGGTCGAATCGAACTGAATCGAACCGGTTCGACCCAAACCATCTAGAAAATTCCCTTTCCTTTTTTTTTCCAGCGCTGCACCTCTCTACTCCTCACCATCACAGCAGCGCCTCCTCCTTCCTCTTCTTCTTCTTCTTCTTCTTTCTTTCTTTCTTTCTTTCTTTCCCTTTTCTTCTTCCTCTCTTCTTCTTTCTTGCTGTGACTGCGCCTGCGTCGACCTCAGCCAGCAACAGCAGAGGCGCGATCCACAGCCAGTCGCACCGCCTCCATCGCGCACAGCACCGCCTCGCCGCTCCTCCGCGCGCCACAGCCAGCGGCTCCACCTGCAGCAGCGCTTCATCCTCAGCCAGATCGCAGCGCCACAGCTCCTCGAGTTCATTGCGCCACCATCCTTGCTGTCCAGTAGATCGCGCCACTTGCTCGCAGTCCCGATGCGCGTAGCTCCGATCTAGCACGCGTAAGCCTTTCCGATCTAGCAAAATTCAACAAAAATTATACTTGGGGTATAGAGCAATTCTTGCTAATTCTCAGAATTTATTTTAGTAATTTGGGTATAATTTAACTTAGTAATTTTAGTTAATTAAATTAATTTTAGTAATCTTGATTAGTTAATTTAATTTAGCAAATCTGATTAGTTGAATTAATTTAATTTAGTGTTGATGAGTCGATTAATAAAAATATATTTGATTAATTAAAATTAAATTCTGGTAATAAATAAAATTGTTGGGAAATTATGATTTATGGAATTAAAGAAAAATTAATATAGTTGATGTGGATAAATGTGGAGGACGGGAAAAATTAAATTGATGGAGGATGGAAAATTTAATTGATTGATTGCCCGATGGATGGGCTGTGTGATTTGGAGTTATTAGATAAAATTGTTGATACTTTAAACAGGTGGAAAATCCAATTTTTAAGGGAGATGCTGTCGAAATTTCGGTAGAAAATAAAATGAATTTCGGTAGCAAATAAAATTTATTATAGAAATTTAATTAATTATAAAGAGTAAATTATTGATAGAAATTAAATAGGTTAAGAATAGTAGTGTGATGAATAAATATTTTATCTGATATTATTCTTTTTCCGATGTCATTTTTACTTTGCTTAGATCGCTCGGGTCCATCTAGTGCTCCTCCCGGATAGAATCAAAACTAGAGCTTCGCTCTCCACCACTGTGAGTAATAATAAATAATGCATATCAACACTGCATTTGCATAACATTACATGTTTATATATTTACATATTGTATTTTCTCATATATATTATGTTATGATCACTATAATTATACTTGTGCATAATTGTGCATTTGGATGAAATTGGTGTATTATGATAAATGAATTGTTTGATTATTTGTGCTGTGTATATACTGTGCTCTGTTTGTGTAGAGTTGGGATGAAGTGGGTCACCATGGGTTTGTGAGGACGGTCGATAAATAAGGATCCTGATGAACTGATGAAAGTGGACCGTCGGCCGGGTAAATGGGAGATCGGCGCCCCCGTGTGCACCTGATGAACTGATGAAATGATGTTGATGATATGGAAAAGAAAAGAGAGAATGTAAAAAATAAAATATTGAGAGGACTGGTCAAGTGAGGATTAGACCGGTCGGCCAGATATGGGGGATTGGCTCCCCGGGTGCACATGTTTGAGAGGATGGGCTGTTTGAGAGGACGGCTCGTCGGGGATTTAGGTGACGCCACTGACTAATTTCCACGTGATGTGATTATTTGAAGGTGATATTGTTGTGGGTGCTGATATGATGACATATGAGTGACTGTTGTGTGTTCATTCAGTATACTAGGGTGCATTTTGCTTGCCTGTATGTGGTGTGTATTATTTATTATTATTCACTGAGTTGCAAAACTCACCCCCTTCTCTCCAAACCTCTCAGGTACTAGGAAGCAGCTGATTCGATTGAAGCTCTGCAATCTTCTCCGCAGAGTTATAAATGTAAACTTTATATTTTTGTTATTTAATTTTGGTTGTATAAGTTACTCTTTTATCAGATTATTATTGAACTCCGCAGTTATAGGGTTGTGTATTTAAATTGGGCCTTATTGTTAGCACTACGCTATAAATTAATTATTGTGTAATTAACTGTAGGTAAACTAGTAAGCCCTTATTGTGATTATGAGTTATTGTGATTAGGCCCTGGTTAAATTTTATGTATTATTTGATATTGGGCCAGATGTTTGAAAATTTTATAAAACTTATATCTCAAGTCATATGGGCTTACTGTTTTGTTGAAATTAGGAGAATCATGTAGACAGATTGAATAATTTAGGCTTACTACGGGCCTCGGGGGCCTTAAGCTTACCTAGGCCCTAGTGCCGGTCCGGCCCACGGAAACGGGTCGTGACAAAGGTGGTATCAGAGCAAAAGTTCATAAGTCTAGATGTAACTGCGGAGTAATTCCTGTCATGTCTTGACATAGTCTTTCTTGCTTTCCTCTTCAGCGTTGTTCGCAACCAGATTAGAGTTAAGTTGTTTAATAAGTAAAATTTTGTATCCTTGTTCTTTAGAGATGTGATTTAGTTACTGATGCTAAGGGGATGGTTTAAACAAAAACCCTTTTATGGAATAAATAATATTCATATATAATTTAAGTATGTAAGAAGATAAGTTATATAGGATTAATAAGTTGAGGTTAGTTGATGAAAGTGTGCTATTTTTTATTTAATACGTGTTGAATGTGGAATACATATTTAAGAATGCATGAATGTGTGTATAGGTGTGCTTGCGGAATTGAGAATGAGTTGCTAATAATTTAACAAGAGAACTAAATGATTCGGATTCGAGGACATCAGAATCTATTTAATTAAAGTATTGAATGAGTATATGAATTTGATGAAATTTACATGATGTTGGTTAGTGGAATTTCTTATATTTATTGAGATAAATATTTTCTGGATGGAATGGATATACATGGATTTTTATAAGGTCTGAATGTTGAAGGATTTGGTGCGATTTGGTATAATAATTGGTGATGAGTATTTTTCATAAAGAATAATGTTGGTGGAATTATTATATGAAGTGAGTTTTATTTATGAGTAATTACTGCTTGGTGGGACAAAGTGTATTGTAGCATTCATCAGCTATTTCGTTTCAAGTGTATGAATGTAGGGAATAATATAAATTATTGTGGTTATAAGAAAAGTAAATTGTGATTCTTAGTAAAAGATAAACTACTTTAATCATGATGTACTTAGTGGTGGATATTGTGTGGATTGTGGCATCTTATGGTTTAATATGGTACAAGTAAGAATTAAATCTAATGGTATTTAGCCTTTTGATATTTAAAATAATTGTTGCACACTCGATGGTATGTGAATTACAAACAATGATTTTTGTTTAATGGGAGATTCTATGATCTGAGAAGGAGTTAATGACTCCATAAGGGAATTAAGGTACTTATGTTATGTAAATAGTGGGCTATGATGATTAAGTATATTGATGAATGACATCGGACATGGAGAGATAATTGTCCAATTATTGAATTGATATAATACTAATGAAATAGATAAGTAAGGATGGATCTAGTCCTGTTATTGTTTGGATATTAAGAAAAGAATCAATTACAGAAACGTGAAGGGTATAAATTAATATGATTTAAATGAGGATAGTCAGTAATTAGAGGTTTAATAAATTAAGGATTATGGGTAACAAGATTTGATAAAACTAGAAATAGTGATACCACAGCAGCTTTAAGATAAAGACTTCTATACTTTGGGAATTCATGAGTGTATTAGACGGGACATAAGTAAGACCCTAGTATATGTAGGATGTTTAATAAGCCAGACTAAGTTTATGGATCTAGTATAATAAAATGAAAGTAAAAGATAATAGAGGAAACTAGTGGACTTGGGATTGGAACGCTATTATGTTGGGTGATAATTATATTAGAAAATGATAATTAGAATATAATTTGAAGGAGAATAATATTTGTGTAATTGTAAAGTTTCTTGTTATATTGATAAAAAAAAAAATAGAGATAAGGTGGATATTAAGAATTTAAATGATCATAAATAGTAATTTTATGCTGTAAATAAATTTAAAATTTATAAAAATTTAGAAAGTTAACAGATGTTTTAGAATAAGTAGTTAAGACTATGTAGTTAAACAAAAAGGAGCGAAATATTATTAAAGATAGAATGATGGAACATGTATACTATTGAAGGTAGGAAAAATGGCTTTGAGGTTTAAAATAATTATCACTGTTGATGATAATTCTAATAGGATATTAAATAAATAATTGATAATGTTATAACCAAACTTTTGAGTTGAGTTAATCGGGTCTTTGCGAGGTGAGTTTCGAGAATTTAGTGGTTCATGAATAGTAAATTTAAATCTAAAAAGAGATCAAAGGTAGGAAGTTATTGAATGTCTTATGTTAAACAAATAGATAAATGATTCGAGGATTGTAATCCCGATGACAAAAGAATTTAGTACTTATATTCAGAAAGAAAGATAGACTTTCTATTGGAGAGAAAGAGAATTTTGACTACTGTAATTTGATAGCATCTAGTTGGAATAATAGTTGATAAAGGATCACGGGACTTAGCTTGAGATGACAACGAATGTAAATAAATTTAATTTCTTGACGTAAAGCAATTAAAATAAGGAATTTCTATTAATTAGTGCAACTTTTGCAAGTTGCTTGTTTTATTAGATAAAGAAGGGAAGTTATATTTATGTCCTTGGTAGAACATGAAGGTAATTAGAGTATTTTCATTCATTAGTAAGCAAGCTGAGTTTTAATTTACCATTTGCATGGAACAGTGAAACTTGGTATAAGAAGGAAAAGGTGAATTTGGGATAGTTTTAACAAATTAATGAAGAGAATACATGTTAGTGTTTGAAGACTAAGGATATAAACTAGAGGATTATTGGATGTGATAACAGGATGGTCTAAGACTACATCTTGATTATATTGGAGTGCCAACTCATGTGTGTCGATCAGATCACTAATCAATTCAAATTGCTCATGGGACTATTGAGGTACCAATTAGAGCGAAAATTATTGATACATAATGTAGAGTCAATGTAAACCTACTCTGAATTCCTTAGCAATTGGTAGCAATTATGATTGAATGAATAGAATTGTGTTGTAAATGGTAGTTTGCGACATATCTAATGGTTTAAGGAAATATTTAATTAGTTAGGTGCATTTGAGGACTGATACATTGAAACTCAGATATTGAGGAATTCAATGAGCTATTAACCCTGTTTGGAGTAAAGAATATAGAGAGAACATAATTAAGGTTGAAAATCTTCCTAGATCGTATTAGGTATAAATTTTACAATTTTGGAGGTGATAGACATTATGATAGACTTGGAGAAAAAGGAATAACCCTATGATATTATTATCTGAATATTCTTTAAGAATTCATGGGATTAAGAATAAATATAAAACAATGGACATAGTGTAATCAGGAATTAGATTATAGGTTTAATATCCTTAATCTCATACTTAGCTAGAGCAAAGGCAATACTTGTTTAGGATTTCTGGATACGTAGACCTAGGTAAATTGGATATAAATTACGGTTTGGAGAATTTTACATCTTGATTAAGCTTGTAAAAAAAATGTAGATTGGATTTCATGATGGAATGGAGTATAATAGAACTGTGTTTGCGAATTTTAGAAAATAAATTAAGAATTATTCGGCATGGCAACAACTAATTTGGCTAGTTGCATAAGTTGTTGTCATAATTAGTTAAGAAATGGTATGATATGATAATTCGGGAAGAAGGATAGAGAGGTTAATAACTAAAATAGAGACTTGATTGTGAATTGAAATTTTCTCTATATAGTCGATGTATTATTTGTTTTTATGAGAATTCTCATTAGTAGGAATTGAGAATAAATTATATATCTTTTGTTGGAAAATAGTTAAGTTGATAAATATGTGATGAGATTGAGATAGAAGTCAGTATATCCTATCAGTTGATAGCACTTAGCTAGAGAAATGTCATGATTTTGTTTGAAATAAGCTTGTAGTAATACCATGAATTTGTTCTCTTTAATTGGAAAGGATTGAATGGTATTTAATGGTAGAATTGATAATAATAATAAGGATTCTAAATTGGAATAGTAATAAATTTGATTGAATATGTGGATTCTTATATCAGTAAGATTACATAATGGGTTGGTGTATGAGTTTCTTATGGAGTGATGATCATTGCCTATGATAGCTAGTGAGAGAATAAATGACGATACATCAATGTAAGGACACATGATATAGAGCTAATGAGATCAATAACCCTTACTTGAGCAGATGTTATAAGTGAATAAAATTCTTACGTGTAAAGGTGAATATTAGTGTCGAATATGTGCTTTAAGTTATGAATATTTGACTTGAGGTGACAACTTGTAGACATAGTATGATTCACGTTTAAATTAACTTTAGGGATGGATTTATCTTATAATCATCTTACCCTCTCTATAAATTAGATTTTCTTCCCAGGTCTGTTCATTGGTTTGTCTTAATTATTAAATTTAAGAAAAATCAGATTCACCACTCTGACTAACGAACTTGCAACTTTATGTGAGAAGCATAACCACCATTGTCGTAAACAATTATTGTATCCTAGTTTCTTGTTATTTTCAAAATTCGAGGACGAATTTTTTTTAAGGGGGGAAGACTGAAACAACTCAAATTTTTATTTTCAAAGATTTTCCAATTAAATTTAATAAACCGACAGCTTGGAAATTTATTTTAATATTTTAATGCGAACACTGTGAGAAACCGAACCGAAAACCGATTGAAAAAGTCGAAAACCAATCGAAAATCAAAGATTTGGGTCGAATCGAACTGAATCGAACCGGTTCGACCCAAACCATCTAGAAAATTCCCTTTCCTTTTTTTTTCCAGCGCTGCACCTCTCTACTCCTCACAATCACAGCAGCGCCTCCTCCTTCCTCTTCTTCTTCTTCTTCTTCTTTCTTTCTTTCTTTCTTTCTTTCCCTTTTCTTCTTCCTCTCTTCTTCTTTCTTGCTGTGACTGCGCCTGCGTCGACCTCAGCCAGCAACAGCAGAGGCGCGATCCACAGCCAGTCGCACCGCCTCCATCGCGCACAGCACCGCCTCGCCGCTCCTCCGCGCGCCACAGCCAGCGGCTCCACCTGCAGCAGCGCTTCATCCTCAGCCAGATCGCAGCGCCACAGCTCCTCGAGTTCATTGCGCCACCATCCTTGCTGTCCAGTAGATCGCGCCACTTGCTCGCAGTCCCGATGCGCGTAGCTCCGATCTAGCACGCGTAAGCCTTTCCGATCTAGCAAAATTCAACAAAAATTATACTTGGGGTATAGAGCAATTCTTGCTAATTCTCAGAATTTATTTTAGTAATTTGGGTATAATTTAACTTAGTAATTTTAGTTAATTAAATTAATTTTAGTAATCTTGATTAGTTAATTTAATTTAGCAAATCTGATTAGTTGAATTAATTTAATTTAGTGTTGATGAGTCGATTAATAAAAATATATTTGATTAATTAAAATTAAATTCTGGTAATAAATAAAATTGTTGGGAAATTATGATTTATGGAATTAAAGAAAAATTAATATAGTTGATGTGGATAAATGTGGAGGACGGGAAAAATTAAATTGATGGAGGATGGAAAATTTAATTGATTGATTGCCCGATGGATGGGCTGTGTGATTTGGAGTTATTAGATAAAATTGTTGATACTTTAAACAGGTGGAAAGTCCAATTTTTAAGGGAGATGCTGTCGAAATTTCGGTAGAAAATAAAATGAATTTCGGTAGCAAATAAAATTTATTATAGAAATTTAATTAATTATAAAGAGTAAATTATTGATAGAAATTAAATAGGTTAAGAATAGTAGTGTGATGAATAAATATTTTATCTGATATTATTCTTTTTCCGATGTCATTTTTACTTTGCTTAGATCGCTCGGGTCCATCTAGTGCTCCTCCCGGATAGAATCAAAACTAGAGCTTCGCTCTCCACCACTGTGAGTAATAATAAATAATGCATATCAACACTGCATTTGCATAACATTACATGTTTATATATTTACATATTGTATTTTCTCATATATATTATGTTATGATCACTATAATTATACTTGTGCATAATTGTGCATTTGGATGAAATTGGTGTATTATGATAAATGAATTGTTTGATTATTTGTGCTGTGTATATACTGTGTTCTGTTTGTGTGGAGTTGGGATGAAGTGGGTCACCATGGGTTTGTGAGGACGGTCGATAAATAAGGATCCTGATGAACTGATGCAAGTGGACCGTCGGCCGGGTAAATGGGAGATCGGCGCCCCCGTGTGCACCTGATGAACTGATGAAATGATGTTGATGATATGGAAAAGAAAAGAGAGAATGTAAAAAATAAAATATTGAGAGGACTGGTCAAGTGAGGATTAGACCGGTCGGCCAGATATGGGGGATTGGCTCCCCGGGTGCACATGTTTGAGAGGATGGGCTGTTTGAGAGGACGGCTCGTCGGGGATTTAGGTGACGCCACTGACTAATTTCCACGTGATGTGATTATTTGAAGGTGATATTGTTGTGGGTGCTGATATGATGACATATGAGTGACTGTTGTGTGTTCATTCAGTATACTAGGGTGCATTTTGCTTGCCTGTATGTGGTGTGTATTATTTATTATTATTCACTGAGTTGCAAAACTCACCCCCTTCTCTCCAAACCTCTCAGGTACTAGGAAGCAGCTGATTCGATTGAAGCTCTGCAATCTTCTCCGCAGAGTTATAAATGTAAACTTTATATTTTTGTTATTTAATTTTGGTTGTATAAGTTACTCTTTTATCAGATTATTATTGAACTCCGCAGTTATAGGGTTGTGTATTTAAATTGGGCCTTATTGTTAGCACTACGCTATAAATTAATTATTGTGTAATTAACTGTAGGTAAACTAGTAAGCCCTTATTGTGATTATGAGTTATTGTGATTAGGCCCTGGTTAAATTTTATGTATTATTTGATATTGGGCCAGATGTTTGAAAATTTTATAAAACTTATATCTCAAGTCATATGGGCTTACTGTTTTGTTGAAATTAGGAGAATCATGTAGACAGATTGAATAATTTAGGCTTACTACGGGCCTCGGGGGCCTTAAGCTTACCTAGGCCCTAGTGCCGGTCCGGCCCACGGAAACGGGTCGTGACAATAGCCTAATTAGTTTGGCTCACTTATGCCTCTTATTTGTCATTACCTAAGTCGAAGGGCAGGTTTAAGATATGAAAAGAGCTAGACTAACAAGATTCGGATAAAGGTAATGTATAAAATTATCTAAATTTACATTCTAACTAAACGAGGGCCGCGCATTGTGTATATTATTTTTTATATATTTTATTTTGAAATTTATAATTTTAAATTTAAAATTTAAGAAATTATAAAATAAAAGAAAATATTTCATTTTGGTTTGAAAAATCATAAGTTCGTCAAGTTCAATATTAAAACCTAACTAATTGGTAAGTAATTATGTGAATAAAAAAATTACTACCTGATCATGTAACCAACTTAAATATTGCAAATTCTAAAGTTATTTATCTACAAATCAATTTAATAAAAATTGAGATATAAAAATTTAAATTAAATATTAAAACTCAATATTTATTAAATTATCTATGCATAGCACAAATATATAGCCATAGAACCAAATAGGATTACATCTTTTAATTTTCTATTAATTAAAATTGATTTACATAAATTATTATCACAATCAATATATAATAAATGATTATTTATTATTAATATATTTATCATCATTTGAAATATGTGTTAAACATGGTGTCAAAAGATAATACCATGACCCATGCATGTGCAAAAATAAACGGAAGAAAAGAGATGAACTTCCATACAATCAGTTTTTGTACCATATAGTATAGCCTATCAGTAATTTACTAAGTAACTAAATCTAAAATAGGGGTGAAGGTTTATAAATCCTGCACTAAAATGCATAACACCACTAACAAAATTGGTACACACGAAGAAAAATAAAAGAAATATAAATATAAAACACAATAATTCTCACACTCACTTCATAAACTTATAGTGACAACAGCATAAAAAATTTATTATCTCTACTTAGAGCATATACCTTAAGTTGATTTTTGCAAAGGATTTTATCACCGAATTTGAGTTCTTTCCACTGATCAAAAACCTGTATCTTTGACCGTGCCTGAAAACATAGAGAAATAGTTTAATGGAAGAATCTTAGCATATGAAAACTAGTAAAATGGACTGTGTTAAGTAGGCACAGCCACGGGTTCATTTTGAACCGGAACCGAACTGTATTGTAGATGAACTGAAACGGATTGGAACCATCGGTTCAAAGTTTTGAACCGGAACTGTCGGTTCAAGGGCCGGTTGAGATTCGTGTGAATGCTAAAATTTGAACCTAAACCGGCCATAAACCAACAGTTCTGATTTGGTTAGAACCGAAAATTTTTCTATTTTTATTTTTAAAATGAGAATCACTTAGCCTATCTTATACATCTCTAAAAATCTCAATAATATTTTATTACATGATATACTTTACTTAAGATTTTTTTTTTAAAATACACTTTACTTTAAAAGTTAAAAATTTAAAAAGTAAAATGGTAAAAAAAGAGAGAAATATTTAGTCTAAATTTATATTGTTTTTAACTTTTTCTTACCCTTTTAAATTGTTTACTAAGTTTAAAATTACATTCTTTTGAAGTAGTTTCAAAATTTTCTTATAATTTATTTAATTAATAACATTTAAACAAAATAAAATGATAATTTATTTGATATTTTGGAAAATTAATTAATTTTATTCTTATATTAATATGAGCACTGTAAAATTTATTTAAAATAAAATTTACCAATATTTTTTAAACTTATATTAAATATTTTTAAAAGAAAAATATAACGTTAGAACCGATTTTTTAAAAAAAAAAACATATATCGCCGAAAATTGTAATCAAAACTGCACCGGAACCGGCTGAAACCAGAACCGCACCGTAACAGGCAATTCAAGGGTCAATTTAGATTCAATATTTTGAAAATTTTGAACTGTTGGTTCCGTGAACCGGAATTGGCGGTTCAATGAACCGGCTATGCCTGGTGTTAAGTAGTCCTGCCTTCTAGTTTCTTTATCAATGGAACAATATTCCAAAACCTCAAATTCTCATCTCCACTCTAGGCACTATATCTGCAATTCATAATTGAGTTCATTACTTGATAAGTTTGTCTGTGAAGACAAAAGTTTTACTTATAAGATTATAAGATTGATAAGTTTGGTTTTTTGTTTTTACTGCTTTTGTAAACTATGACCGCAATGTTTAGAGTTAGTAAACCATGGTTTGGGAAAGTTAGAAATGTCATGGTTTTCCTAAAGCAATTGAAACAAACACTGAGAAAAAAAAAAAAAAAAGAAGCAAAAATGTTGTTTATGTCAAAGAGGCAACATTGTATACCTAACCATCAAGGGAAATGGCAAGATAGAGTACTTAAAAACTATACAAATTATGGTCAAATAGGCTTGCAATCTGTACGTATTTCAAGAAAAAAAATACAGATTTGGTTACATGTATTCAATTATGAAAAGGTTTTTATCTTTAACAATTTCACTAAATAATACCTTTGTTAATAACAGATATTTTCACACCATAATTTGATTTTAGGAGTAACCATCAATGTGTTAAGTTTAAGCAGAAAAACTGATTGAACAGAGAACTCAAACAATTGGATTTCCAGTCTACATTCATTGAAATCAGACCTGGCAATATATAGCCTTACAGGAATAGCACAAAGATAAAAGAAAAAATACAGCAGAAAAATCCTAACAATCCCAATGAATAGGACTTCCTAAAGAATAGGACTTTTATTTAATAGAACCAAACAAACAGCTCCTAACATTCCCTCCCTTAAACTTATTCTTCTCTAGACAAGAATTAGTTTAAGTCTGAAACATCACACATACCAAGTTTCTTGCGCAATCTCTGAAATGCTTCCAACTTGAGAGGCTTTGTAAATAAATCAGAAAGTTGATCATGAGTGCCACAAAACAATAAGTTAACTGTTCCTTCTTTGGTAAGATCTCTAAGAAAATGAAACCTTACTCTGATATGCTTAGAACGTCCATGTAAAACTGGGTTTTTTGACAGTTTGATAGTTGAAGCATTATCACACATAAGTTTTGTTCCTTCCACTTGCAAATGTCCAATCTCTCTGAGTATTCTTCTCTTCCAGACAGCTTGACATGCACACGCAGCGGCGGCGACAAATTCCGCTTCTGTGGTTGATAAGGTGACTATAAGTTGTTTTCTGGATGACCAAGCTACTACTCCTTCACTCATCATAAACACATAGCCCGAAGTACTTTTGCTATCTTCCATATCGCCGGCATAATCACTATCAGTGAAACCAATCAATTCACTAATTCCACCCCTTTTATAGAACACACCAAAATTAATTGTGCCTTTCAAGTACCTCAAAACTCTTTTCGCTGCTGCAAAGTGCAGTTGCGTTGGGCAAGCCATAAAATGACTTATTAAGCTTACCACAAACATTAGGTCAGGACGAGTGGCAGTAAGGTACATCAGACTTCCCACAATCTGCTTGTAAAGAGTTGCATCCACCTTGACACCATTTTCATCTTTACTGATTTTTTATCCAGGAACAATAGGATTACAAACAGAGTTGAAATTTTCTACCTCAAATCACTTCAAAACCTCAGCAGCATATTTCCTTTGACATATAAAAATGCCATCTGAACGTTGTATGACCTCAATTCCGAGAAAAAACCTCATTTGACCCAGATCAGTCATATCAAATTCCCTTTTCATAGAACATTTGAACTCTCCCAACAATAGTTCATCAGTACTGGTAAACAATAAATCATCAACGTACACACTTACAATAAGAATTTTACCTCCCTTCCTTTTAACAAAGAGTGTGTGCTCACTAGAACTGCTTTCAAATCCTTCCTTGATGAAGTAGGCTTCAATTCGGCTTAAACCAGGCTCTAGCTGCCTGTTTCAACCCGTAGAGAGCCTTGTTAAGTTTGTATACCAGCTGCTCATTCCCTCTCTTGACATAGCCTTTTGGTTATTCTACAAAAACATCTTCTTTCAGTTCTCCCTGTAAAAAGGCTGATTTGACATCTAACTGATAAAGTGTCCAGCCATTCTGTGCCGCAAATGCTATGATCATCCTTACAGTGTCCATTCTAGCCACGGGCGCAAAAACCTCAGTATAATCAACTCCATGCTCTTGTGTGTAGCCTTTCACCACCAACCTCGCTTTGTATTTATCAACCTCACCAAGCTCATTTAGCTTAGTTTTATAAATCCATTTAACTCCTATTTTCTTCGCACCAGCAGGTAGAACGACTAGATGCCAAGTATGATTCTTCTCGATGGAATTAATCTCCTCATCCATGACCAGTTTCCACTTTGAGCTCTTGACTGCTTCTTCATAGTTTACAGGATCTGAAACCATTAAAAAAACCATATTAATATCATCTTCCATGTTAACATCTTCTTCAGACAATCCTTCACCGGACACATAATCAGTTGACCATATAGGTGGACGTCGACTTCTGCCCTCCTTTAAAGCCAATTCTGATTCGTTATTTGGTGCAGTAAATTCATCAGCAGATGAGGCAGTAATAATAGGTTCGGCAGTAGTTTCAATAGCATCATATGAAGCAGAGCCTGTTTGTTTTGTGTTTTCTCCTTTTGCTGGAATTTCGATGCTTTCTTCCCAATCTAAATCAGCTTCATCCTCAAAACTCTCCTAATCCCATTTACGATGTTCATTAAAAATTACATCACGGCTCACTATGATTTTCTTTTCAACTGGATTGAACAACCTGTACCCTTTTGATTCGCCGCTGATTCCGAAAAAAACACAAACCATGCTTTTGTCTTCAAGTTTTTTTCTCTTAGCGTCTGGGACATGAACATATCCCACACATTCAAAAACTCGAAAATGGTCTACTGCTGGTTTCACTCCACTCCAAGCCTCTTCTGGTGTCATATCTTTTACTGCAAGTGTTGGAGATCGATTCAAGACATGATTTGCCCACATGACAGCTTCAGGCTTCAACTTCTTGGGTACCCCTTTTTCTGTTAACATAGCTCTTACCAAATTCATCACCGTGCGATTTTTGCGCTCAGCTACTCCGTTTTGCTGTGGAGTATAGGCTGTGGTCAGTTGTCTCTTTACTCCATGTTGTTTGCAAAAGTCATTGAATTCTGCAGAATTGAATTCTCCTCCTCTATCTATTCTTAAGCATTTTATGGGCATTCCAATCTCTTTCTCCACCAGATTTTTGAAACATTTAAAAATATATAATGTTTCTAATTTTTCTAGAAGAAAATACATCCATGATTTTCTAGAAAAATCGTCTATAAAACACAGCAAATACCTTTTTCCGCTGCTTGAAGATGGTGTAATTGGACCACATAAATCCGCATGAACAAGACTCAATTTTTCAGAAGCTCTCCACTGACTTCTTTTTGGAATGGGAGTCCGATGCTGTTTGCCCTTCATACATGCTTCGCAAGTGATGCTTGGATCAACAATTTGTGGCAGACCTTCTACCATGTTTTTGTGTTTCAAAATACGGAGACCTTTGTAACTAAGATGGCCATAACGATAGTGCCAAAGTGTTGATTGATTCGTATTTAAAACTTGTAGGCATTTTCCTTCACCTATTGTGTTTGATGATTCTGCCAGCAAAATAAACATTTGGTTTGCACTCATAATCGATTCTGCGATTTTTCCCTTTTGTGGATGATAAATGCTACATGCTCCACCTTTGAACAGCACTGTTACCCCCTTGTCTTGAAGCTGTCCAACGCTTAAAAGGTTGTTCTTGAGTTCCGGTGCCCAATGCACTTCTCCAACAGTGTAACAGTTTCCCTACAAAAACAGTTTCACAGTACCCTTTCCAGTAACTTTCATTTTGGTATTATTTCCAAGTTTGACACTGTGAGTAAAGGTTGTGTCTAAACTTGAAAACATACTTTCATCACCACACATGTGATTTGAGCAACCGGAGTCTAGAAACCATGCGTCTCTTCTCTTTGCTTCATGAAGTTCAACATAGGCCATTAACAGCAGCTCATCTTCTTCATTGAGCTCAGCATAATTTGCTTCGTTATTCTTAGGACATTCATACTGAAAATGTCCTAAGTCATGACATCTATAACATTCAGCAGTTGCCTTGTTGAAACTTGTTCTGCCTCTTCCACGCCCCCTTCCTCTGTAAGCTCCTCTTCCTCTGTTGCTTGTGTTCGATCTACCTTCAACTTTCAGAGCTTGATCCTCATTATTGTTACTGGGTCGACAAAATTTTTGTTCATGCACCACTAATGAACTCTGTAACTCATCAATGGACATAGTATCAGTGTCCTTTGATTCTTCGATGGATACTACAACATATGTAAACTTATCAGTTAGAGTGCGTAGAATTTTCTCCACAATTTTCTTGTCTGGCATTTCTTCTCCGTTGCTTCTCATTTTATTAGCAACCAGCATTACTCTAGCAAAATACTCTGTGATTGTTTCATCATTTCTCATCTCCAGGACTTCAAACTCTCTTCTTAATGCATTAAGAAGTGATTTCTTCACCTTTTGATTTCCACCAAATTTTCGATTCAATGAGTCCCAAACAATCTTGGATGTGCGACGGTCCAAGATTTGTTCAAAGACGATTCGATCAATTGCCTGGAACAGGTAATGTTTTACCTGATAATCTTTGGTTCTATCATCATCAAGCTGCGTCTGTTGAGCCTCGGTCAATTTCGTCTCTTCTAGTGGTTCCGTAAAACCTTTCTCCACCAAACTCCATAAACCTTTTGCTCTGAGCAGATTTTCCATCAATTCACTCCAATGATCATAGTGACCATCGAAGTGAGGAATTTTTGTTAAGGTTTTGTCGTCTGACATTCTCTCTGTGTTTGATTACTTGAAGATTGCAATCTTCCTTCTTTTTCAGAAACCCAGTGGGGGCTCTGATACCAATTGTTAAGTTTAAGCAGAAAAACTGATTGAACAGAGAACTCAAACAATTGGATTTTCAGTCTACATTCATTGAAATCAGACCTGGCAATATATAGCCTTACAGGAATAGCACAACGATAAAAGAAAAAATACAGCAGAAAAATCCTAACAATCCCAACGAATAGGACTTCCTAAAGAATAGGACTTTTATTTAACAGAACCAAACAAATAGCTCCTAACACAATGTTAACCAATACATTCATGTTCTTACTCCATGCTAGATTGCATACCTGAATATTGTGCTCCATTGAGAAATTAACTTAAATTTCAATTCTCATCTATTTATTAACTTAAACCAATAATAGATAGACGAGGATTGAGATTTAACCGAAAGAGAGTATATAGATAATAGTTTTTAGATACATAAGATTAAAATTTAAAAAATGTTTTTATGTCCAATTAAATTTAAAGAAAAAAGCTCAAAAATTTGTTAAAAAAAAAAAAGAAATACTCAAAAGATAAGTGTCAAGTCAACTTCATAAATTTTTTTTTTTTTTTTTTTGCTTCAAAATTATATATATATATATATGGTACATTCTCTTATCATATATTCGTTTAATAGAATTAGTCTTTTTAGGACATGCATTGCACGTTAATTATACTTATTATTCGTACTCATACTCATTATTCGTACTCATACATTTTTTATGTCATTATCACTTTTATTTATTATTTATACTCGTTTTTATTTTTTAATATTAAATATTAACTATAATTTTTGTTATATTATTTAATTTTTTATAACGTTAAAACTAAATTTCATATGAGATTAATGTGAATATAACTGTTAATTAATGATCAAACCTACAAGAATACTCCAAACTTTTCTATATTTATTTTGACCTTTGCACCTGAGCACCCCTATTTTGAAACTTAGATATATTAGTACAGATATATTAGTACTCCGAGAATGCATATAGGGTTAGGAATTAGAATAAAAAATATTTTACCGGGGCCTACGTTAGTACCTTGGGTAAGCTTAACCCAAGGCTAGTAAAATTCAATATAATACGCACCATTTGGACAAAATCATTGGAATCAAACTACTGCATATGCTTTTTCTCAAAAAAAAAAAAAAAAAAAAAAAAAAAAAAACTACTGCATATGCTAAAATCTCTCACAAACCTTTTCATGACCATTTAAATCTCATCTGTGAACTCAAAAAGTAACAAAAATGAACCATATCATCTCAGCGAGAGAAAGTGAAGCAGTGCATATATTATCACTCACTAATACTTTATCCAATTCAGATGATTAATTCTGCAAAGACAACACTTGATGCTTAAAAAAAAAATTCCAGCCAAATGACATTTTCCATAAACTCGCACATGTAGAGAGTCAACTATATACCAATTTTTTCAAACCAGTAAATCAGTAATTAATAAAATTGACAAATAAATTCTGCAAAAATTTCCAATCAGAAAATGAATAATTCACATTCCCAAATATAATCGCATCATCACATTCTCAAACATAATTGCCAAGCCTAAAAATTAGGTGATTGTGGACTATAGTGCCTGAGCTTGTAAAATCAAGACAAACAACCATCAAATTTTAGAAATCGATCCCCTTTCTTTAATCTAGGAAAGGTATAGAAAGACGAATTTTGGATGGAGAAAAAAATGAAATTGTGTAAAGAATGTTTGGGTAAAAGGTTTAAATATTTTGATTTCAATCTTCAATTAAGAAAAATTCAGTGGCTTTAGAAGATAAGGAAGAGGTAAAAATGGCGAGTAGAAAAAGAAAAGGAAGATTACCTCTCTCCCTTCTCTATCTCTCTATCGTTCCTCTCTCTCTGATTTCATCATCTTCACAATTTCGCAGGTGGGAGATAGAGCAAGTAAACATGGGATGAGAGAAAGAGAGAGTTCCATAGCTACAATGGGAGCTGTAAGAGGAAGTTTGCAGAATGTCGTCTTCAAGAGAGCGGGAGAGATTTCCAGCGTTTAGTTTCCTTTAAGAAAACGATGTTGTTTTGCTTGACCTTGGGTTAAGCTAACTCAAGGCACTGATGTGGGTCCCACTAAAATATTTTTTATTTTAATCCCTAACCATAAATGCATTTTAGGATGCTAATATATATAAGTTTTAAAATAGAAATGCCTATGGTTCAAAAGTCAAAATAGAGTGATTCTCTGTCAACTCGAAAAGTTTGAGGTATTTTTATAAATTTACTATTAATTAGTAAAATAGTAATGTGCATATACACGCACTTCAATTTAATTTATATCATCAGTTATCTAAAAAATTTTACAACATCACCTAATAATTGTATACAATAATAATATATAATATATTATATATATTTTTAAATTAAAATTTTCAATTGTTTATCATTCCACACGTACATATATTCATTTTATTTAAAAATAAATTATAAAACATAAAAATTTAAACATTTTGAAAAAATTAATTATATATTCTATTTGAAAAGCTTAATTATATATAAATATATATACACAGCTGAATTTATTTTTACGCCTAAAACAACTAACTTTATTCAAAACAACTGAATTTGTTCAGTATCATTCAAACAACTAACTTTATTCAAAATAACTGAATTTGTTCAGTATCATTCGATTGTGGGTTCGATAGTCATAAAAAAGCATTCGGCCAGAGAGAAACAAGCTGATCCAGTTCAGTTAAACCCAATGCCCACCCCATGGTTAAACATTTTAGAGAACATAATCAGTTCCGAATGTCAAAGATTAATGAAGACAGATTTGTACAACACTAATATCATAATGTACATTTTTTAATGAAAATAATGAAACAAATACCACCACAATCTTAATGCAACAAATTATTAATTCCTTCAGCCTCTACTTTTGACTTTGAATAACTGATAAGCCAGAAAAAGCAGACATTTACATTCTCATAAAGAAATAGATTGAACCAAAGGCGACTGGTGCCTGTATAACTTGCAAGCCAATTTATGTACAGAACCTTCAATCAAGACCTCAACATTTTCCTTTTCTTCATTCACTTTCATAATCTTCGTCGTCTCCAAAAGTGAAAACAGAAACATCAGCAGCCATTGCTTTGAACTCACTTTCTGAATTGTTAATCCCAAGGCCTAAGACAGCTGCTTCACCAACAGCATCGCTTTTTGGCTGAGTAGCACTAGGTTGTGAGCCTGTGTTTCCAAGAGAGAGTTGTTCAGTTGCGCGTGTTAAACTTGCAACTTGATCTGATTTTGTATTAGTTTCCTCACTGGAGGTGATTGTGGTGGCAGTTCTTTCCCCTGCAGAAGCAGCTTGAGCTTGCTTTAGTTTCGAGGACACAGATTCCTCTGCCTCACCATCTGAAAATACATCATCTTTATCATTACTTCCGCGCTCTTTATCTTGGTTTGGAACAGCTGCTGCCACACCAGTATCAACTGGACCAGGAGCAGCACTTGAACCTTCATTCGACTTGTTAGCAGCAGCCTCACTGTCTTGACTTGATGGAACAGTGCCATTGTAATCTACTAGCACAACCTCGACCTGGAATCCAGGGGAAGGCAGTTTTCTCTGCACAAAAATCCATCCAGATTGTTATTGTCAGTCATGAGCACCAAGAAGACGTGGCATTGAAGAACAGTAATGTTGACAGAGGACCAATTCCCCTGACTATAATCAATAAGGACAAGGGAATATCATATGCATAATAAAGCAGCCCATGTTTATACCTTGTCAAACCCATCGATGTCACCGGTGTTCAAAACCTTTCTATTTTCCATCATTGTTGTATTTAACCAACTGAAATAAGGAGAACAAAGAAGAGAGTAATCAGCATTGCATGATATTTCAATCGTTAAAATCTAAAGGACACATTCAAAGGGAACCGGATAAATATACTAACAAATAAAAATCTCCTTGGCGGTCATGAAAATGGACTTTAAAGTCTCCAGCAACCTCGGCTAGACCAGGTTCCCCAGGCAAAGCAAAGACCATGATGCCCTTCTTTGGTGCACTAAACCAATAATCTTCTGGCTGCAGAGAGAATTATACATGTGTCATAACTCATACAGGAAAAAGTGAAAAATTAGTTCAAAGTCAAAACTGAGCTAAGACCAGAAGTCCAGATAATCTCTTATGGAGCATTGGCAAGACTATCTACCAAATGTTTCAGAACACCTACCGATAATTCCTTGGTTCTAGGATGCTTTTTTGTGGAGAAGAGAACACCTGTCGATAAGGAAAGAATTAAAGAATGTGCAAGCTGTTACAGAGAAATATATCAAATTATATTTTATTAAGCCATGGTGCCATAAACTTTAGCTTTAACTTGTATTTCCATCCTATATTTTCCTGATTTTTACTGTAATCTTAGCACATCCTCTTATATTTGTGCCTGAATAATCCCCTGGCTTTGCTGTATCGATTTTGGTGTGTTCTGTTGCAGTAGCAGTCATTATTTGCTAAAGGAGAAAAAAAAAGACCTTGTACTCAATCTATGGAAAGTAGCTTAGAGCTTAGAATGATAAAGAAAGTCATTGTCACACAATCTCTTATGTTCGAGTCTATGGAAGTGCACAATCTCCTTAGGGAACATTCCTCGTAATAATTCGACAAAAAAAAAAAAAAAAAAAGTCTCTCTCATACAAAACCATGACAACTCATGGGACAAGCATAGATGTGGCACAAGAAGTGCATAACCCAAAAAATATTCAAGTACGTGAGAGGGTTTGCATGAACAATTATAATGATAAATACATGGAGTACAAGCACATACGGCCTTCCAATAGATCAGGTCAAACCAAAAACAAATAAAGGAAGAGGAAAAAAGAAAATTTGCAGATGAAAGCTTTGACCTTATCATGGACTACCAAACAAATTCAATTCAATTAAACGAGTTATTAAGGGGGGGAAAAAGGAAGAAAATGTAGCAAGTACCATTATGATCAGAGACAGTAATAGAAGGCCTAATCCAATAAGGGCATCGGTGAAGACGAAAACCCCTAAGCATGCACCTGCATGAATATGATGTCATTAAACAAGAGAGAGAGAGAGAGAAGGGGGGGGGGGGGGGCTTATTTCAAATGCTAAGCCAGAAATATACCTACGCCCTGGTTGGTTTTCGCCATTGAAGTATGTTAAGACACGTTCAAAATATTTTACATATCTCTGCAGGAAAAAAAAAAAAAAAAAAAAGGAGCAAACAAAAACAATCAGATAACATGCAAAGGTGCTTCAAAAGAGATGACATATCCTGAATGTGCATTTTTCAATAGGTAAGCAATAATCAACTCACAATTTGACTTGGCAGAACAAGCCCTTTTCCATCAAAACACCTCTTCTGGTTATAGTAGTCAATGGATTCTTCAGCTGTAGGAAAGAACTAGAGAAAGAGGGGGAACTAGTCAACAATTAAAGACTCAGCAGTAAAAGTAAAGCATGTGCAGGTCACTAGATACTCCACCAAACTCATCTTCAATCAAGAATAAATTGTAAATAAATAAATAAATAAAATTGTACCTTTAAGTATAGAAGAAGGCTAGAAATCATTAGCCCTGTCCTTGCCATTCCAGCCTTACAGTGCACCACCACAACATTCTCAATATCCTCCTTCAACCATGAATAAGCACTTTGGCAAAATGATATGATAAGTTGAATTGGAGGGCAATTGTGATCATCAAATGGAAAACTAGCCACCTGAAAGAATTCAATGTACCAATTATAAATATACTGTTTCTATGGGTACTAAGTTCAACGGAGGGACCACCAGAGCAAGATTAAGCTTTTAAAAACATCCTGTATCGATTACAAATAAAACTGATGCCAAACCATTAAGAGAGTGATCAATAGGAGAATTGAACCTAAATATCATATATCCAATACAACATCCAAGTTGCAATAAATTTCAACATTAAACCAAGCAAATAAACCTGCAAGAGTAATTATTACCATGTATTATTTGAATTCATACCAGGTAAGAACAGACTTTAATATGCATGCATTTTGCAGCCTGCAACAAAAAATCTCGTTGCTCATTTTGAAGCTCTAACATCATTGCTATGATCGTCAAATCAAATATTTAAAAGAACAACAACTAAGCCTTAAAACTAGTTACGGTCGGTTATATGAATATCTTGTCTCTAGTCTGCTCTGTTCATAGCTAAAAGCAAAAAATTCCAACGCTGAATATAATGTAAAAGAGATGCTTAAGCAGTCCCTCAAAACTTCTGACACAGGACATATTGGATTTATTTTATTAGAGTTCCAGATAATCATGCCTACAAAACATTATAGCCAGCAAATACAAGATCCTAGCAATGTTGCATATTTAATTTTTTCTTCCGCATACCGAATTTTAACTGACATGCTTTCATTGGTTACCAAATTAAGATTATTAGATGACATTCAACTTTTTCATGTTGATTAGTATTTTCAATTAAAGAAATTGAGACTCTGAAACATGGTTTTAAATACTTTTTAAAATACTGTATCAACACAATAGTAATTGTGAATTGCCCCAATAGTAATTAGGCTCTAGATGCAGTATGCTAACATGAATACACCGCATTTGTGTCCTTGCTTGCATTCGTAACTACATGACTGTGATTTAAAATTGCCCTGAATGGATATCCCTTGTAAAACCTAATGAAAGACAAGCCAAGCATGTGCAGTCTTATGCAGCTCAGACACTACCCTGGATATGAAAAGACTACAAATATTCATTCTTTATAAGCTTGGGTGAAAAATAAGACGCACCTTTCCTTCAAACAATGATGCATCATATAGCCTCTCGGAACAAAGATTGTACACTTTGTACTTGCCCTGCATGTAGAAAACACATCTAAGGTAAAGTATTTATGCAAATATCCAAACTCTCCAAACTAAGCTACAATTAGAAAAGGGTAAAACTTGCAACTTTTGGTACAAAACTCATAAGGATGTATCACATAGAGCCAGTTATAGACAGAACACTGATACAAAAGAATGAGGTAATACATCATTGGGTTGCCCCGAACTCATAGTCAATAAATATGACCATAATTAATACTCAGTAAGGATGCTGTATACATGGAATGCCAAATCAAACACAAAATACACAAATCCAACATGCAAAATGAGAAAACTTCATCCATCATTATAATCAACAATTAAGCAGAGAACGGGTCATATCAGTTCCACACGCACACAAAAAAGAAAAGGAAAATATGAGAAGCACTCATTTCCAAGACGCAAAAAACTACAACTAAAAATTATATTATAAAGCATGTTCTCAAATAGAGTTTAAAATATCATTTTATATTAATCACCAAGTCAATTATTGACCAGGTTTACCATATGCACTCATTTGAAGTCAAACAAAGATAACAAAAGACATAATCGAGTTGAAGTATAGAGTCAATAAAGTGTAAACCTTGTGATGAGTTTCAAAAAACTTAATCACTTCTTCCATGTGATTTCGATAAAATCCCTGCACCACATAGCTTGATAGTTAAATTATTGGCAATCCAATTGATTAGGAAAATTAAAGGCAATTCATAGGGCAGATTGACCTGCTCACCTCAACATATCCAAAAAAACCAGAGCTCATATCACCAGCAGGGAACCCCATGGCAATTATATTCTCTGTGATATATGTCATATCCAAATCAAATCCTCCTTCCTGAAGATAAGTAATAGGAATCAATTAGAAAATGTGTAGACATACATCATATAATAGAAAGTATTACCAAAAGCATTAAAACAGATATCAATAAATTTACGTAGATTATCTTTACCCACTGGATCCTTATCCCCTAATTAAGCAAGTATCCAAGCAACAAATCAGGTGTCAAAATGTATGAAATTCTCTAAAATGTAAACATCCATATCTCAGGATACAAATTTATGCAATAGGCACATACTTTAAAGCATATTCCAATTATAAAATGCAACAGAAAAAAAAATCAGATAAAAATATAGATTATCTACAAGCACAATGAAGATAATTCACAGGGTTTAGCAAGACCAGCTGCCTCATTCCTTAGAGATTCTGTAGAAACAGAGAGAGAAAACTGAAGGCCTGCCTTTGTGAATACAGAATGCACTACAAGGGATATTGCGAAGACTTGATAGTTGATTGACAAGAGAGTTTGATTTCCAAAATAGTGCTTTTGTAATTTGAAAAACTTTTTTATTCAACTCTTTCTTTCCTCCTTTTAACAAAATGTAGAAGAAAGATATAACAAGTTTGCCCTTAGCATAGATGATATCTCCATAAATATATACTGCTCACTTGTAAGAAAAATAAAATACTAACAAACAGCTACCAACTTCCTCATAACTGTTATAAGTAGTTCCTAGCTACCCCTATTGAACATAGTTTAAGATTGGCAGTACACTAGGGCACAGACATCTGTTGCTTATCATATAAAGTTGAAAAGGAAACCACAATAAGGTATATTTTGGCAGAAACATCAAAGGAGGAACAAGAAATAAATCATCTGCATTGCTAGTTAAGATTCAAATAACTCAGCAGAAACAGTAACCTACCTGGTATCTTCGCTTATTTTGAGAGACAGCATGACGAGCCTTGACTTGTACTGCCTTCACTGCATTCTTAGATGTATCAACTAAACCTTTAGTGATTGTTCCAATAAAACCAGGTTGTGAAGGTGATGAAGGCCCTTCAGAACTATCATCAGTTACAGGAGATTTCGGAGATGAGCGCAGTACAAATCCACTTGTAAAACGGGCAAAGGTTGATTTTCCAGGGCTTCCAGTTGGTGAGTCACCTTGTGAGGGAGCCAATGGCTGGGGAATTTTCAAACTTTTGGCCCATGATGTTATGCCAGCTGCAGATAGCTTTGGAGGCGCATCACGTGGGGAATTATCCACTCCAGGATCTGTAGCAGCATGAGTTTGTACATCGGGAGCTTTAACAGACGAAGTTGATGAATCAACAGGTCCAGAATCCATTCGTTCGACTCAGATGCCTTGATGATTATGAAGAACAATATTCAAGAATATGACATATAAGAAGTCACTATAACGCACTAAAATATACAAAAATAATTCGAGAAAAACAAAAGAAGAGTAAGTAAGTAAAAAAAAAAAAAAAAAATCACCATATAGGTCCCAACTCCTAAATCTCAATGTCCAAAGCAAGTGCAATCAGTTACAATATAAATGCAATAAGATAAGCAAAGAGCCATCTCGTTTCTGGCATTCACCTTTCCTAATCTCTACACTAGTGACAACAAAAAGAAAAGGAAGGGGTTGGGGGCAACTGTGAAGGCAAATGCAAAATTGCACCATCGAGCAGTTCACCATTGATTTACAATTAGCTTCTCTCAGATTTTAAACATGACATCATGGAATAAGAAATACTCCCACCAGGCCAACTAAAATTTACGAGGTCAACCCATTGATGACAAGAAATGACTGTTGACAATAAGAATGACCACTGATCTTGGAAACAGAGACAATGTTGACAACAAGAAACCATTATTGGCAGGCGGATTTTAGCTGTTAACACTAAATTTAATACCAAAATATACTCTAAGCATCATCCCATTGCAACACTAACTACCACTTGTTAATTGGGTAATTATTTCTCGATTTAAAGAGTAACAATAAGATATAGCAATAGAAGCATTTTCAGGATTCAGAGAAACCAAGATTCAAATCAAAAAAGAAAAAAGAAAGAAAAAGATTGGTGACATCTCAATTTGAAACCAAAATCAGCAAAACAAGTACATAAGAGTGAATTAAATTAACCAAATTGAGATCTATGGAAATGATTCTTGCCTTACTAGAACCACACGCAGAGTATAAGCCAAGGGTATAGTGAAGCTGAATTAGGGTTTCAGAGAGAGAGAGAGAGAGAGAGAGAGAGACACGGAGAGAGATTGGGGCGTGAAAATTTATCAAGTATTATCAATTGGTCAACGAATCAGCAGAGAAAGTAATCGTGATGGATGATTATATTTCAATTTAATTTTATAATCCAACGGTCAGGAAAGATTATGAAATATCATCTACGTATTTTTAACGTCCAAATGCATAAATTAGCATCAAAACTTTAGGAGAAAAATCTAATCAAACCTTTAATTTTTTTATTTAGATATATTAAATACTTTTATACTGTATATAAATGTGGAACAGGGAATAATAGGATTTCCGTTAGAGCCAGACGAAATTTAGGATATTCCAAAATAATCTTAATTATAATAAATTAAAAAATTACGTTTTACTAGTTGATTTGATGTATTTATAAAAATCATTTTTTAAGTTAATCATGTGTTGTCTGATTATCTTCTCACTTATATGAGAAGAGTAAGATATTTTGAGTTTGAGTTCTTTTGACCAAGTGTTTTCATCAATTTGAAGGGTTATTTCTTACTGTGTAGCCATAATTTTTGTCAAATTAAACTTCCCAATGAATAAAAAGTATATTTTTTAAACAAATACATATAGATAATTAAACTTTTTACAATTTTAAATTTTATTTTTACTAAATTTAATTTTTAATAATATATATGATAATAAGACATTTGAAAATTTTTTATATTTTTTTATTAAATATTTAATTTTTTAGGATATAGATAAAAAAAGAAAATATTATTTTTTAAAAATAAATTTTCAAATAAAATACATATATATATATATATAATATTTTATTTAGGAGAGAGTAAAAAAAGAAGAAAAAAGTATATTATTTTTATTAATATTTTTTTCTTTATATTTGTAAGATTTGATTGGATACATTTTTAAAAAAGTAATTTTTTAAATAGAATTTATAAAATTAAATCCGGGATGGTAGACAGTTGAAAATTTTAATTTAAAAAATACATATAATATTCTAGTGATATATTTATATATCTATATACATTGAAACGTTTTTATGTTTTTTTTATTAGGTGAATTATAAAAAAAATTATTTTAAATAATAATTTTTATTTTCTTTTTCGTTATTGAATAATTTGTATCTACTATCATTTTAATTTAGTAAGAGATTTATATTTCCATTTCAATACATAGATGGCCTATTGATGATTAAGCATTTTTATTTTTATTTTTGATATTTTTTTCTCTTATATCCTAAATTTGTTTGAATTATGTTTAGTAAATTAGAAAAAAAAACTAGAATTATATATTTTTATTTGGGTCACTTTTTGGTGTTTTAAGAATTTGTGTATATATGCATATATTCCTTTACTGATACACTAGATAAGTAATACTGCTACTGTAGCCAAAGAGATTTTCATTATCAATTCAAATATTTTTTTCATTTCTTTTCTTTTATCTAGCAGTAAAAAATAATTTATTATTATTTTTCATTATAGTTGTATATAGATATTGATTTGAGCTTGAGGACAGAGAGTTGGAGATTGAATGATGACTTGATTTTCTTTTTAGGCATCTATTATTATTTTAAAAATTTGCATTAATCAGGGACTAAAAAATTAGGTCTAGGGATTGGATTGAACTTTATTCTGAAACAACTTCATTATATAAAAATAGAATTAATTACATAAAAAGTAGCATTACAAATAGTTTGTACAGCAAAGTGAGTATATAACGAGTATAGTCAATGTGAAATACACATCATACAAAAGACTAGTCAATTTATAAAAATCCACATGGTAAACATGTTACTTTGTGAAATTATTTTATTAAACACTCTAATTAATAAAAATTTAAATTAATTTAATATTTATTTAAGTTGAAAAATGTGAATATCATTATTTTAATAGTTCTATTAAGTGTACATTAAAGCAATACTTTGTATATAAAAAAAAATAAAAATTCTGAAAATTATAGTTGATAGTATGGAAAGGTGTCAAATGTTACCCAAATCTGTAATTATAGAGCACTATAGATCTTCGTTAAACTAGATTAAAATTATAAAGTTAAGAGTAGTGTTAAAAATCAATGGAAGGAACGTATTTCTTATATTCTTTATATTCTCTAACTGTGGAAAAAGAATTGAGCACAAATGAGATATGTATTAACTTGAAAGGTTTATGGTCCTCTTTTATCCCTTCTAAAGTTGCAGTTTTAGCTCAGAGAGCCTTTTTAGATAAAATTCCATGTTGAGCTAATTTGTTTAAGCATAAAGTTATTCAAAAAGATGCACAGATTGGTTGTCCTTCTTGTGATTATGATGTTAAAACCATAGACTATTCTTTTATTATCATGTGTGTTTGTGAAAAAGTTTGGATTGCTGTCATGAAATGGTGGGATGTTAAAGGGATACTCCATAATAAGTTGATTGAATTGGGTGGAAATGGGAAAGTATGCTCTATTTAAAAGAATCCCATGTTGCATGAAATCTTTTGTTTTATATTACCTTGTGGTCTCTGTGGATTAGTAGAAATAAACTTGTTTTTGATAATGTTAAAAGAGAAGTGGGAATGGTACTTAATAACATAAAACTCATAAGCTTTAAACTTCTGAAAGCAAAATACCCTTCTCTATCTTTTTGCTTTAATAATTGGATTCTTTTTCCATGTCTGGTATGCTCTAATGGTTTCATGACAAGTAAAAGGTTGTGGTTGTAGATCCCTCAATCTGTTGAGAATTATCTTGTGAAGATAAAATGAAATTCAATATGGATGGTTCTACAATCGGAAAGCCAGGCCCTGCTCGGGTGGGCGGTATCTTAAGAAATTATTTGGGGTAGATTGTATGTGGATTTTATAATTCAGTTGGTATGCTAGATTCAAATGAGGCGAAGCTCATTGCTATTTTCTTTGCTATAGAGTTTTTACTGGTTATCTGAATATAAGTCTTATCCATTGATTATTGAATTTGACTCTCGAAATGCTCTTTGTTAGATTCTTTAAAACAAAAACAGCCTTGAAGTTGGTAGGAAAGATTCAACAAATTTGATTCCGTAATAACTAAAATGAATAAAGTGAAGTTTAGACATTAACCGAGCATGTAATCAGTTTGCAGATTGTTTGGCAAAGAAGGGGGTTGAGGCAACAAATAAAATTTTGGCTTGGATTTAATAATGGTTGTTAGAGCTTTCAACAAGCTTTTTTGCTAATTTCTTCAAAGTTTTATGCTGGCTGGCTACCATTTCTCACTTCAAGAAATGCTTTTATTTCAAGTTTAGATTTGCTATATGCAAATTATTTAGGTTTGGTTTATTCTAGTTCAATATTAGTGCAATTCTATATGAAACTTTGTTTAGAATATTTGTGTGATTCATTTATGGGATCTATTGTATCTTTTCATTTAAGAGGTTTTGATCAAATTCTTTTACCTAATATTTTCAGCCTGAGTTTGGGTGTAAGAGAGAGCCTATTGACTATAATTAATGCTTTGATATATTAAGTTTTTCTTGGACAATATATATAAATAAAATAAAATTAATTTTGCAGAAAAAAAAAAGAGAGTAAAGAGTAGTGTTGTTAAACCTAGCTAGCTAGTAGATTAACTTGAAAAACTTGTGAACCAAACTCAAAATCAAGATGGTTCATTCTAAGCTATGTTAAGGAAGAGAATCGAAATGAATTGGTCGAACTATAGTCGAACAGGTTGATTCACACAAACTCAATAAACTCGGATCAATTATTTGATAATTATATTATTTAATTAACACTAGCATTATTATTTTTATAACTATTGCTTAAATCATTAATCCACCAATTAAATTCGTGATTCAACCACTTAATTTTTTAAACAAATCATTATCTAGGCAAATCAAAGAACTTAGTTAGGGTGTTTTACCAAATAAAAAAAAAAAAGAGACAAACAAATATAATCAAATTAATATTGTTTAATATTTTTTTTTGTTAGCAATTTTCTCTTGAAATTTGATTTTAGGGTACAAAGATGGTCTTAATTTAAAAATACGGCCACTAAAAATTAACTACCAATCATTTTTATAAGTGAAGAGAGATCTTATTTGACATTGAAGCTTGTTTTTAAGGTCAAAGATTACTTTTCTTCCTTATTGAATCAAAGTAGTTCATCTCTTCAATGAAGCAATATGAAACCATATCTAATGTTTATGCTCCTTGAAAATTATTTATGGTGGTAGAAATTTTGCAAAGAAACCATAAATTTTTTTTCGTTAGAATACCCATTGAATATTGTACACATAAATATAGTATTTAATCTCTGCATTCATACAAAGATTGTATGTAGTTAAATGTTTTTTTTTTCTTCTATCTTTGAAAAATATCAACTCATTTTATATTATTTGATTACAATATTAAAGATTAATTAAAATATTAAATTTCTAACTTATAACACCGTAAAAATATTTATAATTATAGAAAGTTTGTATTTTAAAAATTAATTATTAAATATGAAAAAATACAAATGATAAAAATAGTGGCCTTGGTGACTGCCAGTGGTAGTGGCTAACAATGATTATTGAATTAATAAATAATATTTATAAAGTTATATTAAATTTATCAATCTAAAAAATGATTTCCTCTTATAAAAATGAAAAGTCGTTATCCATAAAAATGATTTAATTTTCTTTTCGACTAGAAAAATATTTTTCATGTATTGATTTTTCTGAGCACCCTAAATACTGAAAAATTGTAAAAAAATTAATTTTTATATAAGTTATTTTTTGAAAATAAATAGAGCCTAAATGCAGTTAAATGTTAGAAAAGAGAATAAGCGAATTAATGTGGACAATAATATAATCAGTGTTTTAACTTTTTAGTACAAGTTAACTTAACTTCATAAAGATAAGAGATCCGAGAAGATTCAAAATTAGGGTTTTACAACTTAGGCATGGTCGGTTCATTGAACCACCGGTTCCTGTTCACGGAACTGATGGTTCAAATTTTTTAAAATGTAGAACCTGAACCGCCCTTGAACCGCCGGTTCCAGCACGGTTCCGATGAACTGATGGTTCCGTTAACGGTTTCTAGCGATATATGTTTTTTTTAAAAAAAATCGGTTTTAATGTTACATCTTTCTTTTGTACATATTAATATAAGTTTAAAAAATATTGGTAAATTTTATTTTAAATAAATTTTAGAATGCTTATACTCACATAGGAATAAAATTAATTAATTTTACAAAATAATCAAATAAATTATCAATTTATTTTGTTTAAATTTATTAAATAAATAAATTATAAGAAAAATTTGAAAAATGTTTCAAAAGAATGTAATTTTAAACTTAGCAAACAATTTAAAAGGACAAAAAAAAAGTTAAAAATAATATAAGTTTAGACTAAATATTTCTCTCTTTTTTTACCATTTTACTTTTTAAATTTTTAATTTTTAAAGTAAAGTGTAATTTAAAAAATAAATTCTTAAGTAAAATATATCATGTAGTAAAATATTATTGAGACTTTTAGAGATGTATAAAATAGGCTAAGTAATTATCATTTTGAAAATAAAAATAGAAAATTTTCAGTTCAAATAGGAGCGGAACCGCCGATTCCGGTTCATATTTTAACATTCATATAAACCTTAACCGCCCTTAAACCGTTGGTTCCGGTTTAAAATTTTGAACTGCCGATTCCTGTTCATCTACATTACGGTTCGATTTTGGTTCGAACCGAACCGGTGTCCATTGCTATTTACAATTATACATAGTTAACAATTTCCGTATAGATACAAAACTCTATTTAAGTGACACGTGTTTGCTATAAAACTGGTTGCCCATTAAATAGGTCTTTTATAAATTACTTTTTCTTTGTATTCTTTTAAATAACTTTTATTTATCTTTCGAAAAATATATATAACTCTAAATTTATGCTTCATTCAAAAAAAAAAAAAAAAAAAAGCATATATACAATATGCGATTGAGATTTATATAAATATTACAATAAGAATATGAAATACTTTATAATAATATAATCTCATTCGAAGATATGTAAAATCCATGTCACTTTAAAGATAATTGATTAAAAAAATTAGATGTAAATACCATAAAATATTATGATTTAGGACTTTTAATAAAATATATTAATTAAATAATATATATATAATTATATATTCACAAAGTTAATTGAAAATTTAAAATTATACAATTTTTGATAAATTAAAAGCAAATTTGGCATTATAAAAAAAAAAAGAAAAATTGATTATTTATTAGTTTTAATTAATTTATTTCGATGTAGGAACTGATATCTTGAGGTTGTTTTAATTAATTTATTAGATGCATAAAATTAATATTTAGATAATCTAAATCTAATACATTGTGAAAAGAAAATTATGTGCGAGTATTGAAATTTTTAATTTATTTCTCTAATTTTATGCTTTAATCATTTATTAAAAATAATTAATATAGTATATATCTTTTTAAATCTTAAAAATAATCATAAAAAATGAATAAAACTGAATTTTTCTTTTCAAAAAATGAATAACTTGTTTTAAAGGTAAAAAGTCATTTAAACATTTTTAAATCTACGACTTATATTTAAATAATGTTAATCTAAGGGTTAGTATAAATTTCAGTATAGATAAAGAAAATCTTCATTCTTTGCCATAGTTTCACCCTCATAATTAAAACAAACATACTAAATAGCAATGTTTTGGATTTCAATGCCCATAAAATGAAACCAATAAAAAATATGCTACAATTGGCATTAAACCCATTTCTTTCAGATGAAATTTTAAGTAACATAACAACCCTTAGGAATAAGTGGCAGAAGTCTTAACACATCATACGTCCAACGCGTTAAGAGGATATATTAATAATTATCCCCCATTTGTTTTTTTATGTATCAACAGAAAAAAAAAATTCATGATGAAGCTTGAATCTTTAAAGAAAGAAATAAAAATAATGACTTCATAAACAATCAGTCCTGCACCTTGCCCTGCGGTGGCAGACCTGACACATCACAAGTCCAACCGTTAGAGGGTATAATAATTGAAAATCATTTCCTTTTATTTCCTAAAATACTCTTAGCATAATAATTTTATAAATTTAGAATGAATAGTTTTATCACAAATTTTTGAATTGCTTAAGTTTATTTAATCCTTTGATAAAATTGAATGTAGAATTTCCATTTTTTCATGCGAAACACAAAATTTGGATTTATAAATGAATTTCACGAAATTTCATGAAATTCATTTATTCCAAATAAAAGCTAAATCTTTAATGCAAATCAGTAAATACTGACCTTTATAAATAATCAGTCGTGCAGTTTTGGATGTTGCCTTTCCTTGCAATTGTTCAATGATGTTTTTATGCATCCCATCAGTCCAAGTCACCAATTAATGATATGTACGCTTGCTAGATGTAAGATACTCCCAGAAACAAGAACTAATAACCATCCGTTCGAGCTCAACTGCATTTTTCAGAAAATATAACGCCAATGCAAGTTGAGTTTCAGTGCCTTGAAATCCACCAATTTCAACTTCTTTCAAGCGAGAATAATGGTATTTCTGGATTTCTTTCATTGTTCTTTCTTCAATATTAACCGCATCATATAAATGTATACCCAGTCTTATCTGTAACAAGTACCATAATATCAGTTCGTATATGGAACATTGGAAATGCATATGTTAACATATTGCTAACTCAGATATCAAATTGCTAAACAGACATAACTTTCATTAACAGAGCTATCTTTCAACTAATCAATACATTAGCTGCATCTATCTACAATCTCCAGATGATTATAGTTAATATTTATATATATATGTAGAAAAGCACAAAGATCATGAAATATTTGTTGGACTAAAAATGAAATCAGAACCCATTATTTTGTGAAAGAGGATCTTGGAATTGGATCCTATAATCCTTGACCTGAATTTGAAAATGCTGGTTGGATATACTTAAATGAAAAAACACATATCAGGTCACAGCAACCGAAAACAAGCCGTTAACTGAAAGCAGTCTAAGAGAAAAGTTTAAACTACAAAAGAAAAGTAGTTGACTCACCGTCAAGTTAAATATCTGAAGAAGAGGGCAGGCAATTAAAACAGGAATAATCTTCCAGATATTATAAGGTTCATTGCCGGAATAGAAAATGAATTCCAGCTGCTTCAAATTGCCAAATGTTGCTATGCTACTAGGTATATACTTCAGCTGGAATGCCCCATAAAGAGGAAAACAAAATTAGAAACAGTACATATAATCAGAAAGAGAAATAGGACATGCTGGATCAAAACATGATATAACTATGAAATATGACAAATTGGCATACCAATCTTGTAGTACTGGACAGTATTAGAGATTGAAGTTGAGGAGCAGCATTCTCAAATTGCTTGAATAAATCATCTGGAAAGCTACTTGTGCATGGCTTTTGACAAAGAACATTTTGCAGATTGGGAACATCAGAGAACACGATGTTAAAATTTGTTCGATCACCGAAAACCTCAAGAGTGGTGAGATTTGTAGCAGAGAGCTCAATCTCCTCCAATCCTTTACAAAAAGATACAGTCAACATCTTCAACTGCAGGAATGGACCACAAAAGCTCAAAACAGCAGGACACAAACACCAAGCCAATCTCAGTCTTTCAAGATTACAACACATTGACAAAATAAATAGCAGTATACTTTGATCTAGTGGGGTGAATATTAAATCAATGAACTTCAAGGAATGTAATTGGCCATTAAAATCCTGTTTCAGTATACAAGAATTTAATTCCAGATGCTTCAACTCGGATGCATCAGACAAATGCTGGAAAGAAAAAGCATATAACTCATGCTGTTTTCTGTATGAGATACCATAGCATGAACAGATAATCTTCAGCTGCTCAACACCCAGCTTAACTGCAAAAGTGATCCATCGATCGATATCATAAGCAAACTTCGGGCCAAGGCAAAAAGCCACTCTAAAGGAACTGATGTTCGGACCTTTATACTGGTTTAAGAACTTATTTACCCATTGCACAAATGCACATGTATATTGTTGACATTTATGAGATTTAGTGTAATCTAAACCAGCCGATTTACAGTCAAAGTTGAGCTCCGACCTTGATGCATGGAGATACGATAAATACAGATGCCTCCATTTTCTTGACAACAATCTTGTTTTAACAGCATCTTTTACTGTCAACTATGATAAAACTGAAGCAAGAATTTCATCTGGCAGCTGACTAATGCAATCCTCCTCAAAACAATCATTCTACATGGTTAAAAAACACAATGTTTGGATAAATTGTCAAGAAAACCAAAACATATATTGTAAGCATTCCTTTACACAAGAATTTTTAGACAGGCATTAAGTTGTTAATCTACAGCAGTTCATAAACCATATAAAATAGAACATCAGATATGGTACCCAGAGCAGCAGGTTACTGAAGCCTCTGGAATTGACTGCTTCATTTTGGTTTGTCTGCCTAATGGGTTTGGTTGACAAGTGTTTGGTTGGTGCAACAAATACTAAATTTTAGTGCAAAAGCCTATTAAAATTTACAAAAGTATTTACAAATTTCCAATGATCAGGTTCAAGAAAACTGACCTTGTCTGAATTTTCTTCAAAGGGCGCCAAGAAAGCACGTATAAAATTGGTTACTATAAGTTGCAAAGCCATTTTACTGAATGGAGATCAATGCTGGTTTCAATCTGCGTCAGTTGATTACACACAAATAATTATCTTTTAACCTGTAAAAGTAATGATAAATTAGACCGCATGATAAACCATTTTGATGCAAAGAATCAGTTTTTGTTTTTGCACAAAAACTCTGTTTTTAGCAGTAAAGAATCAATTTTTGGATATCCTTTTAAAAGAATGTAGATAAAAAGAAAACAATTTGCCATCAAGATTAAAAAAGATACGATTTTTAGGATTTTATCACTTAGAACATTACAAGAGTTGACAATTAATTTAATCCTCCAAATCCAGGTTTAGCAATAAACCATTGGACAACGTTTGAAATTCCAAACAGAAAAATAAAGCAGATAACGTCTGGAATAGCTCTCTCTCTCATATGAACTGTGAAAATTTTGAAATAATAAGAGAAGCTAAAGGATCAACATACCTCAGACTTCGAACTGAAGGATTTCCTTCTGCTCGAAGTGGTGAATTGAAGGTCCTCTCTCTTTCTTTCCAGGTTTATGCGCTTAACTATGACTCTAGGTTACGCGCGTGTGTGTGTGTGTGTGTGTGTGTGTGTTTTGGTTACTACTATTATTCATTTTACTCTCAATAATTTGATAAATTTATTTATAGATTAGAATTTTTACTTTTAAAAATAAAATAAATTTTTTTATTTTGTTCTCAAAAAAATAACTCCAGCTATTTTTAGTTATTTTTATTTTATCATTCCGAAAACTACTTTTAATTATTTTTATTTTATTATTCAGTATCCAAAATTTATTTATCCAATTAATTTGGATCTTAGCCCAACAGCGATAGTGGAGCGCTCCCATATTTTTATTTAGATTTTATTTTATTTCCAAGTAATGAATTCAACTCATTTAGAAGATTTCTATAATCAAAAAGTAAAATACCAAAAAAAAAAAAAAAAAAAAAAAAGCAGAAAAAGAATAAGAAAAATGTTCATTTTAGCCCCTAAAGTCAATTGATTCATATTTTAAAGCCAATATTTTCTATTAGCGTGCGTTTTACAGCCAAGTAAATTTAGAGCTTCAGCTGATCAGCACGCATGTGATTTAATCACAACCCAAATAGAACGAGAGAGCAATTAGGATTTGATTTGTGCACCAACGATTCAGTTCCTCAACATTGTCATTGGGAGGGATAAATAAGCCAACTTCCATCCTTTGCAAAATTAGGTTTCCACATGCAGAGCCAAAAAGGAGAGTTGTCTTTCAATTGTGGTAGAAATCAAATTAGGGAAAATATATATTATTCTTTAATATTCAGAAGTGGAACAGAAATTGACAGTTAACCTCTCATTCTTCTTGCATTGCAGGGAAGTAGTTTCGTGTTGCTTTGTTTCTTTTTAATTGAAAGAAACTCAACAAACCCAACTTAACTTTGTACGGTATTTTCTTGAATATGGCCACTTCACATCCGCATCAAGTGTCCATTCCAGCCAGTGAAAATCATGTTACTTCATATATAAAATATCTTAACACAAGCATGTAATAAACCAGCAATCTTAATTAATGAGAATCAATAGTTGGTGACTTTACAAATTCAGGTGAACTATATATCCTAATTGGTTATAGTTCAGTTTCTGCTTTAGCTCAAACTGAAAGTATTTACAATAGTCACCAATAAATCATAAAAGGAAAAAAAAAAAAAAAAGAAAATCAAACATTCAGTAATTGTTTAAATAGGGTGAGATAAAAAGCATTTCTTCCTTGCTAAATCCTCCTATGATGCAATAGGAAACAATTCTCTGTTTAAGCCTCACTTGCTGAATGTCCTGCAGACCCTGAGCTTTCAAGCACCAATAATTTTCTTGCCACCGCGAAGGTGAGAACCGATTCTTTGAGCAGGACTACGTCTGAATGGTTTTACACTCAATGGATTATCCTTACTCTGCCATCAGCAAAAGAAGAAAAAAGTCAATACACTTATCAAACATCTTTTAAATTTCTTTGACAAAAATAAGATTTATATGTTTTGTTTACCAATCGGCAGGTTCCAGCTTCAAGGTCGCAGACAGGGAAATCATGAGGGCAGCAGCTATAGTGGTCATCACAGCAGGTTGCAGACTCAAGAGGGCAGCATCCCCATCCAAAGCAATAGCTACCATACTCATATATGCAGCAGCAGGTGCTTCCCTCTTGGCATGAAAAGTAATCGTCACACTGAGTGGAGGGCTTTGGAGGAGGAGGGTTGACCGGAGATGGAGGGGTTGGGCCAGGATTAGGGGGATTTGGACCCTTCTTGGTTGGATATGAAGCCTCCACTGCAATTCCACATTTTCCAGTTGTGGTGGTGGCCAAATTACGCTCCAACTTGATATAACCACTTTCACCCCAATCAGGACCCCATGAGTTCCTCACCAACCAGTAATCTACACCATTCTCTGTGCCATATCCAACAGCAGCCACACCATGGTCAAGCTGTGTACCACATCTACCAGTAAAAACACCCTGCATTGAGGAAGTAAAATTAAAGACAAGTACAAAACAATCAATGCCAGCAAAGATTTGTACTTTATATATTCAACTTGTTATATGATTCTGATGCATAACATATATTGAGTTGAGTTAACAAAATTATGCCAAACCAAAAGAATAGGAATTATAATAGTTTCTGTATAACTAGTACTCACAAAATATAACACTGCTCTTGTTAAACTGCAAATGAGATAATTTCATTTGGCAATAAAGAGTAATTACCGATTGGTAAAGTTGGAAAGCCCTGCCACCAGCTTCAATGGCAACACTAACTGGCTGATTTGCCACAGCCTTCTTCAAGGATTTCTCATCATTTTCAGGAACATCTTCATATCCATCAATAGTAACTACCTTAGCATTTTTCTAAAAGATGCAAGAACAACAAATAAAATTAGAACGATCAATATACCAATGTAACTACAGAACAAAGATTAAGTAAATAAATAAATTTAGCATACCCTGTATGGATCACAAACATTATCAACAGCCTCATATGGGTAATCTTGTTCAGTATCAATACCACCATTTTGGATAATAAATTCAAAGGCATAGTCCATAAGACCTCCATTGCATCCCTGGTTATATGATCTATCACAATCTACCAACTCCTGCTCTGATAGAGAGATTAGATCACCAGTTACAATCTGGTTAATCCCTTCTACTGCAGCAACAGTTGAGAAAGCCCAGCAACTCCCTTCAATAAATAAAAACAAACAATTTATTTTCTTTCACGAAAAATCAAGAAATATCCCTGCTAAGGAGATAACACTAACAAATCAAAAATCAATTGGTGTCGCTAGTTTCCAGGAAAATCCTTGGAAGAACATGCCATGCTTCCAGGTCCCACTTCACAAGCAATCAAAACCAACAAAACTCAAAAAAGAAAAAGGAAAAATCGCTAAGAAACAAACTTACCACACTGTCCTTGATTCTTGACAGGAACAACAGCCCCTTTTTCTCTCCAATCAACCTTTTCCGGCAAATCATCACCTTCTTTATACAAATACCTACTTTCAGTCCCCATCGATGCCCCCAATCTATTTTTCCTTTCCATCCTTGTACCCAAGAACATCGCCCGGTACTCCTCATTACTCAGATCGGCGAACCGGTTCAATCCGAGCTTATAACTCCGATTAACCGAGTTATGCTCATCGATGAATTTAAGATTATCTTTAAAGATCTGAAACCGCTTCTCCTTCTCGCCCAAAGCATTATAAGCTTTCCCATGTTTGACGAGCCACATCTCATAGATTCTCCGAACATTAGCGTCTGTTCTTTCTTCTGGGTTTTGTCCATGCCTGATATTGTAATCAATAATCGACATGTCCAGCGCTAAAGAGGAGAAAAAAAGGAACCCACATAGGATGAAAAAAGGGAGAGATCTTCCAGGAGAAGCCATGGCTGTAGGGTTGGGTCGGATGGTGATATGGGTGATTTTGCTTTGTGCTTTTGAGCGTATATATATAGGGAGAAATTTATATTTTTAGAATCGGATTACTACATGTACAAAGACAGGTTACCGGTAAAGGTTGAAGAGGACAAGAATTAGGAAGACGAAGCTGCGTTGAAATAGGAGTTGTATATTTGTCACGCAAGGTAAGGTTAATATGAGCTGGACCCACCTAATATAGAGAGGAGTGTGTGGGTATTCTTTTGTGCCGTTTTTGACTAAAACGAAAATTGTTTTCGATTTTTTAGCATGTGATAGCCTCAGCAAATTGGCGGTTGCCACATGCGAGGATATTTTTATTGTTTTTTTTTCTTTTTTAATTTAAATAGTTATAATTTAATTAAAACATGTTTTTATAATTTATTTTTATGATTGAAACACGTTTCCATCCATGACCATAGGAATTGGAGAATCCTTCGAATCCTCGTTACATCCAAAATCATGAAACACTTCATCTCTTATTTAACAAATTTAAATCCTTTTTACAACTTATCACATTGATGAACATGTGTGTTAATTTTAGTAGGTATTTATAAATTATCAAACTTTTCTAAAAGAGTTTTGTGTTGTCTAAATTGTATGCTTTTCACTTGACAAATAAAAATAATTACTATAATTTAATATCTTCTCCTTGATTTATGTTCCTTAGCAGCAAAGTATAAAAGCATACACTTTTATATTTTTCAAAAAAAAAAAAAATTGTATCTTCTAAAATTATGACAATAATTTTTAAAGTTTTAGTTTTTATATGTAAAATATTATTAGTACAACTTTTCACAATTTTTAACTATCAAATAAAAATTTAATTGATCTAATTTTATAAATTAGTACGTTTAATAGCATGATTTTATAAATTGAATTATTTAATAGATATAGTTTTATAAGTTAGAGTGTTTAATAAAGCAAAATAAAAATTAAGGCCTCACCAAATTTTTTTATGATAAGAATAAAATTGAATTTATAAATTGAATAAAATTGGATTATATATTCAAGACTTAAGTCCTTTGAATATTAGTATCAAAAGTAGAATACATTAGGGATTATTTTGTCAACATTTTCAATTTAAATAATTGGAATTGTTTCATATTAGTTTTTGAGTTTATTTATATTAAGATCCATTTGAATGAATAGTTGGAAATTAGTGTTTGATGTTAAATTTCAATCGATAATTTCTAAACCCTAAACTCAAAAGAGTAATATAAAATCTAATATTTAAAGAAATAAAACAATAATTGGAATATTAAAAATTATTATTTATGATTATTAATATTTGATCATCTAATCGCTTGTTAGCCACCAAATAGCCACGTCACCACTAATTATTAATAATTAAAACCTAATTATTAAACCAAACAAATCCTAAATGATATATATTTTTTTTATGGCAAGTCTAGTAATCCATTTTTGTGATCTCTATCCCATAGACCTAAATATTAATTTAAAAATTGAAATAATTTAATCAATAAGGTGAAGGGTGTGAATGGAACAACGTGTAGGTGTTTTTCCTTAATTAAGAAGGGTTTGTTAATTTTTTTTTTTTAATTATAATAAAAAAAAATCCAATTATTAGATAACAAACGTGATGGGTAAGTGATAAGATACTGAAGTTATTGCTAGTGATTTGGTCCTGTTTATTGGGGAAAAACAACCCAGAAAGAACAAACATTGGCATTTTTGAATGAGATTTATTTATTAGACATTAATAATTTTTTATGAGTAAATTATTTGATATATGAAAACTTTTGCAGTTGATACACTGAATGAAAAGAATTATGAAATTGTATTCATTGGATAAGCTGAGTATTCCAACTTGCGTGAATATAAAATATTTATCAATAAAGAGCAGAGGAAAAAAAAAGGACATGCCTAATAAACCAAAGTAATCAATTAGGCCCATATGTCGCAGGCAGAAATGGCAATAATGCAAAGGCTGGGAGCATCTATCCACAGGGGCTAACACGAGTCACTCCCATCATAAATTACTTCGAGCTCCACTCGGAAAAAGGTTAAAGAAAAATTATCCCCACAATGAAATTAAAATTTCCAATGATCAAAAGTGATAAAAAAAACATAATGTAATGCTCAGAATGGTGAAGAGAACGTGTAGTTGTAAGTTCTGGGACCTTTCAGGAATCCCATGCGTATCAGAAAAAATGGAATATATTGGAGTATATTTTATTAATAAAAATATCATATTAATATTTTTATTGATATACAGGTGAGAGGATCATTATCCTTAGCCCCAAGTCCCAATAGATTTCAATGCCACAACCTAAGAAATATTTTTTGAGACGCAGAAATGTCTAGCTAAAAGTCTTTGTGCATCATAAGTGAAGAAAGATAGAGATGAATAAAATTGTACAAGATTTGTTTTTTAATTAAAAATGATTTTATAAAAGTTTTTGACAGGGAGAGGAATGGTATGGTGAATTGAAGAGAAAGATGAGGGTCAATACATGTTGTCTTTTTCTTTTTTACAAAAAAGAAAATTAATTTTTTTATTAAAAAAATTTGTAATTTCTTATTAAAAAATAAAATTTATTACACTCTCATATATACTGTCACAATAAATATAAATGTAATAAGAAAGAAATGAAAAAATATATATAATTTGAACAAAAATTTAGGTTTTCTTCCCTTTTTAATAATAATAATTATTATTATAGGCCCAATAATGGAGCAGCGAAGACCCTGCTTAAGAATAATAGGCCCAATATTTTTACCGTCAAAACTGACATTTTAAGGAACAAGAGTGACATTGAGCATAATGACGTCAATCCAATCAGAAGCAAAGCCCATTTTACTCATCTAGCTTTCAAAAACTCTAAACCACCTTGTCGTCAGCTTTACTATATTGACCTTCAAAGCAGCTGATCCAATTTGTTAATTTATTACATAAATATTTGATTATTACCCAAAATTTTAATGTATGTTTTCCTTTAAAAATGGTAAAAATTTTTAAAGCTTTTTAATGAATTGTTAATTTTTAATCGATAATATAAATTTTAAATATTTAGTTAGTTTAAAGTTTGATTTCGTCTTTTCACATTGCTATATATATATATATATATATATATATATATATAAATCCTAAATAAAGATCAAACAATAAAATTCTAAACAAACCTTACAAAGATCAGATTGTATACAAATCCCAATCATCCCATGTTTTTGGCAGTTTTCGACTCTTTGTGCCGTATTAGGCAATTGCAAATTTGCATTTCTCCATTTCCAAGCACACAAAATAACTAGACCCAAATAAATTATAATTATCTCATTTTTTCACTGGAGAACTAAAGTTTGGCTTTTGTACTTAGCAGTCGTGTTGATCTTTATCATTACCGCCACCACTACCAAGCTTTTGCGCTACACATGGCGACTATGAAGAATCTTCTGGTTCTCTTTTTCACTTTCCTCCTCCTCGCTTCCCCTCCTCTTCAAGGTTTTGTCCGTCTCCCTTCTAGATCTAGATCTGTGAACAAACCTTTCTTAAATCTTATAAACAATAAAATTTAGGATGACATGAGGTCACTTTTAAAGTAGAAAGAGCCACAATACTATTTTTGTGTAAGTTCAAAAGGCAAACGATGTATTCGGCATAAGTATTATAGACAGAAAGAACTTATCTAGACCGGATCTATGACCCACTCATAAATCAAATAAATGAAATGAAAGATTTTCTAAACAAGAGTCATAGACTCTCGATTCCATAAAAATTCTTAAATTCATTCATTTAGTTCAGAGGCATATATATGATCTAGTCAAGTTTTTTCCTAATATAAATAATGTTATAATTATCAGCAATAGGTGATAATTGGTAACCGTTAGAAATACCGACTAATATATTAATTTGTCTACTAATAAGATTTTTCAATAAAAATATACGACAATATTACTATGTTAGTATGGAGTAAGGAATTAAATAAATAATGAAATAGAAAGGGGAATAGGAATTTAAATTACAAGATAATAGAAGGAAAATTGGTGAAAATGCCAAAATAATAATAATAATAATAAAATTATTAAAATAGACAGAGAGAAAAATACAATATAAAAACATATAAATTATTTTATAAAAAGTAATATGGATTTAGAGAAGATGATAAGAATCCCTATTACAAAACTCATTATCTATTTCGCAGCACAATGAATGGCCACTGAACGAGGAAATGGAGAATAGAAATCTAATTCTATTTTTATTCAACCTACTAAACATGCCCTATGTGCACTATGATATTACTAAAATTAAATAAAATACCTTTTTTTACTATGCAGGTCACACATTATCACATATCGTCTCTTTCAAAGGAAAGTAAAACAAGGAAATTATTAAAAAAGAAAAAAGTAAAAGAGGAAATTATTTAAAATACCAACCAGGCAACACCAACAAGTCTGTCTCTTCCAACGGTCAATATTCAGGCACAGGCTTGTCTTCCTCATCCGGCGGAACCAACGCCCATTCTCCATCTTCTCCTCTAACCATCCCTTTGTTTTTCTCTATCCACCATGACCCAGGAACCATACACTCATCTTTCAAGAACTCACATGACTTATTAACCAAAGCCAAGCTTCTCTTAACTTGCAGCTTAAACGCCTTATCCTCACCATTCCACCCTGCTACTATATGCAACATGGCCTGCAAATTATGCCAATCACTCGGGTTTTTCGAATCCTTCAAGCTCGGAGACTTCCTCGTATCTATTTCAAGCTCAGTTCCAGTATACTGATACCCCATCAATCTTCCTGGATAATGTGGAATAACATCAATCTTATTTCTTATATGCAAAACCTTAAGATTTCCATATTTTTTGAATCTCTCATTAAAAGCTTTATTTCCCACTTGTGGCGACCCGAAGACGAAAGCAGCTACTGGAATATCAGTAATGCCATTTTCTACAATATCAAAAGCTGCCAAAATTGATAAACTGGCACCAAGACTATGTCCTGTAAATATTATGCTCAAATCTTCATCTTTATATTTTTCTCTTAATTCAGTAATCTTCGTCAAAAGTTGATCCCTTGCACTTATTTTGGTAAAAGGCGATCTCGAGTCATCAGAAGTGTAAATCGTAATCCAACCCAACATTACTTTTGGGAACTTTTCATGATCCCCTTCACTATCGCTATCACTGCTACTGTTATTATTCTCTTTAAACTCATTGCTACTACCCTTCAACAATGGTTTAGCCGATGTGAGCTTTGCTCCTAATATATCAACCCACTCATAGTTTCTAGTAGTTCCACGAAACGCGATGTAGATTTCACGCCGGCCGATGACTTTTGTATATTCATCGGAGGTGACAGCTATGTAGCCGATCCAGTTAGATTCTCGGTCCCAAGATTCGCGGGACTGAGAATGAAGCAGGAAGGCTTCAGGCAGGCTAACCCGAGCTGTGCCATAAAGGAAAGAAGAGACTGTATAATTTTCAGCGTCTTCAAGCATTACTTTGTGGAAAAAGCTGTTCTTGCCGTAACGGCTGGTGCCGCAGTACGGGGAGTTTTGGTCATTGTTGAAAGCGTCATATGTGGCTTGGCAAAAGTCGCCGCACCGGAGAATGAGTTTACGGAGGTCTAGGTCGAGTGGTTCGAGCAGGTTTTTCCAGTCGTTGGAGCCGAGAATTTCACACATCGGCGTTTGTTGTTGTTGTGTCGTTTCCATGGAAATCGTGATTAGATAGGAGATGAGGAAAGTGCGTTGGACTTGGAGGTTTTTGATTGGGTTTAGGTAAGGAAAAGAAAGTTTGATGTGATTGCCTCCTTGGTGTTGATATATGTGCCTACAATTCAGTCATTGGTTGACCCAGTTTCATTTGTATAGACTGGATACATAGCCTGAATTAAAGTAATAAAATAAATTTTTTTATTAAAATAAAAATATTTCTGACCATATAAAAATAAATAGAAATAATTTTTTTATATAATTAATTTCTCAGAATGTAAGAATTTTTTGACCATCCCAGTCAAAATATTGTTGGTAAAATCGTAATATTTTTCTTTAGTTAAAAAAAAAAAAAAGAAATAATTTTTGTTGTAAGTTGTGACAGACTATTCTTTAAAGTAAAACAAGTGGTGAGATAGCATGTTGACTTTAGGCTTAGCTGATCTTTTTATTTTTTTTATTTTTTCCAACTGTTCAGGCGGCCATGAGCTATGCCCGCCATCATCTGAAGGAATAACACTCAGGTGTATCACTAATTTAATGAAAATACGGAGGATAATTACCAATAATTTACTTTAGAAAAGGATAAAAGAGTCTTAAATGATAAAAAGTTTTTAATCTAATATTGATTGTTAGTTTCTTAATCTCCCTACATCAATGATAGGCATATTTACTTACTACATATTTTTATGGAAAAACTTTTAAACTACGAATCTGTTCGGTAAAATTAATTGTTTTAATAACTATTAGCTGTTTGAGTAATATGTGACTGTTAACTAATTTAGCAGCTTTTGATAAAATACTAAAAATTTAAACGAAAAATGCTACTTTAATCTCTACAAAGTAATTCAAACGCTATATTAATGAACTGAATACAACCTATATTAGGTGTACGGAACAAATATTTTATTATTATCATAGGTGATGGGAAAATTAGGAAAATAAAAGAAAATGATTCGGGATGGAGATTTATAAGGAGGGTCAAAATTCAACAAGAATGACATATTATTATTAATTTCTATTTTGAGAAAATCGAATGTACAAATCATACTAGGATTATTTTTTTCTTTTGAGTATAGAGGGAGGAGAATTCAAATATGAGTCTATTGTCAAGTCGTACATAAAATTATCACTGAGTTATATCATAACTCAGTTAATACATTCGCATTTTATTAAGATGAATTAATTTAATATTTAATTTACATATATTTTAAAATAAATATGCTGATACAAATAAACAATTTCGAATTATTCTTATATATTTTGAGAAAATAATTTCAAATGTTGAATAATAAACTTCATTATCATTTAGAAAATAAGCCAGAATTGATATCAGGAAACCATTGAAGAATGACTAAAGAGAAGAATGAAATTAGAATCACAGCTTCTATTTTTGCATTTCATTCGGATTGAAACATAACTTTATTATTATATATATTTAAAATAGATTGTATGATTGCATCACCTGTTCTAATTAATTTTTTAAGTTTTTATTTATTTATAATAAGTTCAAAAATAAAATATAACATAAAGAATTAAAAATTTATACTACAAATCAAAACATGTATGTCCTTTTAAGTTTACAAAAAAAGATATATAAGATTTACATGAGATAATCTAAAGAGAAGTATAATGAGACGGGGATGAGCTGCTCTACCTTTAAATTATTGGAGCTGTTAAAAGAGGATGTCACAGCCATAGACAAAGGTTTGGAGGGGCCATGCTTGACCCTGCTGTGCTGAGCTGCTGCACTTAAATTATTTAGAGAAAATTACTATTTAATCCTTTTAATTTTGTCAAATTCATTACATCCTCCTCCTATTTCAGTTAGCCAATTAAAAAGTCCTTATATTTTAGTTCTATCCAACTAGAAGGTCCGTCGGTCCAAAAAGACTCCTTTTGACCGTTAAGTATATGTGAAGAGAAGAAGATGCCTTCCCTTATATTATACACTGTCGTTTTGAAATTTAGCAAAATATTTGAAGAAAATTAAAATATTCTCGATAAATACATCTATCAGTTAAGAATGTAAGAAATTCAAAAAGTTTATCATTTGATTCCGTAAATTTACCCTCTCAATTTCCATTGCTTTGCAATAGAATCTATGCACTTTACTTCATATTTTTCCTTTTCAAGTTCAAATTAAAGAAAAAAAAGGTTAAACAAAAAGAAGAGACCAAATAAGGGAAAAATATTGAGATTATCTCTAAACACATTATCAAAATTGTCACATACTTAGCCACACGAGGGCGAACCAGTTGCGCTTTGAAGAAGATCTTTTATAGAGGAGCAAGGATATGGTGGAGGGAGATAAGAAAAAGAGAGAGAAAGAAAGATGTTATTTTATCTTCAACATTTTTGTTTTTAGTCTTTTTTTTTTTTTTTTTGGCACAAACAAGGAAAATACATTAATAGGAAAAAGGTTGATTTTGGGCCTTCAACTTGGTCCCAAAATCAATTAACTCATATTTTAACTTTTAAGCCAAATTTCTCCATTAGTTAGCATATTAAAATCAAATAGCTCACACATTCAGCTGGTACGAGAGCGTGATTCACAAGTGGTCAAAGATTTTTTTTTTTTTAAATATTAAAGATGAAAACATTCTATTAACATAATTACAGTTAAAATGCTACCTTTGTATCTCAAAATCCCTAAATTATCAAAAACCAAAACCCTTAACCTAAAATAAATCCTTAATCAATGAGAGAGTGAGGATAAGAGAGTCAGGGAAGCTCGGTGTCTGGAGGCCGATATTCAAGCTCACCCAACATTCGTAATAATGGAGATTCTCATCTAGAGTATGATTATGAGAGAGTGGTTCGATACTGTAAATGTGGTTTGAAACCTTGTTACACTCTTACCCGCAAGCGAGTATATGTATCACAATTTTAAAAGACTTTAGAAAACAAAATAGCAGGGAGTACATGGAACAACACCTTATTTATCACTAAGAAGATCGATATCAAAGCATACAATGTAAAAGAAATAGCAACGAGTACTGGTCAGAGTCTACAAGGTTAAATAACAACCTCTACCAACACAAGGGTTAAAGAATCAGAGGTATAGCATTATCGAAAGCCTTGTTACACTATAACTCGCAAGCGGGTGTATCACAAACTTGAAAGACTTTACAAAAAAAACCAACAAGGAGTACAAGGAACAATCCTTCACTTATCACTAGGAAGATCGATATCAAAGCAGAAAATATGGGCTACAATACATGAGACATAAAACAATCCAATGAAACAATGTAGATCACACCACAAGCAAACAAATAAACAATTTTGTTGAGTTTTTTTCAGTTAGCAAGAAATTAAAAAAATATTTTTCCCGAGTTACTTTTAGTTAACAAAGAAACAAAGACAAAAAAACTACTTATCGTCAAAATCGAGAAAAATGAGAGAGTCACTGTCAATTTCGGTTTTGTTTCTGAATATCAAAGAAAAATTTATTTTTTCCCCAATTTGATTTTTACCTCAATTGTGCCAACTTCATATTACAGAAGGAGGCAGCTTGTCTTATTTTTCCCTCTCAACAATAATATTTGGTAACTGAATTATTGGTGTGGAGATTCAGCTTTGAATTTGTTCTCTCACCCTCTTTGGATTTTGATTATATTACATCACCTTCTTTGGATTTTGATTATATTACATATGCGCTGAACAGCTGAATGTCTGAGCTATTGGGTTATAATATACTAACTAATGGAGAAATTTGGCTTTAAAGTTAAAATATAGGTCAATTGATTTTGGGGACCAAGTTGAAGGGCCAAAATGAGCATTTTCCTATATTAATATCATAAAACGAGAGTATAAGAGGAAAAGTAATATAGCACAACCAAGAGCATACGAGATTGGTTTAGAATAAAAATGAGGTTGTTAAAATACCCTATGTCTAAGGGAAGGGGGAGTAACCCACTGGCAACCGCTGCTGCGGCATGGTGCCAAACTTCCTTTGCAGCGGCTTTCCAGAGTTTGGAGTTGATCTTTAAGAAAAAAAGATCTAGTGCATAAACCCATCTTGATGTAGAGGATGAACCATATCTCCCTTCAATAGAGAATTTTTGTCGATACTTTCTATGAGTGGTTGCCCCAAATTGAGAAGCTCAGATGACCCTAGGTAGAAACCAAAGCAAGAACAGATCCATAGATCTATCTTGAGAAAGAGGCCAAAAGCATATTGGGGAGAAGATCCATTGGGGATAGCAAAACAAAATAGAAAGGAGAAATACTAACAAGCTAAATAGAAAATAATAGAAGAGCAGGTGCGAAAAGGAAGAAAAGAAAAAGGAATTGCCACCGGCTAAAGATTTGTCGCGGTAGCCACCCATAGAAAAGAAAAAAAAGACTTTAAATATTTTGGAGAGAAGGAGAATAGAAAATAACAGAAGAGTAGGTGCGAAAAAGAAAAGAAAAAGGCGCTGCTGCCGGTGGCCACTCAAAGAAAAAAAGAAAAAGCTTTAAGTATTTTAGAGAGGAGGAGGAGTGTCATATTTCTTATTATACTAGCAGCATGCCTGTGCTATGCACATTAAGATATATAATTTAGTTAAGAAAAAAATTTATAATTTAAATTATTTATAATTTCATATTTATTAATTTTGTTGAAAATTATTTAAATTAAAGAATATCTATTTCAAATTCAAAATATTAGACTAATTATATAAAAATCAATGTCTATAATAAAATTGAAAGAAAAGGAAATATATATTAAAAATCATTGATTTTAATTTATTTTTGAATTAATAAATTTTCTTAGATGATATTAAAAATAATAAAATAAATTTTCAATCATAGACGTGTATATATATCATTTTTAATGATAATTTCATATAAAATGCTTTCTTTTATAATTTATCAAACTTTTCCTAATTTGATAGAGTAATATAAATTAGAAGAGAAAAAAATATATTAATGCTGAAAATTGAAATTACAAAAAAAAAAAATTGATCTGTTAATAAATATTGAAATATTTGGATATTCAATGTTAATAAAGCTATTAATAAATATTTTTCCCCATTAACCTTCTCTATCATTCTTTTCAATATAAAATTTTCATTCATAATAATAAATGATAAGATGATTGATTATAATGATATTCAATATCAATATTATAATAATATTAATTTAAAAGATAATTTGTAATGCATATTAATATGATAATCAACATAAAAATAATGATAATTTTTAATTAAAAATTAGGTTATAATATTATAATAATTTTAATTATTTAATACATATTAATATGATAATTGAATGACAATTAAAATAAATATTATGTAATTTTAATTAGAAAGATAAGTTACAATATTATAATAACTATAATCATTTACTAATATGTATTAATTATGATAATTGAATGATAATTAATTTCAATATTTATATAACATTATAATTAATAATTAAATTCTATGTGGCACTATCAAAATTTAAGAGTCATAAGTGTCATTATAGTCCTATGTGTCATTATAATCCTACGTGTCATTACCAAAAATCTTATGCGATAAGAATAAAAGAAAAACATTCATTTATGAAATGGCACGTGTCATCTTATTAGGAAAAATGCTTGTTTTATGTAAACACCGATATCAAGACCTTGTTATTAGGGACCACCCAATCCGACTCGAGAGCTAGTCATAGTTAAAATTTCTCGCCCCTTCTTGTGAATGTATTTAGTGGGATCGAACTCGAGAGCTCTTTTTATATATCTAACATACGTGCTAATCGAACCACAACCCGTAAATATGTAGTACTTTTTTCCAATTATTTATTGCAAAAAGTTTATGGTAATTACTTAGCTTAGGCTTAGCCATAAGGATTTTTGTTTTGTAGGAATAGAGACTTTGTCCGAAACCCATCGAGGGATTGGTAATTTTTATATATTTATTTGTTTATTTACTCATTTAAATTCATAATAAATAAATAAAATATAAGTCCAAGACAAATAATATATATTCTTATGAAATATACTTCATTTTTATATGCTCAAATTCCGAAAAATATATCCTAAAATATATTTATTAATTTATAAATTCAAATAATCTAAAAATTAAATTGCTATTCTACAAACAACGAATTTCATAGAAATCAGGGAAAAAAAAAGATTTTATTCTGTTATTATATTGAGGATATGTTTAGTAAGTTGTAACGAAACAACGTAATATATAATGTTAATAGTACAAATCTATATATAATATATATAAGCAGAGCATTTGCATTATATAGAAGCCAAATATAAGCTTATGAAATTGCCAAATGTGAGAAAGAGTAGTAGGAAACAATAAGTTTGATTAATTATTAAAAATTAAAAACCAAAAATAAGAATAGTAGGGACCAACAATTAAATTTTGGCCAACAGTTAATTATCATAAACGTTTTCTACAAAATCAATCAAATTAGATCTTTACGTTTTATACAGTAAGGACTAATAGTAATATATACTTATAGCTTTTTATTTTTTATTTTCTATTTTTATATTTTAATATTTCTCTGACTCTCTTTTTATATGGGAACGTACAAATACACCAATTTTTAAAAGTAAGACATCTGCACGCTTAGGATACACAAAACTAAATAAGTAATACATTAATCTTTCAAATAAATAAATAATTATTTATAATAAATTATAAATATAAAATAAAAAAATTAATTTCTTATTTCAATGAAACAAAAACAAATTAAAAAAAACACTTTATTTTTTATTGGTAATAAAAAAAATCTTGGTTGATTAGCCTGATTTATTGAATAGTCTCATATAATAGGAGCTAGATTGCACGAACACGGGACACGAGATATAGGAACGTATAAAATACGACAATTTTTAAAAAACGTAGGACATCCAAACGCTTAGAACACGGTACACTAAATAAGTAATACATTAATATTTCAATTAAATAAACAATCAATTATAATAAATCATAAATATAAAATAAAAAACACTAAATTTTCTATTTCAATGTCATAAAATAAATTAAAAAAAAAACTCCATTTTTATTGGTAATAAAAAAAATTTGATTGATTAGCTTTGTGTATGGAGTAGTCTCATATACCGGGAGCTAGGTCGCACAAACACATACACGAGATACGGGAACATACGGATATGACAATTTTTAAAAAGTACCATATCCACATGCTTAGGATACACTACACTAAATAAGTAATACATTAATATTTCAAATAAATAAAAAATCATTTATAATAAATTATGAACATAAAATAAAAAAATAATTTCTTATTTCAATGACAAAAAATAAATTAAAAAAAAACACTTCATTTTTTATTGGTAATAAAAAAACCTTAGTTGATTAGTTTGATATATTTAATAGTTTCATAAATCAGGAGCTAAGTTGTATGGACACAGAACACGAAATATAAAAATGTACGAAATATGACAATTTTTAAAAAATAGAATATCCACATGCTTAGGATACACTATACTAAATAAGTAATATTAATATTTTAAATAAATAAACAATCATTTATAATAAATTATAAACATAAAATACAAAGAATTAATTTCTTATTTCGATGACACGAAAACGAATTTTAAAAAAACACTTTATTTTTTATTAGTAATAAAAAAACCTTGGTCGATTAGCTTGGAGTATTAAATAGTTTCATATACCTAGAGTTAGGTTGCACGGACACGGGACACGAGATACATAAACATACAAGATATGACAATTTTTAAAAAAGGTGGAACATCCACACGTTTAGAACACAATATACTTAATAAGTAATACATTAATATTTCAAATAAATAAACAATGATTTAAAATAAATCATAAACATAAAATAAAAAACACTAAATTTTTTATTTTAGTGACACAAAAACAAATTAAAAAAAAAAACACTTCATTTTTATTGATAATAAAAGAAAAAACTTGGTTGATTAGCTTGGTATATTGAGTAGTCTCATATACTAAGAGTTAGGTTGTACGGACGCGGGACACGAGATACATGAACGTTTGAGATATGATAATTTTTTTAAAAAGTAGAATATTCACACGCTTAGGACACAATACATTAAATAAGTAATACATTAATTTCAAATAAATAAACAATCATTTATAATAAATCATAAACCTAAAACAAAAAAAAATACTTAATTTCTTAATTCAACAACACAAAAATAAATTAAAAAAATACTTCATTTTTTATTGGTAATAAAAAAAAAAAACATTGATTGATTAGTTTGGTATATGAAGTAGTCTCATGTACCAGAAGCCAGGTAGCATGGACATAGGACATGAGATACAAAAACGTGTGAGATACAATAATTTTTAGAAAAGTATGACATCTACACTCTTAGAACATACTATACTAAATAAGTACTACATTAATATTTCAAATAAATAAACAATCATTTTATAATAAATCATGAAGATAATATATACTTGATTTCTCGTTTCAATGACACAAAAATAAATTAAGAAAAAACAATTCATTTGTTATTCGTAATAAGAAAAATCCTTAATTGATTAGTTTGGTGTATGGAGGAGCCTCATATACCAGGAACTAAGTTGAACGAACACGGGACACGAGATATGGAAATATATGGGATATAATAATTTTTAAAAAAGGTAGAACATCTGCACACTTAAGATACACTACGCTAAATGAGAAATATATTAATATTTCAAATAAATAAATAATCATTTATAATAAATTATAAACATAAAATAAAAAATACTTAATTTCTTATTCCAATGATAAAAAATAAATTAAAAAAACACTTCATTTTTTATTGGTAATAAAAAGAAACCTTGGTTGATTAGTATGGAGTAGTCTCATATACGATAATTTTTTTAAAAAAGTAGAACATCTATACTCTTAGGACACACTACACTAAATAAGTAATACATTAATATTTCAAGTAAATAAACAATCATTTATAATAAATCATAAACATAAAATAAAAAAATACTTAATTTCTTATTTCAATATAATTAGTTAAGTTTTTAAAATTATTATCACTATTAAAAAATACATCAATAGTGTGTATGTATTTTTTAATGTAGGTTATACCATGTTTGGCTTTTGCTATCGCGTACATTATGAAAGGCTTCACATGATACTTAAAAAGACATATCTTAGCATTGCAACTTTTCAACCTATTTAAATGAGATACAATTTATCATTTTATTATATAATTTTACTATTTTTAAATGATATATAAAAAATTAATTTTACTATTTTTAAATAATATATAAAAGATTATTTTATTATTTAATATTGATCCGCTACGCGGGTTATAGCTCCAGTGCATTTGTATATAAGGGCCTTAACATTATCAATACTTGACAAAATAAAGAAAAAGATTTTTTATTGAAAAATGAATTCTAAAATTTGAAAAAAAATACATAAGATTTAAATTTTTATTCAAAATGAAAAAGAAAAAACAAAAATGCCTATAGACCGGTCGGACTGCTACCCGAAACTCTATGCCCAGGTTTGTTAAAGCACCGTGCAAAACAGTTGAATCATATTCTGCTTGTGCCTCTTCCCACCGAAAATGGGTGTTGAATTTCTGTCTTATTTGACCTATAGATCCTAAGGGCACGATGTTGTCGAGAATATTATAAATAAATAGGATGAGATGATTACGCTGATGGTATTGATAGAACTGGCGTTGGTTGGGCTGTTACTGTTCGGCTTAACAATCCCTACTGGTTCCCATTTGATGTATTTGGCTGAGTTTCATTTGAGTTTGAATCCGCTCAGCCGAAAAATGAAAAGTCCCTTTGTTATAATTTGACCTCTTAAGGATCTACTCAGTGCGAAATTGTAAATTTGATCGGTGTTCTACCCACAACTGAATGTCTGAAATAGCTTGGGTTCAGCATTGTAGTATATCCACCAGATTGTCGACTGAGTTTGACATCTTTTGAATTTCTTGTCGAAGCTCCTATTACATTTGTTGATAATCCAGAACGGAGAGTGTCATAATTATTGCAATCTAGTTGACCATACCACTGAATAGAGTTTCGTTCTCCTTCATCATCTAACCGTTAATTTATGCTTTCGTTAATTTTACTGAGGAGTTGATGTGGTGAATTGGATTAATTATTTTAAGATTAATGATTGATTTCTATGCCAATAGTTTGGGTAAGTTCGAAGCACGTCACCTGTTTGATGAAAAGCCTATGTTGTTTTTTTGTCTTATCATGAGTTCATTACCTTTCATTTGAATTTTCTTTATGCTAATCCATGTTATCTTATCTTTATCTTTTCTTTTGTCAAAAATAGGAGTGTCGCTGTTGGCCATTAACGTTTATGCATTCATTCTAGTGAAGGTAAGTTTCTGTACTTCTGTTATTGTTAATATTAATGAACAACGCAAAAACTTATTGGTTGGTAAAATTAAATGGTTGACATGTTCATTTCAATTTTGGCTGCAATTGCTTATCATGGTTGCCTATCAGTTTTAATAGAACATTTAACTTGTCTACATGCAGCTCATAAAAGAAACACGCACAGACACATTGAAATTTATTCTTGTAAGGGCCCTGTTTTGGTGCATGCACTCTCACGCGCTCATATGTATGTGTCTATATATATAAATGATTTGGTTTATGTTCTTGTAGACCTCTTTGGTATAAATGATTCCACAAAATGTTCTGGAATTCATTTTGAATTTCATGTTTGAGGGAAAAAAAATGTTCATTTCACTCCTATGAATTCAGTTTTATGGAAATCAACATAAACCAAATCATATTGTCCATACATGAATTTTGTACTTCAAATCCATTTATATGCAACATGAAGATAGTGCAAATCTGGTACAAATAAGGAGGGGTTTTATAAGGAAGTATAAACAATCATATGAAGATAGTGTAAATCTGGAACAAATGAGGAGGGGTTTTATAAGGAAGTATAAACAATCATTTGAAGCATATAAATTGGTTTTCCTTCTATTCCTTTTCTATTTTTCCTATTCTGTTTCTAGTGCATTCTACTTGCTTGCCTTGAGGGCCCTTAATTCTTCTAGCAATGCCTTGATGCCGGAGTAAGATGATCCTCCTTCTTCAGTTGCTCTTCTTGCCATCTCTTTCGTTGCCATAGCTCTATTTCTTATTTCCTCAGCTTCTTCACCAATCATCAACTGAATCACTGCTTTTTCTATATCTTCTTTTCTCACTAGAATTTTCTTCTCATATCTAGACCATTCTTGGGCACCAACACCTATTCCTATCTTCAAAACATCTGTAATAAGCTTTTCATTATCAAACTTCTCAGCATAAAGAGGCCATGTGACCATTGGCACTCCTGCACTGACTCCCTCTAAAGTCGAGTTCCATCCACAATGAGTCATAAACCCTCCAACAGCTTCATGATCTAGGATCAACACCTGGGGCGCCCATCCCTTTATTATCAAGCCTCTCCCCTCTATTCTCTTTATGAATCCTTCCAGTATCCATTCTTCTATTTCTTCATTCTTTTTTTCCTCTTCCTTTCTCACAACCCAGATGAAGTTTTGCCTAGAAGCTTCAAGTGCCATAGCAATCTCAAGTAATTGTGAATTTGAGAAGTTGAAAAAGCTCCAAAGCATACATAGAGAACCGAGTTGGCTTTTTTTGAGTTCAACCATTTCAGACATTCATGTTCACTAATGGAGGCTTTGTCCCCTCTATGTGCTTTATCATTGGTGTCCCTATTGAAAAGTGAGAAAGGGCCAATATTCCATACCTTTCTTCCCATAACATTTCTGTAGTATTCTGAATATGCTGGCTCTAGCTCATGGAAACTATTCATAAGGACTCCATAAAAATTCAAATCAGTTTCTGAAATTTTATCCATTAACTTCTTTAATTTACACTCAGTTGTCTCTGTCAAATATGTTGGCAATTGTAGTTTCGTCAACTTTATCTGGTCTGGTAGGCCAGGCACTATAAAGGGCTCAAAATCTGAAGCTACTCCTTTGTGAGGCTCATGCCGTCTAAGACAATGAAACACGGATATAGCAAAACAACTGGTTCCATTAAAAAACAATCATGGAATCCCAAGCTTGCCTGCAACTTCTGTAGCCCATGGAAACATCATGTCTGCCACAAGACCATCCGGTGTACATTCTTCTAGGACCCTTGCAAGTGGTTCTTGAAGCAGGCTAATTGCATGAAGGAACTTTGGAACCATTTCTGGGTTATTGATAGACATTAAGTTTTCACAACTTTCCGGAAGGCCTGCCTCTGCAGAAGGGAATTTTATGATCGTAATGCTAATTTGAACACCCAATTCTCTATCTCTTTCAATTGATTCAGAGAAGCGAGGTGCATTAAGAGGAGTGGTAATAATGGTTGCCTTAGCACCATGCCTTGCGAATAGCCTGGCCATGTCTATGGCTGGAATCACGAGGCCATGAGCCATATATGGAAAGAATATAATGTGAAGTTTACTTGGTTGTGAATCCATGTAGCCTTCCGGAACTAACAGATTTAGCGCAGATGATTCACTAATCAAATGATGATTTTAAGTATTTGAAGAGGAGAGGTGTCAGACGTAAAGAAAGCTATTTATGTATGTTTTGATCTGAAGTGATGCTGTATCAAGGAGTAGGAAGCTTGGGCTTTTTATTCCCTAAGCATTTGCCTGCTCATGCTTTAATCAAAATTGTTCATAATTCCAAATTAATACCAGGAGAAGCAGACAACCAATACTTGGTAAGAAAGTATACTTGGAGGAAAGGCAATTTATTGCATCCATTTGACAATATTTAAATACTTATCAGCTGTGTTAGTGACCATATACAAATTAAAGATAGTGATGAGGTAATTAACAAAGTCTTTTCAAAAAACAAATTAAAGATTGTTTGGACGGAGGTTATTTGGTGGGTTTGGATAGTAAAGTGAGGTAAATGAAAATTATTTAATCGTTTGGAAGGAGGGTTTGAGGGAGAGGATGATTTTTTGAAAGTTATTTGAGGAGATTGAAACCCTTCTAAGTACCCCAATTATCAATCCACGGAATTGGGGTGTAAGTATAGTTAAAAAATTTGATTTTCAAAATTATCCATGACTATCAGTAAATTTTCCATGAAAAAGGTATTTTCGTAATATTTATATTTAACAATACCTTCCTCTACTGTCAAACCAAATAAAACAGTATTATTAAACTTTTATTTACCAAACCTTCTCCACAAACAAAAAAAGACATGCCATACTTTACTATACCTTTAACAATTCATCCCTAAACAAGTGTTTTTGTTTTAGTTGACTGACTGTATCTTGTGCTCGATGTCTTGGTAGTTAAAAACATTTTGTTTTTCTGGTCAAAAAGAAATTTTTTTTTTTATTGTTTTTTGAAAAAGCAAATTTGTTATTGGGCATAACCTTATTATCTTGACTTCAATAATGGAGGCATGTCAAGGAATTTTTAGTTAAGGTGTGCTGTTTATGTATAGATCATGGCATACGATATAGGAAAGTGGAGTCTGTTTTGAATGAATTGAAGGTTGAATTGGTCTTATGATGATTTTCTGATAGTTGTAATATTTTGCTGTTTTATGATATTAACTGGTTTTTAACTTTCACCCCAATTCATTGAATTAATCGCTCATTTTAGTGTAATATCAATAGAATTATTTATTTATTTTTTATAAAATTGGTAGCCAACAATTTGATATAAAAGTTTCCTTCTAAAAATAGTTTTTCAAACAATTTTTCCCAGACTATGGTTTACACACTTTCAACATTTATTAAAAAGTGTATATATATATATATATATATATATACACACACACAGACAGGTGTTCCTGACCCAAACGTAATCTTGCTTGTGCTGCATTAAGCTTATAAAGAGAAGCGTTTTCAACAATAATCTTTTTGCATTCTTAAGGATTGAATATTCGATTTTTTGTTTAAGTGAATTCTCATTGGTACAAAAATAAAAATATATTAATGTGCATATTAATAAAAATCAAAAAGTTAATCTAGAGTAATTAAAGTGCAAGGCTCAATAGACAAAAACCTTAAAAGTTCAGTTGCCTGAGAAAAAAAAAAAAAAAAAAAAAGTCATCAAAGTGTCATTCACAGAGCTTATATGGTATAAAAAAATTTCATAAAACTTTATAAAATTCATTTATAAGTCCAACTTTTATATTTCTAAATTTACGGAATTAGATATACTTTGACAAAATTTTATCCAAATTAACAAACTTTGGAAATGACCTCTAAATTTTAAGGACTAAGTGCAATAGTAAATATATACATTTCGAGAACGGTTTCCATCCCCTGAATGTTGGTTAATATTTTGATGCTTATGAAATCTCAGAAGGTTACATGCTAAATTACAAATAAAATATTTTCACATTCACAAATTAGATTAAATAAAAAATAAATAACTACACATTTTCAATATAAAATATTTTTCTTGTACCAAGCTTGGTAGGTACGGACTATCTGCTTTTCGTAGATGAATTATAAGGCATGTCTCCTCTTGTATAAAGACCTACACTAGCCAAAGTAATAATTTTGTCCACTTATTAGAAGGAAAATAATATGAATTGAAGAATTGTATCTTTGTTGATAATCTTGCAGCTACAATGAAGGGATTTATATACTGTACAAATACAAGTGTGAAAGGAAGATATTGTCCTAGATGTACAAGCATTATTACTGCATTATAATCAGCCTAAAATCATGATAAGTCAATAATGTGAATGTGCTAATCTGCTGTCATATGTACTTGAATAATATCTTTGTTAACACCCCCCTCAAATTGGAGTTGGTTGGGATATCAACACTAATTTGGAAACAAGATAATCATGTCTCGTTCTATTCATGGCTTTTGTAAATAATAAATCAGCGACTTGGTCATAAGAGGAAACTTTAGCAAATGAGATGACATCTTCTTGTACAAGATCTCTAATATAGTGGCAATCCATTCTATGTGTTTTGTTCTCTAATGGAAGGCAGGATTGGAGGCAATTTGAATTGCACTTGAATTATCTGCATAAACCAAGTTCTCCAAAAAGCCTGTGAAGCCAAATGAAATCAAAACATGCAGCAAATGTGGATCTATATTTCGCTTTTGTTGAAGATTTGGAAATACGATCTTGCTTTTTACACTTCCAAGAGATCAATAAAGTATCCAAAAACATACACCGCCTGTGGTAGACCGTCGTGAGATTGGACATCCAGCTCAATCGGAATAAGCAAAGGCAGAAAAATTTTAAAGTAGTAGTAGATAAATAAAACAACAATTGAATATCGAATTATGCGAAGCAAGGCGGAGCAATGAAATTGCCGAGGATTAGACACAAATTGGCTTAGGACTTGTACTGTGTAGGAGATATCTGGTCTTGTCATAGTCAAGTAAATTAGACAACCAACAAGTTTTTTGTACATGGTAGGATCACTTAATGTTCACCATCATTTTTTCCATATTTAGTATTTATTTCCATAGGTGTGAAAGCAACTTTATCATATAATAGATTGGCAAGTGTAATTAAATCCTCTTTATATTTTCATTGGTTTAGTTGTATGCCACTATCAGCATGAAGTACTTTCAGTCCCAAAAGTATGTCAAATTTCCTAAATCTTTCATATGAAAAGATGAGTGTAAAAACTCCTTCAATTGGCAAATACCTTCAGAGTCATCACTCGTAATGATCATATTATCTACATATAAGAGGACAATAGTGATACCAATCAAGGAGCGGCGTATGAACATACAATGATTAGAATTGCTTTGTGAGAATCCAACACAAAGATGGTGGTTTGAAACTTTCCAAACCATGTCCAAGGAGCTTGTTTCAAGCCATAAAGGGATTTTTTAAGTCAACAAACCAAATTAGGTGTTGATAATGCGTAACCAGGTGGAGGTTTCATATACACTAACTCTAGATCTCCATGTAAGAATGCATTTTTTACATCCATTTGAAAAAGAGACCATTTTCTCACAGAAGCTATGGCAATAAGTGTCTAAATCTTAGCAATAGGAGCAAATGTTTCTTCGTAATCAATGTCATATTCTTGTTTGTAGCCTTAAGCTACCAATCTAGCTTTATATTGTTCAAGAGATCCATCTACTCTAAGCTTGACAGAAAAAACCCATTTACTACCAATAACAGTTGTATTAGATGGAGCGCGAACAAGATCCCAAGTATGATTTTCCTCAAGTGCTTGTGGTTCATCATCCATTGTCTTTTTTCCAACATTCTTGACTAACTGCTTGTATACAAGAGTTGGGTATAATAATCAAATTCAAAGTGGTGTGTAAGGCATATGATTTACCATAAGTTGTAGGAGAGTGACCATAGCGATCTAGAACATGGGCATGACGAGAAGATTGTCAAAGAACAAAAGGTTCATCATTATTTCTGAATGTGTTGTTTGGGTCACTAGAACTGGAATTGATCTTAAGAGAAGTATCACATGAGTAGGATGTAGATGAAGGTGCTGCTACATCTTGATGCTCATCCAAATTTCTATCTTCTAAAGATACACGTGGGAAGTTTGGCTATAAAGAATGGTGTTATGACTAATATTTGATGAAGACTTGTAATAATATAAATGTTCGAAAAAAATAACATGTCTAGATACTTCTAGGCGATGATTCTCAGGATCATAACATAAATAACCTTTTTGGTTGGAACTACAACCGACGATCGCACATTTGACAGATTTAGCTAACCACTTATGATGTTCATGAGGGAAAAGATGAACAAAACAAATACACTCAAAAACACGTAAGTGAGAAATATTCAGGAATTTTTCGGTAAAAACAAAAGAAGGGAATTTTATGGTTAAGAATTGATGTTGGTTGTCTATTTATTAAATATATATACAGCTATTTGAGCAGCCTCAACCCAAAATTTTTGAGGAGTGTTGGAGTCAAGAAGATGCGCAAGTGATAACTCAACCACGTGTGTATTTTTACGTTTTGTAATTCCATTATGTTCAGGAGTGTTTGGACATGATCATTGATTGACTATCCCTTTGTCAGAAAAGAATTTAGCAAGTTTAGACCCAATATACTCCCCCCAAATCAGAATGAAAGAGTTTAATATGACCAGTGAATTGAGTTTCAACCATATTGACAAAGGAGATTACGATTTCTGGTACTTCCCATTTGTTATGAAAGAAATATATCCAAGTAAAACGAGTAGCATGATCAATGAATAAAATGAAATATCAATAGCCAATTCGAGAGATAACTAGTGAACGACCCCAAATGTCGCAATGGACTAAATCAAATGGTGAAGAATATTCAGATTGACTAGTTGGAAATGGTAACTTATGACTTTTGGATTTTGCACAAGTTTCACATGTTAATGTAGGAGACAAAGAAATATTATTTTTATTGGATGACACACAAGACTATAACATGAGATTTAATCTTTGAAAAAGAGGATGAACTAGTCTATGATGCCACAAGTTCCATTGTTTATTTGCTAACTCAATATCAGATATTGAAGCAGAAAGAAAACATGAATGATTTGGAATTACATCAAATTGTAGCAAAAACAAGCATCCATGTCTATGCCCTCTTGCTATCACTTTGCCGTCTTGAGATCCTGAACAATACAACCATAGTGAAAAAATGAAACCAAACAATCTTTTTCAACAAGTTGTCCAATGGAAAGAAGATTTGCAGTTGATTTTGGCACATAAAGAACATCATGTATTGTATGTGTCTTTGGGTAGGAAGGAATAGACACAGTACCTATACCTGATACCGGTAAGTTTTCTCCATTGGTTCTGGTAACAAAAGTATTTAATTTTGGTTTGGGATCAAGTGAAGAAAAGTTTTCATGGTTACCACTCATATGATTAGAAGCAGTAGAATCAATATGCCATAAATTTTTATTCCATTTTATACCTGGATAATTACCAACTGTAAGTGCATTGAAAGAGCACCTGGGAGAGCAGCAACAACTATGTCCTTGATTAGGCGTTGGATTCAGTGATGGAGCCAGAATTGATTGATAGGGGCCGAAAATATATTTAAAAAATATATTTAAAAAGTGTCAAAAATTAGTGTAATTACATAAACAAGTATATTACATATCGTCAAATTTTTTTTAATGAAAATAGTATAAATGACAACAAAATAATAGAGATTTTTTTAGTATACATAATGACTTTCAATAGGAAAGAAATAATTTCCTAAAATTTATATATTAGAAATTACCATGAAAATAATTATTAATATTTAAAATTTTAAATATGTTATTGTAATTTTAAAATTCAATCAATTCAATTTCATATTATTTTCTAAAAAACTATTAAAATAGAATCATGAATTATAATATTAAATTTATTTCTTTGAATAAATTAAATATCATGTGATTATTCAATGAATTCTAAAATTTTTTTGAGTTGTTAAGCTTTAATAAAATAACCAATAATAAATAATTAAAATATAAATTTGTAATACTATTGTATATTTTAATATTAACGTGAATTTTATATATTAGAATGAAATTAAATTCAAAACTAAAATTTAAAAAAGAATGTAAAATTAAAATTAATGATATAAGTCATTCAAAGGTAAGAAAAAAAATAATTTATGAAAATTGTGGGATCTTGTGTGCTTATTCATGTACATATATTTAAACTAAATTTATATATAAGAATTAATTTAAAAAAACTAAACTAAAAAATAAAAAACTGCGTCTACCGCAGTACCAATGAAAGAATCAACAAGTATCTTACCATTACACTAGAGAATTCATCATGTAGAATACCCGCATTAGAAAAGTTTTATCAAAGTATCTTACCACTACGCTAGGGACTTCATAATGTAGAATAGCCACATTAGAAAAGTTTTATCAAAGAGACCGCCCCCCAAGACCCCCCTGGCTTCGTAACTGGTTGGATTGTCTCATGGTCAATCGGAGAAGAGATGATTGGTGTATCTTCACTAACCTTACAAGTTCTCTGCATGTTTGATTTATTTGTTGGTTTTCGATGACATTCGGTGACGATATGTCCTTTTTTTTGCATTAGTTACAAAAATTTCTCTTTCTACAATGTGCGACAACATGACTGAATTCCTTGCACTCATGGCATTGAACTTTGAATTTGGATTAATCAACCAAAGTGATTATAGCTGGATCAAATATTGACGAACCATCAAGAGACTTTTGTGTTTGAAGTCTAGTCTCCTGCGTAGAAGATCAGAGAGAACTATATCAAGATCTGGCAACGTTTTATATTCAAAAGATTTGCCCGAATAGCTTCATATTCTGGACGGAGTTTCATAAGGAACTGAACAACTCGAACTGTATTTCTTTCTTTTTCTATAGCTATCATCGCATCAAAAGACAATGAAATACTAGAAGTCATGTCTTGTTCTAACCATAAAGATAGATTACCAGAATAAAAAGTATTGATGTTTCTATCATCTTGATTATATTCTGCAATTTCACGCTCTAACTCATAAACTTGAGCATAGTTGGATTGAGTATATACCTTACGAAGGTGTTCCACATTGCCGAAGCTGTTTGAAAGGAGCACAAACCTAAGGCAATTTCTTTGGTGACTGAGTTTAAAAGCCAAGATATAATTCTAGCATTATCAATTATCCATTTTGGCTTTTCCTTATCATCTGTTGATTCCTTTTTTGTGCCATCAAGAATATCCAAGAGCTCTTTTCCATTTACATACATTCTAAACTGAAACTCCCACAGAGAATAATTTTTGCCATAAAATTTGATGGAGAAGAGATCATGCTGTTTAGTAGCCATGGTAAATTTTCAGAATGATTGAATAAAGAAAACCTGAATTTTCTTTGCTGAATCGAAATGTATGTATGGTTTTAATTCAGAGGAAAAGAAAAAAATTTATGGCTCTGATACCATGATAATCAAAGAAAGTGAGAAGGAAAATAATAGGAATTGAAGAATTATATCTTTGTTGATAATCTTGCAGCTACAATGAAGGGATTTATACACTGTACAAACATTATAACTGCATTATAATCAGCCTAAAATCATGATAAGTCAATAATGTGAATATGCTAATCTGCTGCCATATCTATGTGAATAATATCTCTGTTAACTCATAGCACTGGCTCTTGCTCTAGTGGTTCTGATTCTCCATGTTTAAGGAGTTGTATTGTCAAGCGTCTTAGGACTCTATGCTGGTCAGGAGGTTGATTAAGCTTAAACTCGTCTACCATGCCTCATGGCAAAAAATCGAGACCTATAATCAATTGATGGAATCCCTTCAAAATTAGCATTATCTTTGAGTTTTGGTTTTAGATCTTTGAAAACGCTTGGCTTTGATTTGAAATTTGGATGTTTGTATATTGTTGCAGTTTGAGAGATATGGAAAGAGTCGTAGAGATAGGATGGGAGAGATGGAGAGACAAGAAGATGGGGATATGGAAGCATATACAATAAGGGTCTTTTTGTCTTTTCATTGATATTTAACTGTCAAAACTACTATTTTCTTTACAGAATGACCACATAATTTGTGAAACTAAACTTTAGGGATGTAGAACATGGTTTACCGAAATAAAGGAACTAAATAGTAAATTTAGTCGATCTTCAGGGACTAAAAAGTACTTTACCCTATTGTAATCAATGGTCTCAATCAGTTTATTACATTGACGGAAACAAAAGCCTTTTAAAAGCGAATTTTCACATCTTTTTAGGAAATACTTTTGAAAAAAAAAAATACCATTTGAGTTTTTTTTACACAATTTTGGAAATTAATTTGCCTTGAATTGGAAGTATAAAATTAATTTTAAATAATGTTATAATATTTGAATTATGTGTTATATATTATATAAAATTAAAATTTGTAAGAGAAATAATTTTTGTATTCATACCAATCATGAAAATATCAAATAAATTTCACAAATTTCTGAAATTCATTTATATAAAAAAAGTTATTAGAAATTGCAGCAACAAAAAACAGCGATTGTCTGTATGTGTGTTGAATTTTCAACCTTGACGAACAGGAAAGTCTTGCAAGCTGTCGATGAGAGAAGCCTTTTGTTTTCAGCTGATTATTGTTTTCATTATCTTGTTCTTTTTCTCGGTATGATTCATGTATGAGGTTGATGATGGTCCCCTCAGATTTGTGGCTAAAGAATAAAAATAAGGAGAGAGGCAAATTGAGTTTCTTGAACTGTTTAGTTTTTCGTCTGGAATTTTTATTTACATGCCTTGAGGAGTTCAAATACATGCATAATTAGAAGATAACAAGCAGCGAGATTGTTTTGAATAATTGCTAGATACAGTAGACTTTAGATGCTTTGTATTTTTTAGCTAAGTTTAGTACTTATGAGACATAGAGTTGTTTTATTTGTGGGACATAATTTTCATCACTGTAATACTTTAAATAGATTTAATATGTTCATTAAAAAGTTTGCCAATTTTATTTTTATTTGTGTTTTTTTAATTGTGAATTAATTTCAGAAAAAAAAAACTAAACACGAAATTAGAAATGGATTTAGGAATAGACTATCTAAACATATTCAATGATCTAGAAATGGAATTAGGTTTTGGCAGATTTATTAAACTGAATTACATATCTAGAAATAGACTTATTGGTGGACAATGTGTAGCTACGAATTTAGCAATGGAAAAACATTTGAATACATTTATCATAAGAGTTAAGAAGGGGAAATTAGAAACGCATTATAATGTTTAGAAATGGAATTTAGAGATGAAATAGCGACGGATTTAGAAATGGATTGCAATTGAAATTCATTCCCATCTAATTCTAGAAACGGATATAAGACATTTTAGAAACACGCACTTATCCCTGGTCTGTTTCTAACACGATTTAGAAACCATTTTTGCATTTAGAAACTTATATAGTAGTTGCTAATCCGGTATCTTATTGCAGTGACAATTCCACCCAAAATGGGAACGAGTTAGAGTTATTAACCGATAAATTGATACTTGAATCGATTCCATGATTATAGATTCATTCTATACCATACTAGATCATAATAGGCTTATATACATTGTCATTACGAGAAACCACAAAGTAACTCAGGGAATTAAAAATAAACACATATCGAGAGATTTTCAAATAGGTCAACCTTTAAGCGAACCTCTAGAAGACGCCGAAGCCAGAAGCTTGGTCAAATTGAATCCACACTAGATCATCAAGCTTTTCTCTGATATTACGTCCTTTACCATAGCGATATTGTCTATATATAGATCAAATTATTGTGTATTGTCACTTGAATATCTATGGCTACATTGCATGTGCTGGGAATGACTGAGAGAATTAAAAGTCGACTTGTTTATTGGAAGAATACAAGCTGAAGATGCACCAAATGAAGTACACCTTCGGAGTAATATCATGGCAATTTCTTGGTTATTTAGTGAATCGAGCTTATATACATTTTCATTACCAGAAATCACCTCATATATATATATATTTAAATTTTCTCACTTTTAATGGAAATGAGGGAATAATTAATATGCATGTTAATCTTGTTATTGCTATATAGAGAGGTGACGAAGAAAAAGCTATATTGGCTTATAAAGGACATGCTCATCCATTTTTAGATATTAGATATTTTCAACTTTCTATGTTTTCCCCAAGGTGTAAATTATGGACAGTCGATAATATTGATCGATGGTTATTGGAAGCATCTTGTCAACGTCATTGCTTGTAGTCTGCTTGGAGACTTGCTCCTCCCTGTTTGTTAATATCTAAAATCTTCAGTTTGTAATAACTTTGTATAATGTAATATGATCCAGGTAGCACGGGTACGGACACAAGACACAGGATTTTTTTAAAAAATAGAACGCAGATACGCTATACTTCAATTATTAATTTGAAAGTCAAATAGATATAATAAAAACATCACCTGATAAATAGTTAATTTCATAACATTTTATTTAAAAAAATCAAACAAATAAAACAATCACTTCACAACAAGTCAAAAAACACAAAACAAATAATTCCTAATTTTCGACTTTAATATTGTTTTAAGTTTTTAACATCATTTAGTTAAATTTCAAAATCAATGTCGATCATTAAAAATCATGGCCTCCATATCTGACTTATCTAGAGATGAACCGACAAATTCAAGAATTTCAACATATTTAATATAGTAAAATTTATCTCTTCCAATGTCCCACATTTTAGTTTACTCAAAATAATATTTATGAATTTTTTCTTAATAAAAGTCCGAAAATTTACTATGAATAAATACTAAATCTTCAACACATTTCAGATTACTATGAACAAATACTCAATTTAAAACTTTAGTTGATAAATTTATATAATAATTTATAAAATTTTTAAAAGTGTCTATAAAATGTTCAAGAAATGTCCTCATCATATTTTAGATGTATACTTAAAGTATCAGAAATTAAAAAAAAAAAAAATTAAGACTTTTTTTAAGAATATATACCAAATTTCTAAATATGTCTGAAAATTGTCAGTATTGATACAGATATATTGGATCTTATGAGGTGTCGGTGCTTCTTCCCTGTATTGCGCTATCTTCTTTGTCCCAGATTTGACGTTTCTTCAAAAATTTCCAACTAAAATTTGGGGATATGAACAATTCATGGTGAAGAACATTAGCTGGAAGCATTATATGCACATCGATTGTGACATATAAATCAAATACTACTTTTCAAACAATAAATTATAAATTGTTTCGATTAATGAAATGTGAAATCCATGGATTTTGTAAAATATATAGAATGTAGAATTTATTAATTGTGAAATAAGTGGAATTTAATGTTTTAATCGTTAAGTTGAAAAACATAATTCATGACTTTGAAATATATTTTTAATAAAATTAATTGATTTAAATGACATTATCAATAAAAAAATAATAGAATTAAGAAAATTGCACCATATGGTGAAATTTCTCTCTCTTCTAAAACAATGAAATGGAGTCCATCAGGTTCACAGATTATAGTCTTTATTTTCTTAATCAAACAAATGAATCTAGCAAGTCTATGGAATGTATAAATTCCATCAATCCATCAATGATACCCTCCACAATTAATCATTAAATGTTGGCTTTCAAAATTATCAAAATAGCTATAAAATTCTTAAAAATTAATAGTATAGTTAAAATATACTCGAGTAATCTCTCAACGACGTTTTCACTTCTACAACATAAGATTTCCATCCGAACGACAATTGGCCAAATACCCCTAAGGACATATTAGGGTAAGTTTAACACTTAGAAAATGGCCAACAGTTGAAGGTTTTTTTTTTATAATTGACCTGTAAAATACTACTGATAGACACCGATCTTAGTGGGATTTTAGGACCATAGAACAATTCAAGTGACACAAAAATGATACGGGCTTGATATTAGGAGATATTGCTCGGATATTTCTCTTCCCGTAACCACTTGTCCTACATATCTTGTATATAAAGAAAACCCTTTCTCCTTGTGGAGATTAATGCCAATTCGAGTTATCAAGTATAATTAAAATATTATTATCTTCATGAGATCATGGCATTTTTCAGACTATCAAATACTATATACTTTTAAATTACATAAACAAATATTATATATATAATCTTCTATTTAGGTTTAATTTCATCTCTTAAATATTAGAAATCATATGAATTAAGGCACTAATTTTGCCTTCTATTGTGATAACGAATCTAATCATTCAAAGTGTCAAACCAAATTATAAAAGATTAAGCTTGATTAGACTTGACGATTTAAATAAACTAATTTTGATTAATTATTTTAATGCACTAATTTATATGTCATACCTAAAAGAATTCAAAAATTGACAATTGATGATAGATGAATGAATTAGGTAAGGGAGAGTGGATAAGAAAAGTGCTGCAATATGATCTACATATAGCCTTAACCACATGTGGGCTTCACAGCTTGTGTACCTGAAATTCATAAATTTTATAAAATTCATGAAATTAATTATATTTCATAAATCTTGAATTATATGAACTTAAATGATCTAAATTATGCATACCAGGGCATAGCCTAATGGAAAGTATATATATGGCTTGACAATAAATTTAAGTTCAAATCTCCCTTCCCCAATACTAAAAAAAAACAGTGATTTAAATTATAAAAGAAATTAATTGGTTTAAAATTTATTATTAATCCAAATAATGAAATTGAGAAATCTCATATGGAATTTTCCAAAAAAAAATTTTAAACCAAATTTATGATGGAATTTATTAATTTTATAAGTTATGATTTATTTTTTTTCGATCAAATAAAAGAATATAACGAATCTATATAAAATTTAAATTCCATCATTCAAATCCTATTAACGCAAATAAACTCATACTCAATTTTTATTGAATCAACTCATGCTTGTGAATTTAAAATCATTTGAATTTGAAGCGTATGGAAAACTAGTATCAATTAATTAACATATTAAGCTTCCATTTCTTTCTGCAAAATAACTTACTTTTGAAAAATATTTTCTAAGAAAAATGTTTTTCTTAAAAAATATTTTTCAAATGACTTATTTCTGTTATTTGGTTACAATATTGAAAATTAGTTAAAAATATTAAAAATTTTAACTAATAATAATAATAATAATAATATAAATTTTGTATTTTAAAAATTTTATTGTTAAATATAAGAATAATGCAAAAAATGATAAATTATAAAAGTTACCGGTGATCAGTGGTAGTGGCTGACAGTGGTAGTGGTTGGTGGTGAGATGAGTGGTAGTAATAGCTACCGATGATTAATAAATTAAAAAAAATATGGATTTATAAAGTTATAATAAATTTGTTAAAGTCCAAAAAATGTTTTGTGCTCTTGAAAATGGAAAGCCATTTTCCTTAAAATGAGTTGATTTTTCTTTGATTAGAAGAATATTTTCCATTGACTTATTTTTCTAAATATTCTAAATAATGAAAAATTATAAAAAGTATTTTCATGCAAGTTATTTAAAAAAAAAAACTAAATATTCAAGTACGGACATGCAAACAACTTAAATTGCTTTTTGTATTGGCTATTTCTGAACCACCTAGCTTCATTGTAGGGCTTGGTCCCCAGGCTCTCCATTATGGTACAATTATTGAAGTGTCGTTTTTTTAAAAAGTAGTATTGTCGTATTTTGGTTGCGCAAATCAACTTGCTGAACGAAGTGGGCTCCCAAGCGTTAGATGCCCATAATCCTTTATCTTATTTCCATATCAAACCAAAATCTCTCGTGTAGAGCAATTCTTGTGAAACATTTTTTGGTTTGTAGGTATTTGCATGGGTATCTTATTTCTATATTATAACAGAAAAATTATAATGTAAAGTAATATACAAAATTTTTGAAGTTAAATATTGTTGACAGTTCCCTATCAACTGCTAAATATCATATGGCTAGAAAACAAAGCTAATTAGAAATTTTTATTTTTGATGTTTTAATTATAATTTTAAACGGTCAAGAGGGCATTTGATTATTGGAATTTGAGAAAATTATTTTCCTATTTCCTAGGAAAGCAATGGGAAAGAGAGAGTTTTGTATGTGTCTTACAAGTAGCAGATGGTTCTCACAAGTATGAAGTAAACTAAAAATAGTAAAAAGGTTGATATATAAAATGAAGCTAGACTAAAATGGTTGGTAACTAAAACTATAAAATAAAAACTTGTAGGAAAATATTTTTTACAATTTTTCGTTTTTTTAGGGTGTTTATGAAAATAAATTTACGGAAAATATTTTCCTGATCAAAACAAAACTAAATCATTTTTTAGAAAAATGACTTTTCATTTTCAAGAGAGAAAAGTATTTTCCGGACATTGATAAACTTATTATAACCTTATAAATGCATATTTTTTTTAATTTATTAATCATTGATAGGCATTATTACCAGTCATCATTCACCATCAGCCACCAGCACCAGCCACCTTCACCGTCAGCCACCAACCACTATCGGTCACCACATTAGTCACTAGTGACTTTCATAATTTATCAATTTTTTTTTTACATTCTTCTCATATTTAACAATAAAATTTTTAAAATTTAAAATTTCTATTATTATAAATATTTTTATGGTCTTATGAATTAATAATTTTAATATTTTTAACTAATTTTCAATATTGTAATTAAATAATAGAAAATAAGTCATTGGAAAAATATTTTCTAAAGAAAATTCCAATAAAAGTAAGTTATTTTCGAAAATAAAGGGAGGCAAAAATGAAGTCTATAGTGAGTAAATGCTGAGTGTACAAGATTTGACAGCTTGATATTCTAACAACAGTCGTATATTCTAACATTCCCCTAAAACTCAAGTGGGTAAAGTATTCGCTAACTTGAGTTTGCAAGATAAGTGATGAAACTACCTAGGTTGATGAGGTTTGATGAAGACATTTGTTGTTTGATTAGCAAAAGGAACTAAAATGAGACAAGTGCCACTGATGAGGTGATTTGAACAAAATGGTAATTAAACTCAATGTGTATGGTTTGTTCATGAAAGCGTCATCGTGAGTAATATAGATGACGCTTTGATAGTCATAATAGATATTTGGTTTAAATACCCATTTAAAGTATGGGTATCCAAACTTATTTAGAATTTTATTATTCTTATTTATCTCAAATCCGTTTAAAATACGTCATAGGATATCCACAAAATTTTAATTATTCAAATCCAAATATATTTAAAATACATTTTTTACTAACAATTGGTAGGGTATCCACATGTACCCATTACTAAATCTATTTAATACAGCGGGTAACAGATAACGGATATATATAGACTTATATCTATACTTCTACTTATTTCTATTGCGGATAGTAATTTCACTATTCGTACTCGTACCATACTTAATTATAACTATTTATATCTTTATTAAATGGATCAAAGCAGGACGAGTACTCTAATTACTTGTCCTGCTTCTATCCCTAGTAGTGATTATTTGTATAACACTAAGGGATGTAATTAAAAAGCGTTGCTATTTAATTACATGTTGCTCAGTTGCAGAATTGAAAAGCGTTGCTATTGTGAGTTATAGCCATGTTGCTTTTGTAATTAAGTTTATCAATTTGCAAGAGGCTTAATCCCCAATTTTGTAATTCAAGATATTAACTCGTAAATGGAATGTATATGTTTAAATTATAGATGTATTGTTCTAGTTTTTTGATATTATAAAATAGGCCATGAATGTGAAACAATACAAGGTATTTCCTCGCTGAATTACTTACCAATGGAATTTTTCCGTCACTAAAACCTTTGTTGCTTATAAATTAGCAATGAAATTTCAAGTTTTTCGCTATTTTAGTGATAGAAGTTTAATTTGTTATTAAATATAATTCAATCTGTCACTGATTTGGTTGTACATTTCTTGTCCTAATTCCATCACTTAAATTCATTGAAAAAGTATAATAATATTTCTTTTAAAATTTAAATTTTTGTCCATCAATCGCTAGCTGGTTCATATTCTATCACTATTTTTTCTTTTTTTACTAATTATTTTCAATTTAATAGTTAAACAAATTAAACAAATTACACCAAATTAAAATTTAATAACTAAATTAAAAATTAATATAAAAAACACAGACATGTAAAGGAAAACTAAAAGAAGAAGAAAAAGGAGAACAACAAAAGAGAGGGAGAAAAAAAAGAGGATAAAGGAAAATAAGGAGATTTGACAAAAATAAAGTGTTTTAAAAAAATATTTTCCAAACTAATGTCAAATAAAAACTATTTACTAATCTAATATTTGTCCTGCTATGGAGAGAGAGTATTGCACCAAAATCATCGATTGAGTTGGTGGTTTCAGTGCAATAGAAAAAGTAACTCATGCTAACAAGCAGTCAGCAAAAAGTAATTATATGAATAAACAATAATTTTTATTTTTTATTGAGACCACCAATTCAACTAGTGGTTTTAATACAAAATGAAAATTTTAATTTATTAATTTGTTTTTTCACTAAAACACACAATTTGTTTAATGGTTTTAGTGCAACTATCGGATGTGACCACGAGTCAATAAAAAGTAAACGTGATAATTTTTTTTTCCTAATTTTAGTATTTAAATACCATCATTTTTTTTTACCTAATTTCTCTTTCATTTCCTTTTTTTACTTGTTTTCTTCTTCTTTTTTTTTTTCTCTTCATTTTTTTCTTTTCCTTCTTCTTCAATTTCTTTTGCCTTTTTTTTTTCTTATTCTCTTTATTATTATGTTTTTCTTTTTCTTCTCCTTTTTCTTTCTTTCTCTTTTTTTTATTGTTCTTCATCTCTCTCTTATTTTTTTATTTTTCTCCTTTAATTCATTTTTTTGGCTTTTATTCTCCTTGTATCCCCCCCCCCTCTTCTCTTTCTTATTGTTTTTTTCCCTTTTTGTCCTTCTTCTACTCTTTATTTTCTTAGCTTTTGATAAAAATAATGCTCTTCAAAAAACTATTTTCCAATCTAATGCCATTTCAAAACTATTTATCAATATAATGTTTGTCCTGACATAGAGAGAGAATATTGCACTAAAATAATTAATTGAGTTGGTAGTTTTAGTGTAATAGAAAAAGTAACCCATCCTGAAAAACAGTCAGCAAAAAGTAGTTATATAAATAAACAATAACTTTTATTTTGTATTGAGACAATAAATCAAATTGGTGGTCTCAATACAAAATGAAAATTTTAAATTGTCAATTTATCTTTTCACTAAAACTCATAATTCGTTTGGTGGTTTTAGTGCAACTATGAGATATGACCATTAGTCAGTAAAAAGTAAATGAAAAAATAGTGTTTTATTAAGAGTCCACCAGATTAATTAATAGTTTCAATAAAAAAAATTTTAATCACTCAAAATATTTTTTCACCAAAACACACATATAATCTGGTGGTTTTGGTTTACAATTATTTCAAGTTAAGTAATAACAACATAAGTTTCCTTACATAATTAAAAATTGCCGAGAGTAATAAAGTGCTTCAAATTAAACTTGTATGATGTTAAAAAATACATGAAAAATTAATCATAACCCACATGTCCTCATGTACCACACATTGGAGGCCTCTTATTACAACGTGGATTTCGGCTTACTGCATCTTCTCTAATAGCTTGATATTCTTCTCCATGCTCAATATTCATATCAACTGATAAGTTTTTTCGCAAGTGTACAAAATCGCAACAAGGAATAAAGAAAGAGTAGAGTATCGTTCCCATGAGAATTGTATACCAAGTACTACAATTGTATTAACCTACTATTATCTAAACGGCAATAAGAAAAATAATTGTAAAAATAAGAATAGAGTAATGAATAAGAAATCAAGCAAGTAATCATTGAAAAGAAATCAAGGTTCAAAGGTTATGAGGGATTTAATCTCACTTAATTCTATCCAGTTTATCCTATTAGTTTGATAATCAATTTTAATTATTCAAAAAGGAGAAATAACCTTAAATTCGCTAATAAGCTCTCTTGATGTTTTATTAGCCATTTTAACCTACTTCAATTACCCATCTCGCAATGGTGTAACAAAATATAGATTAAATCATTAAGTTCTTGTGATTATTCAGGAATTCAAAAATTAAGACCTTTAATTTTATGAAAACTTCCCACGAGTCAAACCATCTAGCTCTCACATCAAGTTGTCATTCCCATGAAATTTATTTTCTCTCGATAGTGATTAATGAAATAAATCAATTCCAGTGAAGAAACTCTGCCTAGAAGCATTAAGATTAATAATGAACTTTACTTGAATATAGAAAATCAAATCCAATATTATAAACTAGAGTTGACTTAAAGCTATATCATATCCCTAGCAAAGAGATTTAGTTCGACATAGTAAATAAATCAAACTCAATTCAATTCATAAATAATCCCCTAAAGAATAATAAACAAAAGGGAGTTTAAAAATAAAAACTAGTCAACAATTGGTTTGAGTAGCTTTCTTGAATCTTGACGTCAACTTGAATACTTGAAATTTTAAAGAGAGAGAGAAACTAAATAGACTTGAGAATAATAGAACAAAAGATGAAATATACAATGAATCGTGAATCCCCGGACTACGGCTAGTCTCTCTCTTTACATAGACTTTTTGGAATATTATCTAATTCGTTTAGGAAAGTGAATCTCTATTGAGGAAGAAATCTTTTAGAGGTAGTAAACTGTTTAGGTTTTTTATTTCTTTCCAATTAGGATTCTCCTAACATTTAAATGGGAATCCAGCTTTAATAAGGTACATTCCACGGTATCTTTATATGGGCAGCACGGGCTTAATATGAAATCTCGCCCCAAGTTGAACTCTGCATAGTAGCATGGAGGTGCTAGGTAGCACACCTTGAGTGTGTTACTTGTTGGAAGTGTTTGACAATTGATAATCTCTTGGATTTTTGGCTGGTTTCTTATAAAAATCCTATAAAATTCTTGAAGATCAATTGAAATATGATTCAATGAAGCTTTAAATAAAATCATAAATAAAAACTAATTAGAGCAATTAAAAATACTAAAATCCTAATAAAAACTATCTTAAAAATACTATAAAAATAACACATATCAAAATTTCCTAAACTTAAACCATTGCTTGTCTTCAAGCAACAAAACTAAAATAAAAAAAAAAAGAAAAACACAAGCTAAACAAACTAACAAAACTACCTTAATATGGTTGCTGATAATTATTCACAATTTCAAAAATATCAAAAATTATTAATATGAAAATAAATCAAGTGTTTCCTATGCTAATTATATTCCAGTAAAAATTCAATTCTCAACAAAATACATTCCTTAATTTAAACATAAATTAATAAGATTTTCAACACTAATAATTATTCAACATATGACAAAATAGAATATGAGTTTTCCCAAAAAATTATTTAACCTTTAAATAAGATGTTTAACAATATAAATCTAACATTCCCATAGACACAATTAGTAATGCCTTTTCCACAATTGAAATGCACACAATTAGAAAGATCAAAAGGTCTTTATTTAGGTTGTAATGAGTTTTAGGGATATACTTTAGTTAAACAAGGGAAATGATAAAAGGATAGACAAAAAACACAAAGAATGCATAATCTCAAGATTTTTATTACATCAAAAAAATTTTTTTTTTTTCAAAAGAGAGATTACTATGGAATAATTTACTAGTACAATATTAGAGACCATTTGGTAAGGATTATTCTTCTTAATATTAATATTTTCATAACAACTTCCTTGCTATAATTCCCCAAACTTGAATTTTGATTACTTTTTATTTCATGGGGTGATCTTCTTCTTTTTTTTTTTTTTTCTCTCTTTGATTGCTAGCATTAATGAATTAACTCTCATTTTTATTATTTTTTATATATATTTTAATGTAGCTAAATCTCATAATTATACATTCTTGTACTTAGGGTAATGATTCGAACTTGGTTTAATGACTAGGTTAAATAAACGTAAACAATAAAATTTGGATATAGGCTTCAAATTGATTGCAAATGTCATAATTTAACTTAGGTGGCCTAGTTTAAATATGAAGTTTAACAAATAATGTCTAAATCATCTCTTTCTAAATTTAAGAATTTAAAATTTTGCCTCAAAGAGAATTCTAATTTGTTCTAAGAATGCCAAAGTTAAATAAATTTTGATTAAAACATATCTATATACCATAAAAATCACAAAAATTAGTGTTCGTGACCTTAAAAATAAATAGTTAAACCAAATAATCATGTTAAGTCAAAAATTAAAATTTAAGCTCAAAAGCAACTAGCTTCGAAAAACAACTAAATTCATCACAAGTTAATAAATTATAATAATTTCCAAGCTTGCTCACAATTATTCCAACCATATTAAGCTAATTTAAAAAAATTAAAATTTTCACTAAAATTTTCCCATCCCCAACTTAATTTAGCACATTGTCCCCAATGTATGCAAAAATAAAATCAATTTTCCAAACTTATCATATATTATCAATACAAGGTGCAAAAATAAAAATAGAGTTGAGAACACCTTACCACCCAAATGCTAAATTCTGAAAATGAAAAAGAATTAAATAACCTAATAAAAAATAAAAAAATAATTTAATTGTGAAAAGAGGAAAAAAATACAAAAAATTAAGAAATAAAATAAAATAAAGAAATACGTAAATAGTCAAAAGGATTATTCCGCAAGAAAATTAAATACTAAATAAATACATAATTTAAATAACAATAAATAAAATAAAATAAAATAAAAGATGGTAAGGAAAAAGACAAATTGCATGTGATATAAAAAAGAAAAAAAAAAAAAAAACAAAGTTAAAAGCTTAAGAAGATGAAAGAAACCGTTAGAAGTAAATTCAAATAAAGGCCCACGGTAGGTTTCGTAACACGGGCTACACCTGCACAATACTGAGCTCAAAAAGCAGAAAAAAAAAAAAAAAAAAAAAGACTTCCAGAGATGCACGGCCGTGTGCCACGGCACGCCCTCCCCAGGAACTTCCCTGACATATTTAGTTTGATGCGCTTTAGATGACACGCCCGTCATCATAGCACGGCCCGACCGTGTTTTTCACTAGAAGATCACGACCTGTATTCCGAAATCTCACAAAAATTACACGGCTGTGATAATTAAGACGGCCCACCCGTGTTTGTCAATGGCAGTCCAATTTTTGGTGTCCCTGAACTGGGGAAAAAAAAAATAGCACGGATCTGCTAATTTATATACCCAAGCTGTATAACTCCAAAATTCTGTCTTTTTCACCTGCAAAACTTGGTTAAGTTTGGTTCATCAAAAATAAAATTAATTTTTTTAAACCTATGAAATAATTAAAAACTATTGAAATAATAAACTAAAAAAAAATTGTGGGTTATCTTCCATTAGCACTTTATTTTAAGTTTTTAAGCTCGACTTTTGAGAAGTTAATCTGACAACGGCTTTCACCCATAGTATGTATCATGTAGCATCACACTTGAATCTTTGTTGAAAATGCTCTCAAGATTGGCTGGTTTAGAAAGAATTATGCTCATCTTATTAATAACATCTGGCTTCGAATGATTAACTTAGGGAAAGAACTGTATTAAATTATGGAGAACACAATTTATTGAAAGTGGTGTCATTGAAAAGAAAGGATCTTTCGCTGGTGTATGCATAAAGACCATTGATGAGCTCAAATCAATAGTCTCAATTATTTTCTCATCGACCAATATTGCTTTCTGCTTGTGTTCGTTTAAAATCTCACCCAACATCCCTTCCAGTTGTACCTCAATTTCTTCATTGTCATTAATAGTCGTGGCGAAAAACAAGAAAGTGAGATTTAATCTGTCTTCAAAGGAGTTGCATTCTTCACATGTAGGCTTTAGTTCTTCTAAAGGTGCAATTTCCCATAAAGTTTCCTTATAATCTAACTTGCATTCATCATCTTGATATCTATTAGCTACCATTGTTGCCAATTGCGCTGCTTGTACCTCCAAATTCTTTATTGTCTCTTGTTGGATTTTAAAATCCTCGCAAGTTTCATTCATAAATTCCATATGAGATTTAGTAAGGGCAGCAATCAAATCCTTTAAATTTTTTTGCTTTTCTTCTTCATACTCAAAATTTAGAGGGTATTGCTGATTCCAATCCTATAGTGAAGGATTCCAATGCCAACGGTAGTCAAAATCTGTCATATCACATTTAAAGTACATCTCCATAGCTACTTTCCAAAAGGTGGATACAGGTTGCCGACAATCTATTATCTACTCAACTTCTTGTTTTTTCATCTAATCCAAATTAGAACATGTAAATGAGAAGGGTTTACTTCCACTTCCAAGCGTTGCGAAGGGTTTTTACTTTCGAGTAAGGTTCAGTAGGCCTAGTTTTCAATAGGTTTTTGGTGTTAGCCCCTGGTTCTAGAGAATATGCATGGGTGGGACTAAGAGAAGCAAGCTCGAACTAGGTTGGACCATGTCTCCCGCTGTAGCTGTAAGGTGCGGAGAGGAAGCCCGAGAGAGTAATTAGATCCTTTGCATACATAACATACTTTTTTTGGAAAGCTTCAGAAGTTACATAGAGTCTGGTGGTATCGTCTATAATATAAGAAGACGGCTTTTTTTAGGAGTGATCTTTCTCTCTTCTTTTCCTTCTTCCTTGCAAATAAATGGTAATTTCAAACACCGTCTACTCCACACACCAACAAAGATATTTATTTTGTAAATTTATGATGAAGAAATCTCTCCAACAATTCATTAAATCTTGCCCAAGTGGCATAAAATGGATCTAAATGTTATTGAATAAAACTTGCGACTACTTGTCGATGAAACATCTTAAAATATTTTGCAAGAAAATAATAAAAATCAATGAAAATAAGGAAAAACTACAAATAATATAAACAAATATTTCAATTAATAAATAAATAATAAAAAAAATAAATATTTAAATTAATAATAGGTTAATTAATATTGATATTGGTAACACCAATTCCCGGCAACGGCGCAAAAAACATGACAGTCTTTTTCGCAAGTGTATGAAATCATAACAAGTAATAAATAATGAGTAGAGTATCGTTTCCGCGAAGATTGTATACCAAATACTAAACTTGTGTTAACCAACTGTTATCTAAACAATAAGAAGAATAATTGAAAAAATAAAAATAGAGTAATGAATAAGAAATCAAGGAAGTAACTGTTGAAAATAAATCAAGGTTTAAAGGTTACTAGGGATTTTGGTTTCACTTAATTCTATCTAGTTTATCCTATTAGTTTGATAATGAATTTTAATTATTCAAGAAGGAGAAATAACCCTAAATTCGCTAATAATCTCTTTCGATGTTTTATTAGCTATTTTAACTCACTTCAATTACCCATCTCTCAATGGTGCAACAAGATATAGATTAAATCATTAATTTCTTGTGATTATTCAGAAATTCACAAATTAAGACCTTTAATTTTATAAAAACCTCCCACGATTCAAACCATCTAGCTCTCGCATCAAGTTGTTATTCCCATGAAATTTATTATCCTATTCATATCAAAAATCCTTTTCTGGATAGGATTAATAAAATAAATCAATTCTAGGGAGAAATTCTGCCTGAAAGCATTAAGATCAATAATAAACTTAACTTGAATAAAGAAAATCAAATCTAATATTATAAACTGGAGTTGAATTAGTAAAGAGATTTAGCTCGATATAGTAAAGAAATCAAACTCAATTAAATTTGTCAATAATCCCATAAAGAATAATAAACAAAAGGAGAATTTAGGAATAAAAACTAGTCAACAATTGGCTTGAGTAACTTCCTTGAATCTTAACGTCAACTTGAATACTTGAAGTCTCAAAGAGAGGGAGAGAAACTAAATAGACTAGAGAACAATAGAACAAAAGATGAAATATACAATGAATCATGAATCCCCGACTATGGCTAGTCTCTCTCTTTATATAGAATTTCTGGAATATCTTCGAATTCGTTTAGGAAAGTGAATCTCTATTGAGGAAAAAATCTTTTGGAGATACGAAACTATTTAGGTTTGTATTTCTTCCCAATTAGGACTCTCTCAGCGTCTAAATCGGACTCCAGCTTTAATAAGGTACATCCCGCAATATTTTTATGAAGACAGCACAAGCTTAATATGAAATCTCGGTCCAAGTTGACCTCTGTAAAGTAGCACGGGGATGCTAGGTAGCACACCCTGGGTGTGCTACTAGCTGGAAGCCTTTGACAATTGATCCTCTCATGCATTTTTGGCTGATTTTCTATAAAAATCCTACAAAATTCTTCAAGATCAAGTGAAATATGATTTAAGAAAGCTTTAAATAAAATCATAAATAAAACTAAATAAAAACTAATTAAAGTAATTAAAAATACTAAATCATAATAAAAACTATATTAAAAATACTAAAAAAATAACACCTATCATCGAAACTCATGCGAGAAGCTTGAACCACATTCACAAATGGTTAATGTGAGCTAAGAAATGTCAGATGAGTCTGTTGCTCAGGTACCATTATCATCTCAAAGAAATCATTAAATGAGTGCCTAATATGAAATATAGATCCATCACGTGTGCTGAAAGACATTGCAGAAGTATTGAAAGCATGTAATGTATATTGAAATGGCGTTGTTTCACCTATTTCAAAGAAAGAAGTATGGGTTTGCTAGGTTGCCATCAACAGAGTGTAATGAATATTCAATAGCATTTCTAATGCTGCAGATGTTACAATCCACTCAGGTTGTGGTGCAGAAGATGATGTGCTGGGCATATTAGCGCAATAACCTTCATAATAGTTATATGTCATAGGGGGAGGGACTTGAGGTATATCGTCTACCAATGGGGCTTCAATTGGAATAAGTCTAAATGTCATTTCACGTCTCCTTCATCTCTGTAGTTCTTTTGGTGTTTAAACACGAGAAACTCTATAGATGGAGGGGTAGGTTGAAGCATAGGATGAGTTTCGTTACGTATTTCTTCATTCATTGCACCCAATAGGCTAAATAATCTTGACGGAATGATGGATTTCTACGTGTTAGTGATGTTGAATTGTGATATATATGTTGGAGCCCATCTGCCTGTATTAAAAAAATATGGAAGTAAGAGCAAAATTTATTATTCAATGGATTAAGAAATAACAAGATAAGATAAAAAGATATCGAATAATTACCATGGCTCCAACTTCTACACATCAAAATGAAATCCAACGTCTAGTTCGTTGCACATATCAAATGTATTGCACCAAAACCACCAAATTATGTGTGTTTTGGTGCAAAAATATTTTAAGTGAATAAATATTTTTTTATCAAAACCACTAATTAATCTGGTGGACTCTTAACAAAATACTATTTCCCATATACTTTTTGCTTACTAGTGGTTACATCTCATAGTTGCACTAAAACCACCAAACGAATTATGTGTTTTAGTGATAAGGCAAATTGACAATTTAAAATTTTCATTTTGTATTGAAACCACCAATTGGATTAGTGGTCTCAACCCAAAATAAAAATTATTATTTATTCATATAACTACTTTTTGCTAACTGTTTGTCAATACGAGTTACATTTTCTATTATATTGAAATCACCAACTCAATTGGTGATTTTAGTGCAACCACTAATTGTTGCACTGAAACCATCAATTCAATTGGTAGTTTTAGTGCAACACTCTCTCTCCATGTCAGAATAAATATTAAATTGATAAATAATTTTGAAATGATATTAGATTGAAAAATAGTTTTATAGAGAGCATTATTTTTGTCAAACGCTCCAATTCTCCAACCTAATCTTGTTTTGATGCCATGGGAACCAAGCACAACCAATTCTTTGCGCTCTTAGTATCAATAACTACCCATACTATTGGAAACATTTGGTTATTTCCATCTTTTGATCTAGCAACCAATAATTGACTGTTGCATAGTCCCTTAAAAAATAACCATGCATATTTATAATGGGCCCACAAACTAGTGAGAAAACCATGTTTGCATGATTTTAAAACATAGCACCTCCTAAACAATTACCTGCTATCTCATAGGCTTTTACATTTTACAAAATATGTTCAACTAAAAGCTATTTTCTAAATATGCTTCTAAAAGGATTATTAAAGTTAAGAATAATTATAACTTTAGGCTCCGTTTGTTTCCAAAAAATAACTTATATTTGAAAAATATTTTCCAAGAAAATCCAAATGACTTATTTTACGTTGTTAGGTTGCAATTTGAAATTAGTTAAAAATATTAAAATTTTTAACTCATAAGACCATAAAAATAAAAATACTAATACTTATGTGTTGTGGCTCAGTTGACAACGCAAGCTGGACATGTGAGAAGAGCTCTCAAGTTCAATCCCACTAAATGCACCTACAGGGAGGGGTGAAGAGGCTTAACAGTAACTAGGTCCCGATTCAGATTAGGCAATATCTAGTAATAGAGTCTGGATACCGATGGTTTACACAAAAAATACTAATAATATAAATTTTGTATTTTGAAAATTTTATTATTAAATATGAGAATAATGCAAAAAAAAAGGTAAATTATGAAAATCCCTATGATTGGTGGTGGTGGCTGATTGTGGTGGTCAATGGTGGAAGAAATGGTAAATTATGAAAATCGTCGTGACTGGTTGTTATGACCGGTGGTGGTGGTCGACAGTGGCCGGTGGTGGTGAACAGTGAGTGATGATAATGGCTACTATCGATTAACAAATTAACAAAATATGGATTTATAAAGTTATAATGAATTTATCAAAGTCTGAAAATGGATTTATAAAGTTATTATAAGTTTTTCAAAGTTTGGAAAATATTTTATGTTCTTAAAAATGAGAAGTTAATTTCCTTAAAAATGACTTAATTTTCCTTTGATTAGCAAAATATTTTCCATTGAATTATTTTCCTGAATGCCCCAAACATCGAAAACTTGTGAAAAATATTTTACTGCAAGTTAGTTGTCTGAATTTTTCATTTTTTTCATATTTTCATATCTAAACACAGAATGCTATCAATTTAGTGCATGAACTTTTAAAAATTTACATTTTAAAGTCTGAGTCTGATGTGACTCTCCAAAAACATGATTATGTAATTGAAACCCATTTTTTCACTTGTGGCACATAGCCTGGCATACAAGAACTCTAAATCAGATTGCCATGAGGAGTGACAGCGTTTTTCGCAAGTGTACGAAATCGCAACAAGTAATATAGAGTAAGAGAGTATCGTATCCACAGGGATTGTATATCAATTACCAAAATTATGTTAACCTATTATTATTTAGATGATGATAAGAGAGAATCGCTATAAGGAAAATAAAATTTAAAGTAAAAACAGAAGAGATCAAGCACAAAATTCAGGTGAAAAGAAATCAGAGAATTAAACTACTAGGGAATTTGATTTCACTTAATTCTATCCAGCTTATTCTATTAGTTCATTAATCAACTTTAATTGTTCAAGTAGGAGAAACAACCCTAGAGTTACTAACAAGCTCTCCCGATGTATTGTTAGCTATTCTAATCTAGTTAATTCCCTATCTTTTAATAATGAAATCAAACATAAATCAGATCCTTAGGTTTTATGGTTGTTTTGTGAGTTCATAACTTAATAATCAATAACTTATGAAAACCCCCCTTGAGTCAAACCATATAGCTTCCGCGTCAAGTTATTATTCTCAAGTAACTTATTATCTTTTTCATGTCAATAACCCTTCTCCCAAAAGTGATTATTGAAATAACTCAATCCAGGGGAAATCTTCTGCCTGGAAGCCTTAAGCACAATAATAAGTTATAACAAGAACAATGAAAAATAAATCTAATATTATAAACTGGAATTGAATTAAGTTGCATCAAATCCCTAGTATTAAAGTTTAGCTGGACATAGTAATTAAATAAAACTTAGTCATACTTGAATCATTCATCATATTTAAAGACAATAATGAAAAGAAAGAAACAAGATGAAGAGTTTAGAATAAAAACTGTATCACAACTATATGGATGGCTTCCTTGATTCTTGGCACAATTCTTTGGATGCTTGAAGTCTTGAGAGAGAGTAAATTATGTAGAGAGTAGCATAAAAAATGAGATCCCTAGCAATGAGAAGTTTCCCTCCTTATATAGAGTTCCTGAAGGTAAGTCTGACTCCTTTTAGGAAATAGAATCCTTATTTAGTGCAAAATCTTCTATAGGAGATCATGACTGCTTAGGCTTTTGATCTCTTCTTGATTAGGACTCCTTTCTCTCCCAAAATAGGTCTAGGTCTTGTTTAGTGTGTTTAGGAAACTCCCCGAGGTCGGCTCATGTGAGAAAAAGATTGATTTGCGTATCTATTTCACGCTAGTTCTGTCTACGCAGCACGGGCGTGCCATTTGGCACGGGCAGGGTGTGCTTTAGTCTGGAAGTCTGGCTAGTGAAGCACGGGGTGTGCTAGGCAAGCACACCCAGATGAATCCCTGAGGCACGGGCGTGCCACCAAGCACAGGCAGGGTGTGCTTGCTTCTGTCACTCCCGCCTAGAATTGTCATGGGCGTGCTAGGCTTGACACGCCCTAATCCCATTTTGGCACGGCCGTGCCTTTTGACACTACCCTGGCCGTGCTCTCTTTTGTCTCTCCTTTGTTTTCCTTAGCTTTTAGCACGGTTGTGCCTTCTAGCACGGCTGTGCCTTCTAGCACGGCCTGGGCGTGCTAGAGACTGAGTGTCTTCCCTTGAAATGTTCTTTTCTGTGCCAAATTCCTACAATTTTCTCTTAGATCAAGAGATTAAGAATCAAGGAAGCTTTGAACAAAATTATACTAGAATTGAATTTAAAATCAAATTAAACTAATAAAATTTACTAAAATTCTAATAAAAACTATATTAAAAACACTATAAAATTAACACCTATCAGGAGTCCACGTTGACATGCTAATGGATTTCCTATTTTGTTCTGTGGAGTCCACAAACCACAGCTAAATAAGCTACAATCTTGTATTCTTTCCACTAATAACCTATGAAACTACCCAATTTGATATCAATTTAAGTATAAATAAAAAGATGTTAATCCCACGCTTAGAGCTTGTTTGATTCAAACGGTTTATACCAGTTAACATTTGGTATAGGGTGATGGTTGATAGGGATTAGCTGATACTATTTATGTTTGATAAAATTTTAGCCGCGATTGCTGTTAAAATATAAAATGATCATTAAGGGCATAATTATATATATATATATATATATATATATATATATATATATATATATATATATATATAATTTAAGGTGAATATATTATTTTTTTATTTTAATGTATTATATAAATAAAAATATTAATTAAATCTTTAAAATAATATTTAAGAAAACTTTTTATTTTAAAATGACTATGAGTAAAATGATGATAAAAGTATTAATTTGGAAAAAAAAAATTTACTAGCAATTATTTTTATGAGGTTAATGAAATCCAAAATAATAAAAATACAAATCCATTGCAAGTTAATACAAAAAAGCTCCAAAACATAATTGATAGAAGCACGTGATTGACTATTAGTTATCAATCTATATAACATATAAAAGCAGAGAAGTCTATCTTGAATGACAATCAAATGTAACTCTCTCAAATTGTCGAGTGTAATGTTATTTAGCACAATTGTAAAAAGATTAGTTGTAATGACAGTAATTATAAGAATATAAGTTGTTTTATATTTTCAGATCATGTCATATAAAAAAAGAAAAGAAAAGAAAACTAAACTAATATTAATAAGCAAAAACTATTTTATTTGAAAATAAGAAAGGAATATAAGGAAAAATAATTCTGGTAGTTTTCTCTCCAAATTAGAAGGAAAATAAAAAAACTATAAAAATAAATTTGTAAAGAAAAATTAATTTTATTTTTCTTTTATATCCAAAAAAAAAAAAAAACAAGTATCATAAGTTTTTTGTGAAAAATATTTTAGTTACTTCTTATTTTTTTTCTTAAATTTAGTTCCAAAAAAAATCAATATTCAACGAATTGGCCAGGCCTAATTTATTTATATCTACATATAATCTATCTATACTCTATATAAAAGTGGGAATGAGATGGGAATAATGAGATTTCTTATATTCTCCTTGTAGAATTTAAGATATTCTAAAATAACTTTAGTGACAGCAAATTAAAAAATTTTAACATAAAAATATATATTATATCTCTATAATTTGATTGGATGTTTTCTTAACTTTTTTTAATAGACAAATACATATAGATAGTTAAGCATTTGAAAATTTAAAATTTTACTATTGTTATCTGATTACGTCTAATTATGTTTGATTTCATTATATTATTATATAAATTATTAATAATAATTAAATAATTTTAATAATTTGTTATTATTATTTATTATTTTATTTTTACTTACTATTACTGTAATTTATCTTAACAATATTGTTTCAAATGAATATGTGTAAATATGAGAATTTGAAATTTTATTTTTTTGAATTTATTTTAAATAAATATATCTAGATAATTAAGATTTTCAGTTAAAAAAGGTATTGTTAAATTTCTTTAATTACAAATTGCACATTAATTTGGTTGGCCAGAAAATAAGATAAAAAATTATTAGATTAGTTTCTTATTCCATTGTTAAGGTATATTTATTTACTAAAAGAAATTACAGTGAAATTTATTAACAAAATATGTAAATTAATTATAAAACATAAAATAAAAGCTATATGATGCTTTTTATAAATCAATTTGGTACTTAAATAAAAAATAAAAGCAACTAGCATATAATAAAAATTATATGAATCAATATGTTGAAAAGAATATAAATGACATATTTCATATTTAAATTGCTATTTTAAAGGGAGAAACAAATATATCAATTTTTTTTAATGACATGTTATAGTGCAGGATATATAATTAAAAAGAATATTTTACCGTATATATAAAAATACTATTTTTATTGCAATCTAAATAAGAGTTTATACTTTAATTATATAAATAAAAATGCTAAACGGGTATCAAAAATGAGTATATAACAAGTATAGTCAACGTGCATCGCACGTCATAAAAAGAACTAGTAATATATAAAATGAGCATATAAATAAAAACGCTAAACGAGTATAAAAAAATGAGCATATAATAAGTATAGTCAACGTACATCATACGTCATAAAAAGAACAAGTAATATATAAAAGCAGAGAGGTCTATCTTAAATGATAGCCAAATATAAGTCTCTCAAATTGACAAGTGTAAGGAGAGCAGTTATTTAGTATAATTGTTAGAAGATAAGTTGTAATGACAACAATTGTAAAAAAATAAGTTATTTTATATTTTCAGATAATGTCTTTATCATGATAATATTTATTAGTTACATCCCATCGAAATAATACTATTAAATTAAATTAAAATATAAATAACCCGAGCCATAAAATAAAAAATATTTAATTTCTTATTTTAATAATTATCTTGGTGTATGAGGTAATCTTATATATCAAGAGCTAGGTTGCACGGATACGGCACACGAGATATGGAATGTACGAGATGTATGATAATAAATAAACAATCATGTATGATAAATAATAAACATGAAATAAAAATATGTAATTTTTTTATTTTAATATAATTAGTTTAAATTAAAATTAAATTAAAATACATATAACTCAAGCTATAAAAGAAAAAAGTACTTAGATCTTATTTTAATGATTACCTTAATGTATGAGGTAGTGTTATATACCAGGAGGTAGAGTGCACAAATACGAGATATGACATACGGGATATGATAATAAATAAACAATCAATTATAATAAATAATAAACATAAAATAAAAAATACTCAATTTCTTATTTCAATCTAATTAGTTAAATTCTTATTTCAATATTTTAAGGTCATTGAATATGATTAATTTATGGTATTCTGAAATTTTTATCAGTTTGTGATACTAATAAATTCTTATTTTTTCTTCTAAATGACAACCGAAAGGATGTCATTTCTTTGAGTGGCACAACAAGAAGATGAGTGAGGGTTGTGAATGTCATAAATGATTTGAAGGCAAATTTTTTCACTGTCAATGAAGGCAATGCACATTCCTGTCAATTGATAAGGGATAGATATGATATTCGTGCACAAGAAATGGAGGCTGAGTTGTAAGCTGTGTTATGTGATTTTTCATCTTCTCTTCCTCTTTCATCTTCTCTTCCTCTTTCAACAATTCTTTTTTTCAAAAACACTCTAATGTCTTTATGCATAGTTATAAAATTTTTAGTCCTATAACCCAATATATTACCATTAAATGATTCACACATGTTGTTGTCTACACAATCTGATTTGCTTTCAGTTATGAAATAAACCCTACACCACTAAGGAGGAGGGTAGTTTAGCAAGTCGACAACACTGCCAGGGGCCAAAACTTTAAGAACCTTCAATTGATCTTCAAATTCTTACCAATAAGTACTTTTAGAGCGTATCCAAAACTGTCTCCTCAGTTTACTCCCCTTCCACTTCCTTTGCCATCTGTTGAATATGTGCATTGCACACCATTTGTGCTTTGCATTTGGTAGTTGTGTCTTCACACCATCAATTAGTCCCTATGAATTATATAAACAATGAGTAAATGTCATTTCCCATAATTATTTAAATGTTTAAAGAAAGTTATACCTTTTGCATGTCTGATAAATCTCTACAATCTTCAATTTTAAGATCTTGTTTTACTTGATTCAAGAATCAGTTTTAAGTTGCAGTGTTTTCTACTCTCATAATAGGCCAAGCAATGGGGTACTGTTATTCATTACCATCCTTACCAACAGTTGTTAGCAACTCCCCCTTATAGTTAGTTTTTTAAGAAGCACCCATCAACTCCTATAATTGACCTACACCCTGCCTTCCAAACCCTCTTAAGTGCATCAAAACACACATAAAATTCCTCGAATTTCCTTGTTTCCCTATTTGAATATACCAATATTGTACTGCCAGGTTTGCTTAACCTAAGCTCTTCTGCATAGTCCTCCAACATTGCATATTCTTATTTGAAGTCACCTTTAAATTCCACTTTCAAATTCTTCTTAACCCTCCTTGCCATACTGTAGGAAATATGAACTCTAAGAGTATTCGTTACATTCTCCATCATATCCTTCAATTTTGTCTTTGGATTCAGCCGAAGCATCTCTCTAAAATGACCCACTAGGAATTTAGTGGTAACCCTCTTGTTCACATAAGTCCTAAAACATTTATGCTTGTGATTGTATGTTTTGACAAATATACCTTTGAGTTACCATCCTTAGAGGCAAACATTTTCCAATGACATCCATCAAATGTGCAAGTAGCCCTCACTCTATCCTTCTCATTTCCACCAAAATCAACCTCAACTCCTCTTATTACAGCATATTTGGTACAAGGCTCTTTAAACTATGTAGCATTCTTGAACACCATTCTAACAGCAAAAGCAGGAAATTGGCAATTTGGATTATATTCCACCCTCTTTTTTGGTTTCCTTCTCAAGTTCCTATGTCCCTCATCTCCTAACAGCTCTTCTACCTCACCTTCATCGTTAGAATCGTCTCCCTCACCCACATTCCCTTGCCACCATTCATTAGCTGAAACTTCACTAACATGCCTATCATCTGCTGCTTCACCCTCATCTACATTTTGCTCTTCACCCTCATCCTCATTTTGCTCTTCACCCTCCTCTTCATCGCCAATGCTATCTTTATCATCAGTTGAACCTCTATCTGAAAAAAAATTTTTGACTCTTTCCCTTGCACTATGTAGTTCTTCATTTCCAGATTGATAGTTAGGATCGACTTCAATACCTTCATACTCACCATCCTCAGTTTTATTACCAATAATGCTTCTCTTGGTACCAACTTCAGAGGCTGGACTACTATTTCTATTGTTGGATTCAACTTTTATTTCATTATTACTTCCAATCACATTCTCATTAGATTGAGCCTCGGGATTGTTACTTCCAACCTCAGTTTCAAAGACACTAGGAGCTTCACCAACATCAAACTCTGTCTCTTGAAAGCCTACCCCATCTTCATTTGAAACATTATCTCCACCAATATCATATGACATGCTAATCACAAATAAAAAAAGAATATATAAGAGGGTTTCACATGCAAAATATTGAGTGTAATAGAAAAATCGATTTCCCAATACTGTTATATAAATCTCATTCTTTTCTCCATTCAATGCAACAACCACAGAATCAACCATTCTAAGCTTTTTATGTAAATATAAGTGAATGAATGTTATCTGGAGAGGAGTGATACAATTGATAGAGAACACAACTTCAATCAGTTCTAGGTTTTTGAAATTTCTCGATTCCTACTGAAACCTAGCCAAATAGCCCCAAAATAGAGTTTGTTATGAGAGATTCTAGTGTGATTTTCCCTCCTAAATGTTATTGAGGGAGATCAACAATTGCCCTCGCTAACTTTCGGCTCCCAAATTGCAATTCCAAATGCTTCTTGTTCTGTGTCTCTCACGCGCGATGACCCAGGTGGAGAAAGGGTATTTTTATTAAAAATCCCAAGTTCATGAGGTTTTAGCCAAAAAGGTGTTTTGTGTGCATTTTGAATATTCATGCCAAGTTGAGGGGGCAAATTGAGCTTTTTTCCTTTATTGTTTTTCTTTTCTTTTTTGTTTTTATGGTGATGGTGGGAGTGGTTAATCAGGGTTAGCAATTTTTGTGATGATGGCGCTCAGATTGACACATCATTATTTGCCACGTCAACATTTATATACATATCATCATTTTTTTTTCCATCGTTGCACAACTAGACAAATTCTATTTGTATTTCCGGCCTGCCACGTAAGCATGTGACACTTGATTGAAAAATTATAATATTCAAGCCCTTGATTAAAAATATTTTCTGTTGAGACACTGAAATAGAATTTTTTTTTAAGAGTTTATACACCAAATTTATAATTAACCCTAAAAAAACCTTGGTTGATTAAGTTGGTGTATAAAGTAGTTTCATATACCAGAAGCTAAGTTGTACGGAAACGGGACATGAGATATGGAAATGTACAGGGATACAATAATTTTTTAAAAAATAGGACATTCACACGCTTAAGACACACTAAACTAAATAAGTACAATACATTAATATTTCAAATAAATAAACAATCATTTATAATAAATCATAAACATAAAATTAAAAAAATACATAATTACTTATTTCAATATAATTAGTTAAATTTTCAATTAAACTGATTAATTTGCAGATTAAAGCTAACCTCCTCCCATTTCAATTTATTTATCGTAGTTTTCATTAAAAAAAATCTCTATTTAATGGGAAATAATTCTAGAGTATGACAAAGACGAATGACTTACCAAGACTATTCAAATATATTTTTAGTTATAATGAGAGTATTTCTGATCATTTATTAATAAAAAAAGACATAAAAACAAATTTAAAAGAATAATTCATTTTTCTTAGTAATAAAAAAAAAACCTTGATTGATTATCTTGGTGTATGAAGTAGTCTCATATACCAGGAGTTAAATTGCATAAACACGAGACACAAGATATTAGAACGTATAAAATACGATAATTTTTAAATATGTAGGACATCCACACTCCAGGACACACTACACTAAATAAGTGTAATACATTAATATTTCAAAAAATAAACAATCATTTAATCATAAACATAAAATAAATAAATACTTAATTTCTTATTTCAATATAATTTATTAAATTCTCCAAATTATTATCACTGTTGAAAAATACATTAATAGTATGTGTGCATATTTTTATTTAGGTCATAACATGCATGACTTTTGCTATTGTATACCTTGGTGAAAGCTTCGCAGGATACTTAAGAATACACATGTTAGCATTGCAATTTTTTTAGCATATCTCAATGAGATACAGTTTTGTAATGCATTTCACAATCATTTTATTATACAATTTTGTTATTTTTGAATAATGTTATAAAAGATTATTTCATCATTTATTATTACTTCGTGCACTACACAGGTTCTAACACTAGTTATTCATTAAAATTCTTATCAAATATCTACAACTAAGTTATTGGAGATAAAACATATATCCACAGTATGAACCGAACACCATCTTAATCTTAACAAATAACTAAACTGCTAGAAGCCCAAATGCACTTATATAAGCAATTGATATGCAGAAAATAATTCTTACTCAAAACTAAATTCTAAATATTAAATCAAAACCAAATAAAACAAATCCAAAATCCAATTTATCAACACATACCACAAAACAAAGACATACAATCCGAAAATGTTTGAATTTCTTCCCTTTAACGAAATGGGTCACAAAATTAACAGAATAAAGCACAATGTGGTCTCTGAACTTATTTAGCAGGATCAAAAAAGTCAGATTTGACTTTTTAGGTCAATTTAGCCCTTAAACTTATATAAAATGATTAAAAAGATCTAATTTCACTTTCTAGGTCAATTCAACCCCTGAACTTATTTAAAATGATTAATAAAAATCATATTGGACATTAATTTAATCTCTAATTCTTCATTGTACTTATAATGCAAAAATCATTATGTAGACATTTATTAAAACTGTAGTTAGAATCGAGCTGACTAATTTATTAAAAAATTAATTAATTATAAAATATAGAAAAATGATAAATGAAGTATATTGTATTTCTCTTTACCTTGATTGATGATTTTGAGTTTATAAAAATGTATTAATTTGAACATTTTAAAGTTAACCTCTACTACTGGGTTATTGCTTATGAAATTATTTTCATATTGAATAAATTAGTTATAATACATATTTATAAATTTATTATATTATAAGAAATGATGTTTTATAGATTTTAAATTTATATTTATAAGTGTTGAAAAAGTTTGATCTCAGTGTTCTTAGTGTAGGACAAAAAGAGACGAAAAGTTAATCATATTAAATCAAATCAATTATTATTTATAAAAATCAAAACAAGTTCAAAGGTTAAATTGACCTAAAAAGTGAATCGGATCTTTTTAATCATTTTATACAAATTTAAGAGCTAATCATCCATTCAGAAGACCATACGTCCCTGCGGTCTTTCCACTAGGCATGGCCACCGGTTCGGTTCTAACCAAAACCGAACCGGAACCGAACCGTACTGTAGACGAACCGGAACCGGACCGAAACCGGCGGTTCATAATTTTGAACCGGAACCGGCAGTTCAAGGGCCGGTTAAGGTTCATGTGGATGTTAAAATATGAACCGGAACCGGCCCGGAACCGGTGGTGAACCGGCGGTTCTGGTCCGGTTCGAACCGGATACACAAAAAATTGTAGCTTAAAATTTTTATAAAAAAAATTTATATCAATTGATTTGATTGTAGTTGATTTGATTTATGGTGAAGAGAAGTAAAATGGTATATGAGTTATAAAAAATTGTGAAAAAAATACACATTTTTTGACTTAATTTATATAAAAAATGGTACATGAATAGTTGATTTATATAAAAAAAATACTTTCAAGTATACAAAAAAAGAGTGTAATGGATAGTTTTTGATATGATAGGTGTTTTTTATTTATTTTTTGGTAAATAAATTTTATTCATTTTAATCATTTATTTATTTATTTACTGTAATTTACTAAATTATATAAGGGACAATTTGGAAAACTAATAAATGAGACACATGTATAAATATGATGAGTTGATGATTTTTTTTATTTCACAATCAATTATATCCTAACTCTTCTCTTATTCTCAATCAAAATTCTCTCAAATTTCCATAGTTCATTATTTTTTCTATTGCTTTATTTTCCCTAATGTTGGAATTATCTATTGTTTATTTTTTATTTTCTCACGTCCAATTCCAAATTCTTTCTCTAATCTCAAATTTTTCCATTCATAAATTTACTTCATTTTATTTTTTAAATATTTTTCTTAATATTTGAAAATAATAATTTTCAACTCATTCCATTAATTTTATATTCCATTTATAGTTTTTTATATTAGTAAATTAGCAAAATTTGAAAATTTAATGTAATAATAGTTCTAAGTTAGTTAATAGATGTTTTTCTTTTAAAATTTATAATAATTCATTTAGTTAATAAAATTTAAACATTTTAAAATTATTATTTATTCATGAATTCGGAATCAAAAATTTTATTATTTTTTTAAAAATTTGCGTAATGTCGGAACCGAATCGGAACCGTAATTTGAACCGTCGGTTCACCGGAACCGTGCTGAACCGTGCCGGAACCGGAACCGGAGGTTCAAGGATCGGTTCCGGTTCAAAATTTTAAACATCTCGAACCGGCGGTTCACTTAACCGGCCATGCCTACTTTCCACTAGAGTTTAGGAAATTATACAATTTTTTTTATAATTATTATTTTTTATTCGTATATGTGTATGTATAAAATAAAATATGTCTCTTGAAAATGAGAGCTCAACAAGCGGAAGGAAATCCTCTGTAACGCTCGTGAATGTTGACTTGCTTCAACTATGGTCTTCTCTCTCTTTCTCAACATTCCTATAAATATTCCTCCATTTTTAGTACAGTCCTTCAAGCTTTCCCACTCTTATAGATGGCTAGCATTTCTCATTCTTGCTTATTTCTAATTTTGGTTCTCATTTTTCATTCTTCTTTCGTGTATAATCTAGCTGCTCAGAATGCTGCGGTCGGGTCAAAAAGAGAATCTCTAGAGATAATCATTGGCGGCGGCGGCGGCTATGCTCCTTCGCCTGAAAACGGAGAGTATGCACCTCCTCCTCAACCTGAAGAATGTCCACCACCCCCACCCCCACCTATATGCCCTGAACCAATCCCTCCTCCTCCGCCTCCACCTCCACGTCCACGTCCACCTTCTCCTCCTCCTCCGCCTTCTCCTTCGCCTCCGCCTCCGCCTTCTCCTTCTCCTCCGCCTCCACCTACAACTCTAACTCCAAACCTCATTAGAGATTATAATGCAATTCAGCAATTCAGCAAGCTAATTACTGACGATCCGCAGGGCATAAAAAAATCATGGGACCCGAAAAACAAGAATGTCTGTAAAGGATATAAAGGCTTTTTTTGTGATACAAGGCCTGACACCAGCGTGTTTTCAGTAGCAGCAGCAGACTTCAACGGCTATAATTTCAACGGCCCTAAGTTAAAAATCGAGGATTTCCTTGGTGAATTAAAAGACTTGGCAATCTTCCACGCCAACTCCAACAACTTCACAGGAAAAGTACCAAAAGGAGTTTCCATCGACAACATAAATTTCCTCTACGAGTTTGATATCAGCAATAACAAGTACTCCGACGAGTTTCCGTCACAAATTCTAAAAGCCACAAATTTAACCTTCTTAGATATCAGATTCAACAATTTTTTCGGTCCGGTCCCAGCAGGAGCCTTCAATTTAGACTTAGATGTACTTTTCCTCAACAACAACAAATTCAGCCAACAGCTTCCTGACAACATCGGAAATACGGCGGCGTTATATGTCACTTTCGCTAATAATATGTTTTCCGGCCCAATTCCGAAAAGCATTGGCAATGCTAAAAATTTAATTGAAGTGCTTTTCCTGAATAACAGTTTCACTGGGTGCTTGCCATATGAGATTGGAAACTTGAAGAAAGCTACTGTTTTTGATGTAAGCCGTAATAAGCTTACTGGTCCAATACCACATTCTTTTGGTTGTTTGCCTAAAATAGAGATTCTGAATTTAGCCACGAATGAATTTTATGGTCCGGTGCCGGAACTGGTTTGCGAGCTGAAAACGCTGCAAAATTTGTCATTATCAGGGAATTATTTTACGCAGGTTGGACCTGAGTGTAGGAAATTGATCAAGGCGAAGAGACTTGATGTTAGAAAGAATTGCATTTTGGATCTTCCAGATCAGAGATCAGCAGCTCAATGTCGAGATTTCTTTTCAAAGAACAGAAAATGTCCAAATGAAAAGTCATTGACCATTGTTCCTTGCCGGAAAAATGGGTTTCTGAGTTCAACAGCGACGGCAACGGAGCAATCAAAGGTTGCTGTTGCTCCACCTCCTAGATCGTATGATGCTCTTTCTCCAAATAATAAATTGCGATTTTAATTTTTAAGTTATTAGAAATATGTAAGAAGATCCATGTACTATATTCTATATTCTATAAGTTTTTATTAGAATTTGAATTTTCAAATAGATAATTCTGCAAATAATTTCAGTCATTGAGTTAATATATAATGAATTATTTTTCAATATAATCATCAAATTCTGCTTTCAAGCAAATGGATCTTATGCGTAATTACGTTAGTGTCATTTTATTTGCTTATTATTCTATTTTTCTTATATATTATTGGTATTTTGCAAGATGTATTGCACGTTGATTATACCCTTAATATATTTTATTTTTTATCTATATAATATTAATGCATAAGTTTTGTTTATGATAAAATAAATATAAAAGGTTAATTTATATTACACTTTGTCATACAAACTACTTGCAATGTTATTTCTTATGTACTTAATTTTATGTTTATATAATAAAGTGTTTTCAGAATAAAGTTCAACTACCTAATCTTTTAGTCCCTAATTTATAATACAGTTTTTTAAAATCTTAATAGGTGCCCTAAAGTAGTTTGTCATACAAACTACTTGCAATGTTATTTCTTATGTACTTAATTTTATGTTTATATAATAAAGTGTTTTCAGAATAAAGTTCAACTACCTAATCTTTTAGTCCCTAATTTATAATACAGTTTTTTAAAATCTTAATAGGTGCCCTAAAAGAAAATCAAGTCATCACCTAATCTTCAACTCTCTACTTTCAACCTCAAATTAATATCTATATACAACTATAATGAAAAATAATAATAAATTATTTTTTACTCCTAGGTAAAAAAAAAAAGAAATGAGAAAATGATTTGAATTGATAATGAAAATCACTTTGGCTACAGTACTTATCCGGTACATTAAAGAAATGAATATATACACATATATACAAATTCTTGAAAACCAAAAAAGTGACTCAAACAGAAATATATAATTCTATCTTTTTTTAAAATTTTCTAAACACTATTTTTTTTTAAGTCAAACAAATTTAAGACGTAAGAAAAAAAAATATCAAGAAAATTAAAAATATTTAATAATCAATAGGTCATTATTTATTGCAAGGAAGATATACATCTCTTACTAAATTAAAATGATAATAGTTACAAATTATTCAGTAACGAAAAAAAATTATTATTAAGCATAAAGCTCTTTCAAAACTCACATAATAAAAAACGTTTCAACATATATAGATATATAAATATATCAATAAAATATTATATTTTTTTAAAATTAAAATTTTTAACTATTTACAGTTCCAGATTTAATTAGATAAATTTTATTTGAAAATTTACTTTTTAAAAAATATATCCAATCAAATCTTACAAAAACAAAGAAAAATATTAATAAAATAACATACTTTTTTTTATCTCTCTCTTAAATAAAATATCATAAATATTCTATTTGAAAATTTTTTTAAAATTATATCCAATCAAATCATACAAATATAAAAATATTAATAAAAAGAATATATTTTCTTTTTTTATCTATATCCTGAAAGAATTAAATATTTAATAAATAAAATATAAAAAATTTTTTAAATGTCTAATTATTATATGTATTTATTAAAAATAATTTTAGTAAAGATAAAACTTAAAATTTTGAAAAACTTAATTATATATATGTATTTATTTAAAAAATAATTTTTTGATTCATTAGGAAGCTTGAACGGCCGAAATAACATTGTGGGCTACACAATAATGAATAATCCTACACTCATCAAATCGGTAAAAATACTTGTAATCGATATGACTCAAACTAGAGATCTCTCATTTTTCATATAAGTGAGAAGATAATCAGACCACAAATAATTGATTTTAAAAATAATTTTTATAAATATATCCAATCAACTAATAAAATATAATTTCCTAATTAGCTATGACTAAAGTTATTTTAGGATATCCTAAATTCCATCAAGGATGCTATCGAAAATCTCATTATTTCTCTTTATTTTCACATTTATATATAATATAGATATAATGTCTATAAAGTTTATAAATTTATATATTTAAATAATTATTTTCATCAATAAAAAATGAAACTTATGCCTTAAATGATACAATTAAATAGAAATAAAAAAAAAAGCTCAATTTGTCTTCTAAATTTGAAAGTAATATCACTTACTACATAATTATCACCCTAGTATTCCATTGAATGACCAAAAAGACTAAGATAAAAAAATAATATAATAATAATTTTTGCCTTTAACAATAGTAACAATTTTATCACTTAAAAATATTAAACATTATTATTTTTACTTTTTTTGTCACAATTTGAGTTTTTTTTACTATTTAGTGCAAAATAGGGATGACAATTATAAAAAAAAAATGATTTTTAAATAAATTTTATATCCCAGGCAAATTGAATTTTATTCCAAAGAAAATCATTTCTAATTTTGTACATATATTTTATATTTATTTATAATTAAATAATAAATTTTAGTTCTTTTTCTTTTCTAAATATTAAAGGAGGAAAATTCAAATTTAGATTTATTATTATCAAAGTTTAATTTAAAGAAAAAGACAAAAGTTGACTCAAAGTCTACTGCCACTAAAAGCTCGTTAACATGAGAATGACGAAGACAGAAGAGTCATAAGGTGGGTCCTAAGTAACATGTGCTACTTAGTTCCTATTTCAGCACCTATCGCGGGAAGATTGATCAATGTCTTTTGATTTGGATTGTTGAAATAAAAATTTATAGATTCATTTCATTTATGAAATTTATAAAAGTTTACTATTTATATTTTAATTAATAAATAAATTTATGAATTTTAAAAATATTTTAAAAATAAAATTATTCTCTTACCAGATAAAAAATGAAAGATTCATAAAATATTTAAATTTAATAACTCAAATTTGAAAAGGAAAACCTACTAATATATGGTATACTGATCCATGGCATAAATACAAATGAAATAATATTTTTATTAAAAAAGGGACAAAATAATACAAAATCATGATAATTTTTCTCAAATTAATAGTTATATTCTCGTTGTCAATATTTATGTATTGTCTTAGAATAGTTTTTTTATCCATAAATTTCTGGTAAGTAATAAATATATTTTTTTAATTTCATTTTTATTTATATTATGTACAATAAATATTTCTATAATTTTTAAAATTATCTTTATTAAATTAATAATATGAAAATTAATGAAATTAATAAATATTTTATAAATTAATTATTTTGTTTAAAAATTTTTATACGACAAATATTTGTAACGGATCGAGTACGAAGCATAAGTAAACCTTTATCCCAAAATTTGTAAGTCTTGCCGACACCCATCAATCCCAAAATTATGTGCCCGAGCCAGACGGACTAGTAGCCTAGAAAGAGACATGCAACGTCCAGCTGGATGCAACTGCAATTTCTATTCTTGACAAGACATAATAACGGCAATGTAATTATTTTCCTATTCGTTGGTATATACTTTCAGAGAGCAACAAGACCCATGTCATTGATTGTCTTGAAAACGAAGCTAAAAGCTCTGCAGATCAACACGTTAATGTTCAGTTTCAGTATGCTCATATCGAGCCGCAGGCAGTTCCACTTTTTCCGCTTGACTCAGTTGACGCGGTTTTGTTACTCTGCAACTCGACTACATTGTCTTTCTTGAGAGAAATGATATTGGTTGATTCAAACACTTCTACGATTATCTCGTATACCTGCGAGTAGCGAGTATCGACCCAAAGGTGAAATTGATAGTAGTAATTGGATTCCATCAAGCACCCATGATCAAACATTTTATATTGTTACTTAACCGAAGATCTATATTTATATCCTACTTACATTAGTTACGACCAGTAATTTTATTATTTATATTCATCTTAACTCATTTATAATTACATATATTTTTGATAAATAATATTAAATGAGACGAGTATTTTAAAATACATATTTTGCTTTTGTCCCGCTAAGGACACCTTTTGCAAGCAAATAGGAGGAGAGGTTTTAATCCGCAGCCTCTGGGTTTAAGGGCCTTATCCTTGAGCCAAGGATCATTTAAATACATGAATCTGAATGATATACTTTATGAATAAAAATATTAAAATTTTCACATTCATTAAAATAGAAATTTTAGTAAAAATATCATTTGTTACCTGGGTTCACAAAATTATTGGTGTGCATTGACTATGAGAATTTGGACCCCTTCTTAAAAATCATCCTGAATTTTTTTTCCTAAAAAAAAAAAATTCTGACATTAATTTAATAGTTTCGTGCTGAAAGTTATTTTGAGACCAAACTAATTTTTTGATTTAAATCCAAGTTCCTGCCCCATCTTATCGCATCATGAAAATCAAATATTTTCAGCCTATTTTTCTCCTAAAATTCTAAGTGCCAAAATCTCAAATCATGTCAATAAAAATCACTTTCATTCTTTTTATTTTTAATTTTTTTATGATATCAGTCACTTGTTGATATATTAATAATAATATGTATTTTAAAATAAAAACATACCAATTAACTAAATAAAATCTTCGATCTAGATTTTTTTTTCTGTATTATTTTACCATATGTGTTAAGTAATTTTTTCTAAATAAAATTATTTCTATTAAACAAAAAAATAGAAAGATCAATTTATACGAAATAAGATATTAACTATAATTAATATGATTACTGATTATGCTTAATGATGTATTAAAATTCATAAAATCTATTTAAAATTAAATTGTACAAATCCTTGAATTATTTTATTTTATTATACTTAATACTCTTGTTAACTAGAAAATATCAATTAACAAATTTTCTATTATGATTTTAGCGGTGGATCAATAATTGATGAATTATTTGGTTTTATTTTTTTCTGTCAAATTTGTTCTATTAATAAATTTTGCTTGGATGACAAATTTATCTTTTCTTTTATGTAAAGAAAAAACAATTTAGTAATATGAAAAATCTGGATTATTTGCCGACTTGACCCATTTCATTCCTGTGAATAGCCATAAATGGAGATAACAGAGAGAGGTGACAGATAAAGAGTTTTCATTTGAAACTAAAGTGATGTTTTATTTTTAACTCTCATCTATATATACACACACGAAAGCTGAAACAAAGAGAATATTTAACATTGCTTTCTCTATGCAGTATTGTATTTATCTTATTTAAGAAATTTTCTTTTATTTGTTCACAATTTGATCAGATAGACACAGATAATGTGGCTTTTAAAAAATTAATAATTCTAATTTTAATTTTTAATTATCACTAATAATTATTAAAAAAAATAAAAACAAAATACAAACCAACCACAACACAAAATATCACCCCCCAAGCAGAACTTCTCACTGCCGCAAGTCTCTTCTTCACCAATTTTTGTTGCATTTCTCTCGCTACCACCGATCAACTCTGTTTCTGTCTCTTCAAAGTTCTCATCTTTTTTTTTTTTTTTTGAAATTTGTTAGATTTGTCATTTTTCATTGCAAATTTTTGTTGCATAATTGTATATATATATATATTTTTATTAAGTTCCTTTGAGTTCATGGAGTTCAAAGTTCTTATCTTTTTTTTTTTTGGTAATTTTGTGTAGGCGTTGGCGCAATGATAAGATTATATTTTTTTTTTCTCTTTTTTTTTTCCTCTTAATCTTAGTCTTAGTATAGTATCCTTCTGATGAATATTTTCCATGAAATTTGAATTCCTAATTTATTGGTTTTAATAGGTGGAGTTGCTGTTAAAACAAACAACAGTAGAGAATTTACAGATTAAATCTTATGAGATTGATAGAGAATTCCAGCACATATTTCATTGAAGAATACTGCAGAATTTATACAAGAATGGAAATAACAAACTTCCTATTTAGAAGCCACTCATAAGGTGGATAAAAACTGAATAAAAAATCTGCAACTAAGAGCTAAAAAACAGCCACTAACTTAAGCCACTAACTCCACCATTTGATGCTGTAAAAAAAAGAAATAACAGAAAAATATTAACAGTATGCTGGAACTGAAATGCCAGAAATCTAACACTCCTCCTTGGCATTTCGGTGACAAACACCAATTCTTTGTCTCAAGTCTTCAAATCTCTCCTTAGGAATGGCCTTGGTAAAAATGTCTGCAAGCTGATTTTCAGATGAGCAATGTACAAGTAGCACTTCGTTAGATTGTTGAACTTCTCTGATAAAATGAAACTTAATTTTGATATGCTTCGTTCGACCATGAAACACTGGGTTTTTGGAGATTGAAACTGCCGAAATATTATCACACATGATCTTTGTAGCTTCTGTCTGCTCACACTGCAAATCTTTTAGCATCTTCCTTAGCCAAATAGCCTGGTTTACAGTAGAGGCAGCAGCAATGTACTCTGCTTCTGCTGTTGATTGAGCTGTAGTTTCTTGTTTTTTTGAGCTCCAACTGAAAAAACTTGTGCCCAATGAAAATAAGTATCCAGAAGTGCTTCTTGAGTCTTCAATACAGCCACCCCAATCGCTGTCACAGTAACCAACCAACTTCAAACTCTCCCCTGCAACTGCTGCAAAGAACATCCCAAATGTGCTGGTTCCTTTTATATATCTTAACACCCTTTTGGCAGCTGTAAAGTGGGTTTCCCTAGGTGAATGCATGAACCTAGAGAGCAAACTTACAGCAAATAGAATGTCAGGTCTGCTAGCTGTAAGGTACAGAAGACTACCAATTAAACTTCTATAGAGGCTTGCATCTACTTTTTCAGCATTTTCATCCTTGCCTAGCTTTAAACCAGTAGAAATTGGAGTGCTTACAGGTTTGCAATCTTGCATTTTAAACCTGTATAAAATATCAGAAATGTATTTCTGCTGACTTATAAAAAAACCATCATTAGTTTGCAGCACCTCCATCCCAAGAAAGTATTTCATGATTCCAAGATCAGTCATCTCAAAGACTTTCTCCATTTCATTCTTGAACTTTTGAATGAGTTCAAGTTTGCTACCTGTCACAAGCATGTCATCAACATAAATTGAAACAACTAAACACTCATCATCTGTATTTCTTACATACAAGGTAGCTTCACTTTGACTTCTGCTAAAGCCAAGTTGCATGAGATGATTGTCCATCCTTTCATACCAAGCTCTCGGAGCTTGTTTTAAGCCATACAAAGCTTTCTTTAGAAGATAAACTTGATCCTCTTTACCAGGAATTAAAAAACCATCAGGTTGCTCTACAAAAATCTCTTCATTGAGAAACCCATTCAGAAATGCTGATTTGACATCAAGTTGGTGAATTTGCCATGAATTATGAGCAGCAAAAGCAAGAAGGAGTTTGATTGTATCATACCTTGCTACTGGAGCAAAAGTTTCTTGGTAATCCACACCATATTGTTGTGCATATCCCTTCACCACCAATCTGGCTTTATGCTTACAAACTGAACCATCAGAATTAAATTTGGTCTTAAAGACCCACTTTACACCAATCACCTTGTGATTTGCTGGCCTATCAACTAGTTGCCATGTCTCATTCTTGTTGATCATTTCTAATTCAGCTTGCATAGCTCTCCTCCATGCTTGAAATTCTTGTGCTTCAGCGTAGCTTGTTGGTTCATTGACAACCAAGCTACACCTTTCATAAATGTCCTCTAAGGACTTTGTACCTCTCACCGGCAAGTCATCCACCAAATCATCTGCTACAAGTTGAGGTTGCTCTTTTGGAAAGAGATTAGCATGAGTATCCTTTTGATTCTCCCAACACCAAACAGCAGCCTCATCAAACTTTACATGTCTGCTCAAAATTATTTTTTCAGTTTTCAAGCAGAAAATTCTGTACCCTTTACACGATGAACCATAGCCCATGAAAATGCCTTTTTCAGCCCTGTTGTCTAGCTTGCTTCTTTTTGATTCAGATACTTGATAATAACATATACACCCAAAGATTCTGATATGGTGTACAGTTGGCTTGTGGTCATACCAAGCTTCATAAGGAGTCTTGTCTTGCAAAGCTTTTGTGGGAAGTCTATTTAATAAATAGACAGAAGTATTGACTGCCTCTGCCCAGAATTGGTTTGGCATTTGTTTCTCAATTAAAAGACACCTGGCCATCTCCATTATTGTCCTATTCTTCCTTTCAGACACCCCATTTTGTTGCGGAGTGTAAGGTACAGTCATTTGATGTTCAATGCCTGTACTTTTACAAAATTCAGCAAACTGGCGAGAAGTATATTCTCCTCCATTGTCAGATCTTAAAGCTTTAATTTTAAGATTACATTGATTCTCTACTAAAGCTCTAAATTGTTTAAACATATCAAAGACTTCACTTTTGAGTTTAATGAAATAAACCCAACACATCCTGGTGCAGTCATCAATAAATAGGAGAAAATAATTGTTACCACTCAAGGACTTGGTTGTCATCGGACCACACACATCAGTGTGGACGAGTTGAAGTTTCTGATTTGCTCTCCATGCCTGATTTGTTTGAAATGGTAGCTTCGATTGCTTCCCTTGCTGACAGATCTCACAAACTTGAGTATCATAGGAAATTTCAGGCATATCTTCCACCAGACCCTTCTTGTTCATTTCAGCAATTGTTCTTTGATTGAAATGTCCAAGCCTTTTATGCCACAAGTTTGTAATTGAATGCGAAGCACTTGTGTAAGCTTGCTCAGCTGCTTTCTCCCAATTTACCACAAAACTTCTATTTTTCATGCTCACAGTAAATAATTCAACTCCAGAAGGATCAAAAATAGTGCATTTGTGATCCTTAAAAAGAAGTGAATAATTTTTTTCAAGCATTTGCCCAACACTTAACAAATTTTGGCTAATTTCAGGTATGTACAAAACATCAGGAATGGTTTTGATACCTGATTTTGTTAAGACAGCCACTAATCCTCTTCCTTTGACTTCTAGGAATTCTCCATTTCCCACCTTTACTTTGGATTTGTAGGTATCATCAAGAGTCCTGAACATCTCTGCATCATTGCACAAGTGATGAGTGCAGCCGCTGTCGATAAGCCATGCATCAGAGAAGTCATTCATTGAGAAGCAAGTAACTGCAAAAAGTTGCTCCTCCTGTGCATTATTTTCGTCTGCCATTTGAGCTTGAGAAGGTTTTGAGCCTCTGTTTTTGGATTTGCAGACTTTGGATACATGCCCAACCTGCTTACAACTGCCACATACAGCATCAGGCCTCCACCAGCAATATTTCTCAAGATGTGTTGTTTTTTTGCAATGTTTGCAAGAAGGAAACGATTTCTTTGAACTTTCACTGCTATTTCCAGCATCGTGCTTGCCCTTATTTTTCTGGTTGGGATGATGTTTCCCCTTACTAGAGTTTTGCTTTTGCATAGAGAAAGCTCCTTCGGTGAATCTCTCCTGCCTCATATTCCTTCTTTGCTCTTGCGCTTGAAGGGCACTCATTAGTTCACCTAATGAAATCGTACATAGGTCCTTGGACTCTTCAAGAGAAGAAATCTTGGATTCAAACCTCTCTGGAAGAGTCACAAGAACTTTCTCCACAATTCTTGTATCTGAGAAATCTTCACCAAGCAATCTTATGTTATTAACAATCAAAGAAATTCGATCGGCATACTTACTGATTGTTTCATCCTCCAACATGTTCAACGACTCAAATTCCCTTTTCAAGTTCAAAACTTGCATTTGACGTGTTCTATCACTGCCTTGGTATTCTTCCTTCAACCTGTCCCAAGCCTCCTTTGCAGTTTTGCAAGCCATAATTCGGTAGAACACAGAATCTGCTACTGAATTTTGAATAACTGACTTGGCTCTAGATTTCTTTGCTTTTTCTTCACTGTTGGATTTGATTTGTGCTAAGGTGGGGTTTGCTGGTAGAGCAGGAATTGGTTTATCCTCTGTTACAGATTCCCAGAGATCAAAGGCTTCCAAAAAAGCTTGCATCTTCACTGACCAAATGTGATAATTTTGACCAGTTAAGATGATAGGCGGGTTTAAAGATTGGCTGCTGGATGCCATTTGGAGTTTTGGATTAAAAAAACTTTGGTTGTAGTTTGGTCCCGTAAGATAAACCTGGCTCTGATACCACTGTTAAAACAAACAACAGTAGAGAATTTACAGATTAAATCTTATGAGATTGATAGAGAATTCCAGCACATATTTCATTGAAGAATACTGCAGAATTTATACAAGAATGGAAATAACAAACTTCCTATTTAGAAGCCACTCATAAGGTGGATAAAAACTGAATAAAAAATCTGCAACTAAGAGCTAAAAAACAGCCACTAACTTAAGCCACTAACTCCACCATTTGATGCTGTAAAAAAAAGAAATAACAGAAAAATATTAACAGTATGCTGGAACTGAAATGCCAGAAATCTAACAGTTGCATCCTTTTTAAGTTCTATCAATTGAATGGTATCCATGTATCTGCTCACACTCCTTTAGGAGTTCCTGCATCTAGTCCTGGAATTTCGTATAGTGGATTGGGGGAGGATGAACCTGGTACTCCTTGCATATCATTTAAGAGGTGAACATCCGCACATGAATCCATGCTGAAATTGTTAGTTGTTCCGGAGATAGTCGATAAACACAAAAAGAAACCTGAACAAGTAAATTTGACTTTGTCACTCTCCTCCATAATTATACATTACAACAAGTCAGTTTATATTTTTCTGGTAATTTTGTGTAGGCATTGGCACAACAATGAGGTTATATTTTTTTTCTCATTTTCTTTTCCTCTTAATCTCAGTATGGTATCCTTCTGATGAATATTTTCCATGAAATTTGAATTTCTAATTTATTGGTTTTAATAGGCTGAGTTGTATCCTAAACATGTAAATTTGACTCTGCTACTCTCCTCTATAATTATACATTATAGCAAGTCAGTTTATATAAGTCATGGATGTGTAACTGATATTGTGTCTATTCTTTATGCATTGCTTTTCTATTTTTTCTCATAATGTTAATTTCCTTTTCATACCCATTTGAAGGCAGTTGATGGAGTAGACAGGAGATTTTTCAAGTTTCTAGAGCGCTGAGTTTGGACCAAGAGATTTATCACAAGGAAATTTTCTGCTTGAAGTAAGTACTTCATCAATTGAAACGTGTAATGATGGAAAATCCATATACGGTCTGCTGCATCTACCCAAGAAGATCTGGCTAATTTGAAGCTTCAGGTTTTTGCATCTAGCCTGGAATACATTCTTATTGGTTCATTGCTTATTAGGAGGATTTTCTATAAAACCTTATATTGGGATGCCTTTGAATTCATTCATTAGCAAGGCTTTAGTTTCCATCAGTGAGTTTGTGTGAAGTTTAAGAGAAAAGAAGAAACTGAATTTGGTTATGTATATTGATTAGCCAAAAAGAATAATTACACTGATGCTTATTTACAACTATATATCGCATCAATTACAAGCAACTGCTAACTAATTTGCTTAGCTGTACAATTGGTTGCAACAAACTAATTTCCTTTAACTGACTTTGGTGCCCTTTTTCCTTTTCGAATGCTGACTTGGTTTATCATCTAACACCCCCAGCAAGCTGGAGAGTAGATATTAACTAGTCCCATCTTGGAAATTAGAGTATTAAAGGGAAAAGCAGGAAGAGGTTTGGTGCACACATCTGCAAGTTGATTTGCAGATTTGGGAGGGAGCAACTTCAGTAAACCAGATTACACCTTTTCTCTTACTACGTGACAGTCAATTTCGATATGCTTAGTGCGCTCATGGAATGTAGGATTTGCTGCTATTTGAAGGGCAGATCTATTATCACAGTAAAGTAAGGCCGGAGAAGGGTGTAACACATGCATTTCAGCTAACAAATAGAGCAGCCATTGCAATTCATATGTAGTTTTAGCTAAAGCTCTATACTCAGCCTCTGAAGAGGACTTAGAAACTGTGGATTACTTCTTTGCTTTCCATGAAATTAGAGAAGAACCAAGAAAAATCAAACAACCAGTAACTGATTTTCTAGTATCGATGCAAACGGCCCAATCATAATCACTAAAGCCCTTCAATTGTACAATAGAGCTTGAGAAAAAAAATAATCCTGCTCCTGGAGATCCCTTAAGGTATCGCAATACCCTATGTACAGCCTGCAAATGAATAGAAGTAGGAGAATCTAAGAATTGGCTGAGTTGCTGTACTGCAAAGGAGATATCTGGTCTGGTGGAGGTAAGGTAAAGTAACCTACTAATGAGTCTTCTGTACTGAGGAATATCAGATAAAGGAGAGCCAGCAGCAGTCAGTTTAAGTTTTGAATCCATGGGGTTTTTTGCAGGCTTGGAATCCGAAAACCTGTGTCTGAGACAATATCCAAGGTGTATTTTCTTTGATTAAGAACAAGACCATTAAGGGATCGAGCCACCTCAAGGCCGAGAAAAATTTAAGTTCTCCTAAATCTTTAATTTTGAAAGTAGTATCTAAAAAATGCTTGACTTTGTTAATTTCAATTAAATCTGCTCTAGCCAAGATGATATCGTCGACATACACTAAAAGTAGTGTGACAGAAGTAGATGTCTTCTTAATAAATAAAAAGTAATCATATTGAGAATGTTTATAACCCAAAGACTCCAATTCAATAGAGAGCTTTGAAAACCATTGCCTACTAGCCTGCTTTAAGCCATAAAGTGAGTGACTTATAAAGTAGACATACTTGGTTGGGTTTAGAAGACCTTGAGGCAATTCCACATACACCTCCTTATGTAAATCACCATGTAAGAATGCGTTATTAACATTTAATTGGTGCCAATACCAAGAATTAGATGAGGCTAAGGCCAAAAGGAGTCTTATCGTAATGATTTTTGCAACAGGGGAAAATGTATCAAAGTAATCTATTCGCTCAGTTTTTGCATGCTTTTTAGCAACTAATCTTGCCTTATAACGTTCAATTGACCCATCAACCTTTCTTTTAATCTTGAATACCCACTTACAACCAATCGGTTGTTTCCCTTGAGGCAAATCTGTCACAGTCCAGGTATTATTTTGTTCAAGAGCCAAAAGTTCAATTTTCATTACTTCTCTTCAATAATCAAATTTAACTGCTTGTTTATATATTGTGGGTTCTTTATCAATGGTAATATTCAAAGTATATGCCAAATAGCGAGGGGTCAATTTAGAATCAGAGATGGTAGAAGAAAAAGGATAAGAAATACATTTTGATTGCTTGAAGGACTGAGAGGAATCTGCAGCAGAGGAGAGACTACAATGATAATCCTGTGGGTAAATTGGAGGTCTTCTGGTTCTATTTGATTGCCTAGGAATAGGTAAAATAGAAGTGGAGGGAGCAAGTGGAGGATTAGTGGGGATGATTGGTGGAGGTGAAGCATTAGGATCAGGATAAGAAAGATCTAAATCCGGTACGGTAGAGTTAGTAAGCAAAGAAACAGATGTAGGAAAATTTGAAGAATGCAATGGAAAAATGGTCTCATAAAATGAAACATTTCTTGAAATGAAAATGGTGCGGGTTTGAAGGTCAAGAAGTAAAAAACCTTTGGTACCGGGTTTGAATCTTAAGAAAATACATTTTCTTGCTCTAGGGTCCAATTTAGATCTGTTTGTAGGAAGTGTATTAGCAAAGCAAAGTAAGCCAAAGACTTTAAGATCATCAAAAGAGGGAGGAACTTTATAAAGCAGCTGAAATGGAGATTTATTTTTGAGAAGAGGTGTAGGTAGTCTATTGATCAAATACACAGCATGTATAACAGTATAAGACCAATATATTTTGGACAGGTTGAATTGAAATAACAAAGCCCTTGCCACATTCAAAATATGTTGGTGTTTACGCTCCACAATGCCATTTTGTTGTGGAGTAGCAACATATGAGGTTTGGTGATTGTTGCCTTTTGAAGCATAAAATTTAGGCATATAAAACTCATAGCCATTTTCACTCCTAACAGTTTTGATTGTAGTGTTAAATTGGGTCTTAACTAAATGGAAAAAGGATTGAAGAGATGATCTAGCTTAAGATTTAGTTTGTAAAAGATACAACCATGTATGTCTAGTGGAATCATTTACTATGGTTAAGAAATATTTGTGATTGCGAATGGAAGGAGTAGAAAAAGGACCCTATATATCAACATGTATGAGATCAAAAGTACTAGTAGAAACTGAGTTGCTTACAGGAAATGGCAAAGCCTTTTCGTTTTGCAGAGTGACAAACATCACAACATTCATTTGCTTTGTATAAAATATTAGAATCTAAGCTCCATAAAGCTTTTATTCTGGCAAGAGAAGGATGGCCTAATCTGAAGTGCCATACGTCAAAAGATGAATTTGTTATTGCTGTCATTAGTTTGGAAGAGAGAGTGGTTGTTGCATTTTTGGAGTGAGTAGGATTAAGCACATATAGTCCCTCTTTTACTTCAGCTACACCAATCAGTCTCCAAGTGTCCAGGTTCTGTATATGACAATATTGAGCATAAAATGAGAAACAACAAAAGAGAACTTTGGTAAGTTTAGAAACAGAAAGCAAGTTAAAAGTAAACTGTGTAAAGGACATCATGAAGAATTAAAAATTCTAATATAGTGACAGTACCAGAAATTAAAGCATGCACTCTAGTTCCATTAGGTAAGATGACTGGTATTGGTTTTATATGGCTATAAGTAGTGAAAAGTTTGAGATTGAAGGTAATGCGGTCACTGGCACCTGTGTCAATGACCCAATGATCCACAACAACACAATAAGCGAGAACAAAATGATTACCTATTATATTCTCTGGTGTAGCAGAAGAAACCAGATTAGAGACTAAATATTTGTTGGTCACTGACTTAGTTAGATCTACTACAGGAAAATCAAGTGCTACTACTGAGTTGGTAAGGCCAGGACTCTCCACACGAATTGTTTGCAGCAAGTTAAGTAAATGGCTATATTGATCTGAGGTCAATGCCACATTTGTGCTCAATCCCAAGGCTTCTTGATTTGCAAAATTCACTTAATAACCATTGTCTCGAGATGCAGAGGAGAAATATGCATTATTAGTAATATTATTTGCAGAGACTATATGAAGCTTCTGTTTAGAGCCATAACCAGGTAGAAACCCGTGCTTCTTGTAATAGGTATCAATTGTGGGTCTAGATTGACCACAATAGGTGCAAAAACTATTATCAGCAGTAGATACTTTGTAATTAAACCTTTGGAAAGACTATTTTCGCTTAGGAAAGCTTTTAGCATCAGTAGGAAATCTCTTGTTTACAAATGCTTTGGCTTCTGATAGAGTTAAGTCATGGATACTATGAAGAGAGCCACAGTTAATCTGTTTTTCTTGTTGCAGAACAAGAGGAAAAACCTTATTTATTACTGGGAGAGGATTAAGTAACAAAATCTGTTATTTAACTGTGTTGAATTGATCATTCAAGCCTTTGAGTAATCTAATAACATGATCATTCTCTTGATATTGCTTAATTCTGTTCACAATTCCACAAGTACAAGGATTCTGACATATACAAACAGGTAGAGCTCTAAAATTAAAAAGTTCATCCATAAGATTTTTAGTTCTGTGAAATACTTAATAACTGACTTCTCTCCTTGTTTAAGAGCATAAATCTCCTCCTGTAAATCAAAAATTCTAACAATATCTCCTTGTGAAAACCTTTCTTTTGAGATTATTCCAAACCTCAACAGCTTTGTCTAACCATAAGACACTTTGTCTAAGTGAAGGCGATAAAGAATGAATGAGCCAATAGAGTACCATAGTGTCGCATCATTCCCAAATAGGATAAAGCGGATCTCCTATAGCAAGTATTATAAGAGTTCCATTAACGAACTTCAATTTGTTCTTGGAAAGAAGTGCCATCTTCATAGCGCGAGACCAGGTATGATAATTTGCTCCTGTCAAAATTGGTGAAACCAGAACAAGAGCTGGATTCTCAATTGGATGGAGATAAAAGTGATGCGTTGGATCTTCAGTTGGATGCAAAGTTGGAGTCATCATCGAGTGAATCAGTCAAATGAAATCAACTTGACAGAGGAAATCTCTTAATTTGTAGAGAAATCAAAGATTAATCAAGAAAATCTGGGAAATGGCTAGCCAGATGGTGTTTGGCGAGCGAGAAAGAGAAAGAAAATCAAAGGAAGCGGAAGAAAATCAGAGAAGGAGCTCTGATACCATGTGAAGTTTCAGAGAAAAGAAGAAACTGAATTTGGTTGTGTATTGATTAACCAAAAAGAATAATTACACTGATGTTTATTTCCAGTTATATATCGCATAAATTACAAGTTACTGCTAACTAATTTGCTTAGTTAAACAATTGGTTGCAACAAACTAATTTCCTCTAATTGCCTTTGGTGCCCTTTTTCCTTTTTGATTGCTGACTTGGTTTATCATCTGACATTGTGGCCCATGTTTAAATTCCATTTCCTCTTATAAGGACATGATGAAAAATATAATTCGATAAATAAAATTTGGGATATGCTTTTAATTCATGCATTTGGATTTGGAGTTAAATCTAGGGTATGAAATCCTAACCTTGGAAGTCTTTTTGTTTGTGTCAGTTAAGATTGAAAAGGGTTTAAAGTTTAAATGAGTAATTGTGAATGCAACTATCATCCATAAATCTATGAAATTGGATATGAGTTTGTAATGAGATAATTGAAAAAAAAATTGAAAACAATTCATTATGAATGACCTAGTATGAAGAAATTTTCAAATTAAACAATAATGCAGCAAGGCAATATTTTTACACAGGCTTTGATATTCATGCCATATATGTCATGCAAAATCTGAAAGTGCTTAGTAATTAACTCCAATATTTATGCTTTTTTGAATTTTCATATTTAGTTACATTTTGTCTCATATAATATACATTGAAACACACTATTTATATATTTACTAGCTTTAAACTATAATATTGAGTTAATTTATATCACTTGATTTTAGTGTAAAATTGAATTTGTTTTGAACAGAAATAATTAAATGGTTGTCCTAATTTGGTTATGGTTAGATAAAGTTTTGTCTGAATCACATTGGTGTAGCTATTGGTGTAATTATTATGGTTTCTATGAAGAAAGTAATTTGATTCAGTTAATGATATATATTACATGGAAGTTAATTTTACAAGATGGATCTTGCTTGGTATTAATTTTATGGCTATATATCAATAAAAAAATGATTAAAAATGGAAAAGTTATATTGGCTTAATTTATCTTTTTTGTACTTTACATTTAACTTATGCACCAAAAGAACTGCCAAATATGGTACTGTTGTGGCTATTTATGGACAAAAAGACATGCAATTTTGAAGTACTTCCAGTTAAACTTAATGGTGATTGGTCAATGCGATGTTCTAATTGAAATTTTACAGTCATGCAATGTTGTAATTCAAATTTTATATTGACTTTAATGGCTGGAATTGATGTAGTTCAAGTTTTAAGGTTTGCACGCCACAACTTCAGAGTTGTTATCAGATATGATTTGAAATTTAAAGTTTAAATTTAAACTATATGAACTGTTTAGAATTTTTTATGATCCTCTATTTCCAATTATTTTTTGGGTCCCATAATAATTTCACTTGATGTGGTAACTAATTGTCATTTGGATTTTGTTTTTTTGTGTTATTTTTCACTTTCTAACATCTACTTTCTTCTGTTGACAAAGCTGAAAGCTGGCCAAGTCAAATTACAGTCAAGATTAGAAGAAGAAGACCAAGTTAAGGAAACTTTAATTGGAAGAATTCAGCGTGTGATTACACAAACCTATCTTAGTCTTCACTAAGAATTCCATGCAATCAACTCTTTCTGAAAGGCCTGGTTATAGGCGAAGGCATCCTTTTGGGGAAGACGAGGTTTGTAATTCAATTATTTCAGCTTAGTTTGCATGGAAAAACAATTTCTTGGTGTTTACCAATGGAGTTGAGTTTCTACAAGGATTCATGCTTGATTCTGTTGTTGATGCAGCCATTATATTATCAGATAGGAAATCAGAATACGTAATTAGTGCTAAAAGCTATTCTTCTGAGCTTTCAGCTGACAAAGGAGATGGCATCACCAATTTAGATGAGTTGGTGAATGATTGCAAAAGGAATAGGAGTCGTGGGATGCTTGGCTAGTTTAAAGGAAGAGTAAGCCATATGCCCAGGTGCCCTTCTGCATACGTGTGGTTCGAAGTTGGACTTTGTAAATTCTATATTTGTTGCCAAGAGAGTTACATTACACCAATGGTGTTTTGTATATATGCGTCTTGTATTTTCAAGTTCCTCAAGCTACTTTTCCTTTCTGTTTTTCATTTCCATCCATTAAGTATACCAAGCAGCATTTACTTTCTCCTTATCTTCTCATTCTTGGAAAAGCAATATTTGTTCATCATATTTTTCGTTTATATATCCTAGCATTGATTATGAATTAAAAATATTCGACACTATCAATTTAATGACGCTTTCTTCTGAAGCTCCTGTACAGAAGCCTGCAAATCTGCTTAGGCCATCTCTAAGTGCTGATAGTGAGAGCTCTAGAGTGGGTCACCAGCATCTGGGTTTAGTGTTTCCAATACAACCTTTAGGACTTCTAGCACTCTTTCTCTCTTTGGAACGTCAATTACTTCTTTTGGGAGTATCCTTGCCTTTGGGGCTTCAAGTACCCCATCCTTTAGATTTGGGTCTACTATTAGCCAATCTACTTCTGCCTTTGGGAGTAGTCCATTTGGAACTTCTAATGTTTCTCCTTTTAGTTCCTAAAGTTCTCGATTTGGTGAGTGGTTTAAGATTCATACCTAATTATATCATAAAAGTACTTGGTTTTGAAGAATTATTATTTTTTTTTTTTTGGCAGCTATTATTTGACGATTCCTTTTTTCTTTGTTCTTCCTTATGATCTCTTATCTGTTCCCAATTTGTTTTTATGTGCTTTTATGAAGTAAGCCAGGCGAAAACACCTGCATTTAGGCAGTCATCATTTGCAGGAACTCCTTGAGATCATATAAGCTTCTAAAGTTTGAGTTTATTCAATGACATCTATCAGGTATTTTCTCATTTGTTATCAGGTATAAATTAAGTTCTTGGTTTTCATTGCGAAGTTTTTGTTGCGTTGTATTTTTTCATCAAGAGCACCTGAATTTGTTAGCTTTCTCCTTAAGATCATACAAGCTTCTGAATTTTGAGTTTATTCGATGACACGTATATATTCTTTCCTTGCAAAGCTTGCGTGATATGTTTTCTCATTAATTTTAATTTTCTTTTCATACCCATTTGAAGATAATGCTTATTTTCAACGATGCAAAGAATTCATTTGTTCTCATCCCCTTCGTCTTAAGATTTGGTATAACAAGGAACTTCAAATCCTCTCAAATTCTCTTTGTCAAGTGGTTAATAAGGAAAAAAGAGTGAAAGCTCTGAGAAACGTCTATAATAACCATATGGATATGGGAACCATTCAGTTTGCTCTGTACTATAAAGAATGGCTCAAAGTTGGAGGAAAAACTCCTTATGTTCCTCACGTGCCTTTGCCATCTAGAGATAGTTATGCAATTTCAAGTAGAACATCATCCGATTCTTTCACTTCCCATCTTCTATCAACAAAAATTTATAAGTTATTATTGATCTCAATATTAGTCTGTTAATTATCTTAATTTGTGAATTTATCGATACTAAACTTGGAATTGTTTTTCTAAAAAGTACTATTTTAGATTCTATGGTGAAAGGCTACTTGAAACTGCATTTTTGGTAAAAAAATATCAATCTGAGAGGTGATACCAAAAGAAATTAATTTTGAACAAATACAAAAAAAGGCTTAAGAGTGTTAAGGAGGCAAATGAGAGCAAATAGACCTTAAATTTTTAACTGATCTAATCCGCTTCTTCCATGGTATTGTCTTTTCTGGCCAATTAAATTATACACCAAGTTTTATCCGGAAGCGGGATTTTTTTTTTTTTTTTTTTTTTTTTTGTATGAATGCTCTTGCTTAAATTCAAATTGACATATATTTGGAGGCCCGTTTTACAAATTGCTATGAAAAATAAGAACATGTTGTGGGAGATTCAGTTTTTAATGGAACTATGATTCTCCTTTTAACTGTAAATATTTTAGTTCTACTTTAGATCTTTTTTGCATTTTTATCCATAATTTTCGGATGATAGTTTTATTTTTTAAGATGGTACTTTTATACTCATTATTTGAATATATATACATATATACACATTTTGCTACTATAATTCTCTAAGTCTAATACACATACACATGCACTCAAATTTATAAAATCAACTCGAAGGCAGTATTTATGCCTTAACTTTCCTCATTCAGGTTGCTTATCTTCACTGAGTGCGCTATTTGTTTGTATATTCTATCCGCCATGGATTTTCGCGTATATTGTCTAAAAGTGTACTTTATTTTATTTTTTTTGTTCATGCTCTTTTAAACTGACAATTATCCTTATCAATTTACTGGAGGAGGTTTTATTATTTATTTGTGTGAGCTTTTTATTTAATTAATTAGATATTTATTCCAAATAAAATTTAATTTAAATTCAATCAGATATCCATGGCCGTGATTTTCACTTTATATGTTATAGATTAATTTTTGGAATTTTTAGTTAATAATTTATATGTTAAAGTTACTTACTTTCACTTTTTGCCTTTTCTTTTACTTAATTTTATAGATTTCTTTAATTGTGATTTATTGTTCCCTTTTACAAGTATAGTTGTTCATCATTTTTTTGATGAGTTATTATAATTAATTTTTTGATGAGTTACTTTTCAATTTTTTGCAAGAGAGTCATTTTTTTTATGATTTTTTGTTTGAATTTTTTGCAAAGTAATCATTTGTCTGATGAATTAATCTTTATCAAGATTAATCAATTTGCTGTTATTTTTAATTTGTATTTTATTGCTTTTTTTTAGCTTAATTAGATCTCGGTTTCTTAGCTTTTTTCCTCTCCTCTCTGCATTCTCCTTCCTTTTCTATTTTTTTTTTTTTTAATTTGAAATGTGTTGTTCTTTGAACAGGGCTGCCAACCCGGACCGATACTGTTGATGGACCCAATGCTTCCTCAAAATGCATTGGTGTTAAATTGAATTCATGAGGACATAACAATGGAGGTAGAAGCTCAAAGATGTGATAAGCTTTTTGATGGTAGAGGTTTAAATCATTGGCATGAGCACTTTGGCAAATATTTTAAGTATTTGTCAATTTATATTGTAGAACATTCTAAATTTTAGCAAATATAGTTTTTTTTAATGATGAGAGATTTTGTTATTGTTTATATATATATATATATATATATATATATATATATATATATATATATATATTCACCGCCAAGATCTTTTGGATTACAATTTCATAATTTTATTTATTACAAATAATTTTGATAATTACCATTATTAGATTACATTGCGTAGGGTTTTGATTGTTCTTTCTAATAATTTATAACTCATAATAATTTATAATAACAATAAAACAATCAACTACAATATAAATAAAATAATATTTAAATGCCCACATGTGAAGCACGGTTTTTGGACTAGTTATATATCAGGTTGATGCAACCCATCTGTGTGAGTGATTTTTCTTTTCTTTTTTTTTTTATACTTATTACAGTGCCATCTTCAATCCGACAATCTAATAATTAATCTTGGATACAAATTAATTGGGAGACCATGAAGTGATCAATTAGGTTTATCCAACCTTTGAATTGTCCTAGTCTAATAGACATGAATACCTTTTTTTTAAAATATAATTCATTAATAATAATATTACGAATTACAAATAAACATATAAATTAGATATACAGAATTTTACTATTAATAACTAATAGAGTTCGCTGATCTTTTAACGAAATAAAGGAAATCATATTCTTTTAAATAATAAAACTAAAACTAAAAAAAAAATATATATTAGATCTTTCTGCATGGAGTTGATATTGACAAAAGATATAAATCTTCATAGCAGCAACTAGTCCGTTAATTGATATGGACATCAAAATAATAACTTATCCGGATATTCTATAACTGAATTATTTTTTCAATAATTCACAACATATGATAAATATAAATGAGTTTTCATGTCAATAGCATCAATAGAGGAATATGTCGCACCATTAAGTGCCATCGATCAAATATCACACCTACAAATTAAGTTCTAAAGTCTCCAACCAAATAAAATCAAATATCATAATTTTATTTAATAATAAACCCTCACAAAGAAGAGACCAAAAATAAACTCCAAATATGATGATCACCAATGGTAAAAAAAATAAAAAAGACAGATCTGTTATAGGAAAAACAAATATGAGTTTCTTAAAGCAAAAAAAAATTAAAGCAAAAGAAGGTGAAACGAAAAAAATAATAGAAAGTAGGAGGTAGAGGCTACAACTGATAATCAGTGGCAGACCCAAACTAAAACTAGGGTAAGAAACTTATTACCACTCTTTTTATACACATAAATACTTTAAACTTTACAATTTATTGCAATTGCATCATCTTTTCACCTCTTTGGCAAAAATTCATAAAGAATAAATTTAAATGTATCGAATGTCCAAATACGTTGGTGGTTTAGAATAAAAAAGAATTATTTCTTAGAGGTATCCATAAATTAATTTGATCAAACTAGTATTTTTAAATTTAGATTGGACATGTGGGTTCAATCGATTGAACCGACATGTCCAATCTAAATTTAAAAATATTGAACCCCAATAAGTCATTGTTTATTTTTAACTTGCTTTGGAATTTATTGGATAAAATGAAATACTAGATTCAAAGGCAGCATTTCTTGGATAAAAGTGAACCAAGAGAAAAAAAAAAAAAAAAAAAAAAAAAAAAAAAAAAGAGGCAACATCTATTTTCAAGTCCCTAAATTTTTATTTGTAAACATTAACCCTCTAAGTTTTATATCATATGCAGTCTAAAGAATTATTATACAATGAAACTGTGATTTGATGTAAGATATTTATATGGAATGACAAACGAACATTAGCTAAGTAAACATAAGATTCAATTGAATTCAACGTAATCATGTATGAAATAAATTTATAATTGAAAATTCATTTGCTTTTATTTCTTAAAATATTCTTAAAATAGTAATTTCACAAAAATAAATAATAAATATCAATTATATTTATGTGTATGCTACATAATTTTTTATATTTTTATTAAAATAAATATATAAAATAAAAATAATATTAATAAAATTATTGCATTTAATTTGGTAATAAATTTACATTTAATTTGAATCTTTCCCTCTCCTTAACAGTAAAAAACATGCTAAAAAATATTAAAACAAAAGATAAAAAATATTTAAAAAATAAATAAGAAAAAATTTTTCTGAAAAAATAAAAATTTTAAATGATTTTGATCAAATTTGATAAAATAAATAAGTAAAATAAGTAAAATAATTGAAAATTTCACTTGAAGAACGGGAAGGGTAGTTTTGTCATAAAAAGTTGGATTGTTTAGTTTTGTTGAATTCATTTGGAAATTTCACATATTTTTATGAGTTTTGGTATAATTATGTTCAATTCCATGAAATTGAATTCGTAGAATTGAAATATACATTTTTTTTTGTCATTTCAAACACAAAAATGTGGATTTTTAAATGAATTTACACAAAACTTTATAGAATTTGTTTGTTCGAAACAAGGGGTTAATATGTTTGATAATAGAGAAAATCCAAAAATTTATTCAACTATTCAAAAGTAGTTGAACCAAAAGCACTAGATGAGTTTTCAACACAAGTAACATTATGTCATTTTGATCTAAGAAGTTTTTGGTGTATTCACTTGTAGAAAAACTGGAGTAGTATTCTAAAATAGTTTTTCAAAGAACTGAAAAACAAAGTTTTGTGTTCAAATCAATCAGTTTTCTATTTAAAAAACTAAAAAACATTTTTTCCAATATTTAACTAAGATTTGTGAAACAGTTTTAAGTTATTTTCGAGAGTTTTGCTTTATAATAAAGGACGTGTTTTGTTTTTCACTTTTTTCAGATGACATTTTCATAATTAAAATTATAATATCCATAAATAATTTTTTCTATAAAATATTTTCATTTGAAAAAATAAAAAATATTTAAGTAAATATGCTTTAATAAATAATTGATTTTATTATTATAAATATATTATATACTTTATTTTAAAAAATTTTTATAAAATGATAAAAAATGATATTATTAGTATAAATAATCAATAGTAAAAATTCAAAAACTTTTACAAACAAAATTTCTAAATTTATTTTATAATATTTTATTTTCTTTAATTATGAAAGTTATGAATAATGTTTATGAAGTTAAATTAAAATATGATTTTTTATTATTATCAAGTGAATGCATTTTATATTTTCTAGTTTTCATTTTCTAAGAAAATTATTTTATTAAAAAACAGAAAATAGAAAACATAAAAATATTTTCGGTAAGTAAACACACCCTTTGTTTTCCATTATTTTTCTTCATCTCTTTCGTGTTAGCCAGAAGCTACAATACTTCTGGTTCTACTTTAATAAACTATTACCTTCTTCCTTCTCATTCGTCTTATAATATCCCTCAATTCACTTTCATTATAAACTTCTTTAGATATTAATTTGTGTGTCTGTGCGAAATAATGGAATTGATATTTTAATAGTTGGATTTATGATTATTAATTAATGATTCGTGGACTGAAAAACAAAAATATGGGTTTAGTGCTTTAGGAGTGAGTTGGGTACAGTCATTAGGTTGTAGAGAAATTGTAGTTCAATTGGAAGATATAGAAGATGGGATGTGCAGAATATTAGTAGTTATTGATGAATCCTAAAACCCTATAAGACTAGTGAAATTTAAAAAGGTTAAATAGAATTGGGCTTATGATTTAAGTTAGTTGGTAAAAGAAAGATTTAAAAAAAATAATGAAGGTGATGAAGGGTCTGTTCGGTAAAATTAGTTGTTTTGGTAGCTATTAATTATTTCAGTAGCGTTTAGCTATTAATTGTTTGAGTAACTTTTCATGAAACGCTAAAAACTAAATGTTATATGAGTTAAATTTTTACAAAACACTATTATAAGCTCTAAAAACTAATTCAAATATTATGTTGCTAAATAACTTTTTAAGTAACGTGGTCAAAATGCTAAAAGCTATTGACGAACACAGTCAAAGTCTCGTAAAGAACGCTCGGCCTAAAATTTAGATTGGAAGCTAATAGAATTGATTTTCTCTTGTCCCTTTGAAGACTTTAGTGTAGGCTCTTATCACCAGGTAAAAATATATCCTTTCATCTTTATTGTATTATCTTCTTTCTTTTCCTTAGAGCCTAATTAATAAAATGCTAAACCTACAAAATGAATATTGTCAATTTCGTGGCCAGTTGCAAAATCACTTCTAATTTTACATTTGTACCTTAGACACTCAAATTTGCAAATTTAAAATATATTGTCATCCTAGTTTAAAACTGGAGCTAGGGTTTAAAATAAAATAATATAAATATGAGATTCATAATATAGGGGTGTAATTCGGACGGTATAGAATGAAGTGATACACATTTCGATTCCATTCCAAAATATTTTGAAATTTAAAATTTGATTCCATTTTGTTCCAAATGGTTTTTTTGAAATTTAAAATTTCATTCCATACTATTTTATGAAAATTTGTGGAATTCAATAATTCCACATTTCTCAGCTGTAAACATAAATTTAGTCTATTATGATATATTTTAAGATATAAAATTTTAAATAATAAAAATAATCGATATAATTATTAAAATTAGATATAAATATTAAAAAATAATTAAATTGCAATAAAACAACAAATTTAAGCTTATTGACGAGGAATGAGAAATAACTTCACTTGACAACTTTCCATTTAATTAGTAATGAAGTAACACGAAATACAAAAAACATAAAGTTAGTGCAACTATGAAATATATATAATAAAATTCAAAAATAAGAAATTAAAAAATACAAAATATTATATATATTATATATATATATATAAGCAGAGCAGTTTGCATAGTATGAGGAGGACAATAAGGTAATGCATTAAATTGTTTTATATTGTAAGAAGATAAGTTGTAATACGGTTGTAAGAAAATAAGGTATAATAACAGCAATTGTAAGAAGATAAGTTGTTTTATATTTTTAGATAGTTTATTTATCATTGATGATATCTATTAGTTACATTCCATCAAGATAATGCATTAAATTAAATTAAAATTTAATTAAATACAAATAATCCAGTCATAAATAAGCAATATTTAATTTATAGAGAAGTTAGGTTGCACGGACATAGGACGCGAGATACAGAACATACGGGATATATGATAATAAATAAACAATCATTTATAATAAATAAAAATACATAATTTTTTATTTTAAAATAATTAGTTTAAATTAAAATTAAATTAAAATACATATAACCCAAACTATAAAATAAAAAATACTTAATTTCTTATTTTAATGATTACCTTGACTTATGGGGTAGTCTTATATACTAGAAGCTAGGTTGCACAGACACAGGACACAAGATACAAGAACGTACGGAATGTGATAATAAATAAATAATCATTTATAATAAATAATAAATATAAAAAAAATACTTAATTTCTTACTTCAATATAATTAGTTAAAATTTTAAAATTATTATCACTATTGAAAAATCTATATCTATCTATATCTATATGTATAATATATAAAAGCAGAGTAGTTTGGTTTATATAGAAGCCAAGTGTAAGTAGCACAGTTTACCACTTCGTATTATTTTGAATTATAGAATGACGGATGTTAGAATTTACACAATTTAGCACAATTGTAAGAATTGTAAAAGGATTGGTTGTTTTATATTTTCAAATAATCCCTCTATGAAGATAATATCTATAAAAAGATTATCTTTAGCATTTAATTTAATATATTCTTATAAATTTATTTCTTCTTACAAAACAATTAATAAGTAATTCACACGCTTAAAAAGAGTATGAATAAACATTATATTACTATTAAATAAATAATATATAAGCAATTTAAAAAATATAAATTGAAACGTACGGGATACGATAACTTTTAAAAAAATAGGACATCCACACGGTTAGGACACATTACATTAATACATTAATATTTCAAATAAATAAATAAGAATTTATAATAAATTATAAACATAAAATAAAAAAAAAACTTAATTTATTATTTCAATGGCACAAAAAATATTTAGAAATACTTCATTTTTTATTGGTAATAAAAAAACATTGGTTGATTGGCTTGGTGTATAGAGTAGTCTCCTATACCAGGAGCTAGGTTGCACGAAAACGGGACACGAGATATGGAACGTACGGATACGATAATTTTTTAAAAATTGTTGTATCCTCTTTCCATGCAACATAGCTCCTGTTATATAAGACTACTCTATACACCAAGCTAATCGACCAAAGTTTTTTTATTACCTATAAAAAATAAATTGTTCTTTTTAATTAGCTTTTGTGTCATTGAATTAAGAAATTAAGTTTTTTTTTTATATTTTGTGTTTATAATTTATTATAAATGATTGTTTTATATATTTGAAATGTTAATGTATATATTATTTAGTGTAATAAGTCCTAAGTGTGTAGATATTCTACTTTTTTTAAAAAATTATCGTATCTCGTATGTTCTTGTATCTCGTGTCCTATGTTTGTGCAACCTAGCTAGCTCCTGGTATATGAGACTACTACATAGACCAAGATAATCAACTAAGATTTTTTTTTTTTATTACCGATAAGAATGGATTTTTTTTAAAAAAATTTGCTTTTGTGTCGTTGAAATAAGAAATTTAGTGTTTTTTTATTTTATGTTTATGATAAATGATTGTTTATTTATTTAAAATATTAATGTATTACTTATTTAGTGTACTATGTCCTAAGCGTGTAGATGTCATACCTTTTTTAAAAATTGTCGTATCCCGTTTCCATGCAACTTAGCTCCTGGTATATGAGACTACTCTAATCAACCAAGGTTTTTTTATTACAAATAAAAAATGAAGTATTTTTTTAAAATTTATTTTTGTGTCACTGAAATAAGAAATTAAGTTTTTTCTTTTATTTTGTGTTTATTATTTATTATAAATAATTTTTTTATATATTTGACATGTTAATGTACTACTTATTTCGTATAATGAGTTCTAAGCGTGTGGATGTCCTACTTTTTTAAAAAAATTATCGTATCTCGTACGTTTTTGTATCTCGTGTCCTGTGTTTGTGCAACCTATCTAGCTCCTAGTATATGAGACTACTCCATACACCAAGCTAACCAACTAAGATTTTTTTATTACCGATAAAAATGAAGTTTTTTTTTTTCAATTTGCTTTTGTGTCGTTGAAATAAGAAATTTAGTGTTTTTTTATTTTATGTTTATAATAAATGATTGTTTATTTATTTAAAATATTAATGTATTCATTTTTTTAGTGTAGTATGTTTTAAATGAGTGAATGTCCTACCCGTACATTCCGTATCTCTTATGTTTTAAGCGAGTTAGGTTGCACGGACACGAGATACAGGAACGTATGGATACAATAATTTTTAAAAAAGATAGGACATCCACATGTTTAGGTCATAGTACACTAAATAAGTAATACATTAATATTTCAAATAAATAAACAATCATTTATAATAAATCATAAACATAAAATATAAAAATATTTAATTTCTTATTTCAACAACACAAAAGCAAATTTAAAAAAAAAACACTTTATTTTTGTTGGTAATAAAAAACCCTTGGTTGGTTAGTTTGGTGTAAGGAGTAGTCTCACACACCAGGAGTTAAGTTGCATGGACACGAGATACAAGAACATACAAATACGACAATTTTTAAAAAGTAGGACATCCATTTACTTAGGACACACTACGCTGAATAAGTAATACATTAATATTTCAAATAAATAAATAATCATTTATAATAAATCATAAATATAAAATAAAAAAATACTTAATTTCTTATTTCAATAGTTAAATTCTCAAAATTATTATCACTATTGAAAAATATATTAATAGTGTGTATGCATTTTTTTATGTAAGTCATAACATGCATGACTTTTGTCATTACATACGTTATGAAAAGTTTCGTATGATAGTTAAGAAGACATATCTTAGCATTGCAACTTTTTAACATATCTGAATAAGATACAATTTATCATTTTATTATATAATTTTACTATTTTTAAATGATGTTATAAAATACTATTTCATCTTTTAATATTACTCTGCGCATCATGCAAGTTATAAGAAAAAAAACAATTATATTTTCAGATAGTATCATAGAGGAGGAAAAAATTAAATTAATATTAATAAGCAAAAACTATTTTATTTGGAAATAAGAAAGGAATATAATGGAAAAGAATTCTGATAATTGTCTCTTCAAATTAGAAAGAAAATAAAAAAACTATAAAAATAAAATAAATTTTTAGAGAAAAATTAATTTTATTTTTTATTTATATCCAAAAAAAATAAGTAACAAAAGTTTTTTCTGAAAAAAAATTTAGTCCCTTCTCTTTTCTTTGATTATTCATTAATAAAAAAGATACAAAAATAAATTAAAAAAACACTTCATCATGCGATACGTGAACGTAGGCGATACGATAGTTTTTAAAAAATTAGAGATTTACACACTTATGATACACTACACTAAATCAATATAATACATTAATATTTCAAATAAATAAATAATCATTTATAATAAATCATAGATATAAAATAAAAAATACTTAATTTCTTATTTCAATATAATTAGTTAAATTCTCAAAATTATTATCACTGTTGAAAAATACATTAATATTGTGTGTGCATTTTTTGATGCAGGTCTACTAGGGGTATTAAAATGAGTCATGACACGCGAACACGATTCGCCTAACACGCGAAATAAATGGATCAGGATTGAGGTTAAACAAACTCTTATCATAAACAAGTCACCCACGAATATAAATGTATTGTGTCACGAGTTGACACGCGGGTTAGACGAGTTACCCGTCTATTTAAGAGTAACAAGGTAATTTTAGTATTAGACACAAATACTGCAGCTAAAACTTATTTAGATTTTATTGTTGTATTACTTTTTTATTGTAATTATAAATTTTGAAGAATTTATGCATTTTATATGTGAAAATTTATTTTTAAATATAATTGGAGTTAAATAGGTTAAAAGTTAAAAATAGCATAAGCAGGTTAAGTGGGTCTTATATAGGTCAACACATCTACTTAATCTATTTATGATATTAAGCGGGTTACACGAGTTGTATATGGATCAACGCGACCTACTTAACCTGTTTATGATATTAAGCGAGTTAAACGTATCGTGTTCATGTCAGCTGTCTAATTTTTGTTGTGTGTATCGAAATTATAAAAAATTATTTTATCCTTAAATATTGCGATGCGCGGATTCTAACACTAATAAGAATTAAAAGCATTACAACAAATCAAGATAGCAATTCATATAAAAAAAATTTAGAAAAATTTCAAAATTGATCATTAACAAGAAATTTTTTTATCTATTATGAGAAACTCTTTTTTTTTTTTTAAATATTCTTTCTGTTTCGAAATTTTTTGTCTTATGGAACATGGAGAAAATAATATAAAGTTTTTTTAAAATATAGAGACAAAGTTATTAAATATGGCGAACTTAAAAAATATGAGGTTGTGTTGATTGATGATATTTGAATTATTAAATTTAAAAATTTAATGTATATACAAGATTTTTTTTGTTTGGTCGAGAAAAAACACGCTACCATTTTTAAAAAAGAAATAAATCTCACCTAAAATTCATTGTTTTTATTATAAATGGTGAAATTTAAATCACTAAATTTTATTTTAAAAACACCTTTTCAATTTATGAATTTTATTTTTCTATCAACAATGAAATTTAAAATAGTTTCATTAACGTTGTAAAATATTAATATTCTATGAATCCAAATAATTTATGCAAAACAATTTTTCATAATGGTGAACCATCCGCTTCTAGATTTTTTTAAGGATCTTTTGGATATGCAATCTAAGGTCTCACGCAAAAGTGGAGCACTCTTTCCTGATTTATGAGGCAATCACAATACAGTTAGGAGTTAAATTTGGCCATTATTGTTTTCAGGGGATCCTACCTACCTCCAGTGTTTCCCCCAAAGTTCAGGAAATCATACAATTTTTTTTTTAATTATTATTTTTTATTTAACATGTCTATGTGTTGTGGTTTCCTGCATTCCATGGGATGTTATCGATCCACACAAAATAAGATTTCTATAATTAATTATGTGGAAAATACATAAATTTACTCGAGATAACTTATTATACCTCTAAAATTATAAATTTCAGTAACACGTACCCTTTTTTATACTAATCAACGAGTGTTTGACATGAGTGATTCAATATTCTTGTTCCTTAAGTGAGGCTGCGAATTCGATTCTATGTATAGAGAGAATGTCTAAATGTATACAAATTTATAGAGGAACACAAGCTTTGCAAAATTAAGGTTTAACAATTAAATTTTAAGTTGCATTTAATCCACTAAAAAACAAAAATTCAACAAAAGGAGTAGGTGATATAAAAAGAATTAAAAATGGATAAATCCAATCAAGTCTAAGTTGATATTTAAACTAGAAGATTTCGTTGCCAACACAATTGATTTGGGTATAGAGTTTAGTGGGAATCGATCCAAATTGCATATTTCTTTATGTGAGTCTCTCTTTATCTATTTCTTGATTTTAGAGGAAAAAAGAGAGTATTCAGATTTGATTAAGAAAGAACGGAGATTGATGATTGCTTTTAATTAGAACTCAGAAAGGAGATTAACGGTAAGGCCTATAGCTGGAGTTTATGCTTCTTGCTGGCGTGAAGATATGAAAAAGAGAAGATGATGAGTAAATAATGGAAATAACCTTGCAAGTTAACGTTCTATATTATCTTTTTAGGGCATCTGATGACATGTCATCTATTTTTATTGATTCAAAATATAGCTAATTAGACATAATCTATCTAAGAATTTCTCTTAAAAAAAAAACAACATGCTCTCCACTTTGATACTTAGCAAAACTCAACTTATGGATGAGACTACTCCTATACACTAGGTACATGGAAATTTTCGTGAATGTAGAGACGGAGACAAGAATTAAAGTTAGGGAACTAAAAAAATTCAAGAGTTAAGGGCGAAGAAATTGAAAATTTTACTATTTTAAAAGGTAAAATAAAAAAATTGGTTGGAGGTTGAAGCCACCCCTAGTCCCCTAGATCCGTAACTGCATAAATGGTTTTTAAAATAACTTGTTACTACTATTTTATTCTTAATTTAAGAGAATGATGAAAAATACCCTCATTTGGACAAAAAAAATTTTATTTTTGATTGGTTTGACTTATATCAACCCAATAGTTATTATCATTTAAAAAATTTATTGCTTTTTTTTTTTTTTTTTTTAACTGTAAAGCTCATTAGCTTATGTTATTTGCATCAGAAACAAGAACATCATACAAGAAACTTAGAGGGCATACACCCGGATTCAAAATAAGGCGTATAAACAGATATTCTTCTAATCGAATGAGTAATGTGATTCGCTGACCTTCTAGCAAAAACAAAAGAAATATCCATTAGCTCATGTAATAGAGCTTTGCAATCCAAAACTGCTTAATCAAAATAAGAAATATCAAAATTGTCAGATTTAAGAGCATGAATAAGAGCCTGACAATCAGATTCAATGCAAACTGAACTGAAATCAGTTTAACTTATTACTATTTTGTACCTTTTTCAGTGAAAAAAGCATAAATATCCTCACTTGTGTCGAATGTATTTATCAGATTAACTTGGCATATACCAGAAGTAAACAAGTTATAATTATAGACAGACTGCCTGATAGATATTTCTCTTGAAAATGAGAGTTCAACAATCTCACCCGAAGACGAAGGGTTCTACTAGTAGATATCATCTGTCAGGCTCGTGAACCTTGACTTGTATCAACTACACACAAACACTCTCTTCTCTCTTAGTATTCCTATAAATATGTCTCCACTTCTACTGCAATCTTTCAAGCTCTCCACTCTTTATAATAGATGGGTAGCACTTCTTGTTATTGCTTGTTTCTAATTTTGATTCTCTTTTTTCATTCTTCTTTCATTTATAATGTAGCTGCTGATAATGCCACAGTTGGATTAAAGAGAGAATCTCCAGACACAATCATTGGAGGCAGCAGCGACGGCTATGGTCCTGCTCCTCCGCCTGACTATCCAACTTCGCCTGAAATCAAAGAATGTGTAACACCTCTTACGACACAGCCACCGTCATGCCTTCCTGCAAACATTGTGCGAGATTTCAAATCAATTCAGCAATTCAAGAACCAAATTACCTACGATCCGTTGGAAGTAACAAAATCTTGGAACCAGGATAACTTCAATATCTGTACATATAAAGGCTTTACTTGTGCTCACAGGCCTGACAGCGGCGTGCTTTCAGTAGCAGCAACAGACTTCAATGGCTATAATTTCAACGGCCCGAATTTGGAAATCAAAGATTTTATTGATAAATTGAAAGACTTGACAATCTTCCATGCCAACTCCAACAACTTCACCGGAATCGTACCAAACGATATTTCCATCCAAAACATAAATTTCCTCTACGAGTTCGATATCAGCAACAACAAGTATACCGGTGGGTTTCCTTTTCCGCTTCTCAGTGCTAGAAATTTAACCTTTTTAGACATCAGATTCAATCAATTTTCCGGTCCAATTCCACGGGAAGTCTTCATGTTAGACTTAGATGCCCTTTTCCTCAACAACAACCAGTTCAACCAGCAACTTCCTGACAATGTTGGCAATACATCGGCGTTATATCTCACTTTTGCTAATAATAACCTTGGCGGCCCAATTCCTAGCAGTATTGGCAATGCTAAAAATTTATTAGAAGTGCTTTTCCTGAAGAACCAGTTTACAGGATGTTTGCCATATGAGATTGGAAACTTGAAGAAAGCTACCGTTTTTGATGTAAGCTGTAATATGCTTACTGGTCCAATACCACATTCTTTTGCTTGTTTGGCCAAAATACAGATCCTGAACTTAGCCAACAATGGGTTTTACGGACCCGTGCCTGAAATGGTTTGTCAGCTGCCAAATCTGCAAAATCTGTCTTTATCAGGGAATTTTTTTACTCAGGTTGGACCTGAGTGTAGGAAATTGATTATGTTGAAGAGAATTGACGTTGGACAGAATTGCATTTTGGATCTTCCATATCAGAGATCAGCAGATGAATGTAAAGAATTCTTTTCTAAGCGAAGAACATGTCCTAATGAGAAGTCATTGACCTATGTTCCTTGCAGGAAAAATTGGCATCGCAATTCAACAGTGCCGGAGCAATCAACCATTGCTGTTCCTCCATCTCCTAGATCATATGAGGCTCTTTCTCCAAATAATAAGTTTCGTTTTTAATTTTTAAGCTATAGAAATACGTAAGAAGATCCATGTACTGTTCTATAAGTTTCTTTTATTGCAAACTATAATTTTTCCAAAATAAAATACACATAAAGCTAGAAATAAATTAAGGTAATATCAAATATCAATAAAGTTCACCGTAATCCAAATTACAATATCAAATTTAAAATAGCATCAGTTGCAGTTGATATCACTTAAAAATTGTACTTTTCCATTTCCAGCTCATCATATATACATGTTAATTTTTTTGATAAAATTTAGTCTGAAATATTATAAGGATTATTTTATTATTATATAAATTGAAATTCAATTTTTTTTGTTATATCAAAAACTTAGGCGTAATATGAATTTTCACAATTAAATTTTTGTATATAATTTTTATGCATATTCATTTTTCAGAAAAACATCCAGTTAATAAGTGATTATCAATTAAAAACCATCTTTTCTTTTTTTACCTATGGGTTGTGGCTCAGTTGGTAATATAAGTTGGACATCTGAAAAGAGCTCTCGGGTTCGAGCTGGTCCCTGATAATAGAGTCTGGATACTGGTGGTTTACACAAAAAAAAAAACTTTTTTTTAATAATACTATGAGTTAGATGATACGATATTTCTTTTAAATTCACCAAATTATGAAAAAATTCTTATTAATTGAAAGAACTCAAATTCAGAATCTTTCACTCTAATTGATGGTTTATCCTATTTCTTTCTCTAACTGACACTCGTGTTTTTATTCAAACTAATGACGGCTAAATACCTTCTATTCACCAATGTATCTTTTTTTTTTTTAAATATTATAGCATTTAAAACTTTGGGTGATTTTGGGTTACATTATACAACTCTCTCTATAAGCAACAAGAGTTATTGATTTTTATATACAAAATATTGCTTGATGTGTGATTAATACAACTAGGGTTGAGCATTCGGCCAATTCAAATAACATTTTTAACCAAATAAACTAAAAGCAAATTTTTTTGCTTTAACTGAACTGAACTGAATCATTTTGGCCGAATTAATTTTGGTCATTGACCAAAACAAACCTAAAGAAAATGAAAACCTAATTAACCGACCGATTTAAGAAAAAATTGTGATTAACTTTACCCGAAATAAAAATTAATCAAATTACTAATCATTATTTAATCAAAATAAAAACTAAAATATTTTTAATTTTTTATTTTGTTATCTACCTAATCAAAACGATGAAGTTTTTAGAGTCGATTAATTTGATTAACTTTTAACCGAACCTTTTACCGATCACTGAAAATTTAATTTTTTAACCGAATATTTATTCACCGAACTGAATTGGCCAAACTGAATAATGCTCATCCTTAAATATAACTTTTCGAATAAAAATTTCATATTTTTCGATGATCTAACAAATATTTGATCGATTTAATTTTATATATTGGAGCAATAAAAATTACTGTGAACAGGAGGATTCAAACTCGAACGTTCACATTTTTCACATAGATAAGAAGATCGATAGGACCACCAGCTTGACTAACAACACATTAAAGTATTTAATAAGTACACCCCCAAAGGATTAGCCTAATGGAAACCATGGTGGACAAACTTCAGGTGGTCCGAGGTGCGAAACTTGGGGGTGTTTGATTAGCTTTTAACCGAACCCTTTACCGATCACCGAATATTTATTCATCAAACTAAATTGGCCGAACTGAATAATACTCATCCCTAAATATAACTTTTCGAATAAAAATTTCATTTTTTTCAATTATCTAACAAATATTTGGTCGATTTAATTATATATTGGAGCAATAAAAATTATTGTGAACAGGATGATTCAAACTCGAAAGTTCACATTTCTCATATAGATAAGAAGATCAATAGGGCCACCAGCTTGATTAACAACACATTAAAGTATTTAATAAGTACACCCCTTAGCTAAATGAAAACCATGCTGGAGAGGTGCGAAACTTGGGGGCGTCCAATCAGTTAATTACGCCCTCCAATACTCTTTAAATCAAACCAATCAATGTGGTTTTATTGATTTTCCTACATCTTTTTATTACAAAGGTTATTACTAATTTGGTGAATATTATTCAAAAGGGAGGGCTGCACCTGCGTAGCTTTCCCATATATTAAAAAAAAAATCTCTTTAAATCAATATTAAAATTATAAGATACCCAAGGTGGGTCCTAATTAAATTAAATACCGGAAAATTAGATCAATGTCCATGTTAGATTATGAATGTCATAACAATCTTGTGCAAAAAGTTAAAATAATACTAACAATAAAAAAAAAAAGAACAAAAATCCTAGTGACGAAGAGCCACGGCCTAGATATAGACATGCAACGCCCAGCCGGAGGCAACTGGCTTTTCTCGTGTTGACAAGAGCTAAAACATAATTATTTTTCTGTTCACGAGCATATAAGATAAATAAAAACTTATTTGTAATAAATGAATTTTATAAAATTTATAAAAATTTATTTATCAAAATTTCAGTATTTAAAATAAAAAAATTAGGTTGAATTTATAGAAATTAAAATAATTAAGTTAAATTCTATCAAAAATAATTTGATTTTCTAAATAAATTTTATAAAACTAAATAATCTAAATTTTTTTTACAAAAAATTCCAAATTAGTATTTTAGTAAACAAAAATAAATAAATTTTCAATTTAGAGTAATTATGTAGAATTTAATTGATTATATCTTATAAATTACAACATTCCATGGATGAAATTTTATTTACAAATAAATTCTAATTTAAATTTTATTTTGAATTGATTTCTATTAAATAAAGTGTTAGGTATATTGAAGTTGAAGGTTCTTCAATTTATCAGACTTTATGAAATTGGAAATATGAATCTTTATTTTTTAGTTAATTATATGAATCAATATAATATTTCTTACATATGAGATTTAGTAAGATCTGATCCCACATACGAGATTTAGTAAGATCTGATCCCACATATGAGATTTTATTTCAAATGATGAAATGTGAAATGTCACAATCTTATTTCAAAAGTAGCAATTAAAGCTTATTGATTTTTCCAAACATATGATAGAATAATAAAATTTTACAAATTTCACAATCTTTCAATTTCATGAAATTTATAGATTTTATAAAATCCATAAGTTTCATTTACCCATCAACTTTGCAATTTTAACCTTGTGACACTCTAAACTTTATAAATGACTTATTATACACTTGACTAGCAAAGTTTGGTAATATTGCACATATTTCCATACTAATAGCAATAGTTTTTAAGATTTTTAGCTTTTATATGCAAAATATTGATTTGATGTGTAGTTAGCAAATAATTTTTCGCATTTTTCAACTATATAATAAGTATGTAAATTGATATAATTTTTCAAGTTGAAGTGTTCAATAAAATAATTCTATAAGTTGAAATGTTTAATGTGTAATTTTATGAGTTGGAGTGTTAAATAGGTCAAAATAAAAGTTAAAGATGGTATAAAGTTAAAGTCATAATGCTCAAGAGTAAATTTATGTATTCAACCATATAAATAATCACAAAACCACATGATTAAATACCTACGCTCCTAATTCTACAAGTTTGTAGAATTTATCTTGGTATAAAGTAAATCTATGAATTTTGGATTTTTTTTTCTTTTTAGAATTTCACAACCTTCGTAATCTTAGCATATTTTCCAGAAGAAAAAAAAAAAGAAAAAAGAAATGACCACATTTGCCACTTTTCTATGTGTAAAAAGAGACATAAAAATATGGTCACTTTTTTTAATTTTAATTTTGATTTAGTATTATTTTAAAATCAGTTGTTTTTTTTATCACTAAAGTGACGGATTACCATTAAGGGTAAGATGAGATAACAAAGGTCCTTCTTTCTTAATCAGAAATTTTGGAGTTCGATACCTATGTATGGAGCATGTTTAAAACTTGGTAGGGAGTGTTTTACCCCTTTATCTTGAGTTCGATCCTTGTGTACGGAGTTGTAGGGGTGTGAGTCCAGCATCCCTACCCATGGTGCCATACCATGGTGACCTTATGGACGGAGTAAGGCTATTGGAGATGAGAATAGTATGTTGAATGGCATATGGACCAAGAATTTGAGAGGGGAGACCCGGCGTAATGCTCTCCGCCACCCCGGGGCCGGTATGCGAGACCCGGCCCTAGTGAGCTAGGTGTGGGCATCATGTTCTATCAAGAGGGACTAGTGTCTCCATAGAGAAGGAGCTCTATGGACACTATAGGGCCGAGGGCCTATAGTGCGCATCTCTCCTGCAATGAAGGTTTCGGTATAGGCAGGATTATGCCGCCCGGGATGCTCGAAGGCATGGAGCCCATATACGGTTGTGCTGGATCCTTAGATATGCATTGCACGATGAGTCCTATAGTTGGAAAGGATGCAAAGACCCTTCGAATATGCATGGCTGGCCTAGGTTATGAGCTAAGTCTAGGCGCCACACGCGTGCCAAAGGCTCCGAGATTCTGGCACCGTGATATTTGATATCAGAGCCCGATGACGGGTTATTGCTAGAGATGATTGGCTGTTGTTAGAAACTTGCATGCAAGTTATATTGGCTGAGGCGTATCATTCCAGATTAATGGTAACAGAGGCATGTAAGCAATGCGGGCTATGGATGGCAGTATCCGATAGGTGGCATCATGTCGCCCCAAGTAGTACACCCCTCCGAGCACAGGTGTGAAGGGTAGTAACAAGGAGCAGAATGGGTGCTGAAATGCGAGCTATTGACAAATCTCAATGGGAATGCATAGCATGCCTAGAATAAAGAGGCAGTATGCGTAGTTGAGGGGAACAATAGAGAATCAGTTACGGGTAGACCTGGTATGCAAGATTTTGGCAGAGATCCTTATGAAAGCATGCACTTAAGAAGTTGAGATGGCATAGTTAAGACGAGCATTGTCGGCTAAGAGTGGCCCAAGTAGAGTTGATTGATTTTGATAAAGGGATAATGGCAAGAGGTTCCATTCGAGCTGAAGCATTGCGGATGGGTATCTAGAGACTGCACAGTTGTACAGAACAGAAGAGATATAAAGCAAGTTGAATCGAGAATACATAGCGATCCCGAAGCAAGGGGATGCATGTGCTTAGAACAGACTTGAGCAAGCTACTAAATGCGCATAGAGGCGCCCAGTAAGAAGCAGGGGGTGCTAGAGTCCGCCCCGGATGCAGAGTTGATCACTTCATGTTAGAGTTGCCTGTGTGAGTTGAAAGTATGGGATTCGACAAAATATTTAAACAAGACTTACGAAGCATGACAGAGATTGCTTGTTGTACATCTGATGATACTTGTCCCTACCCTTTGAGATAAGGGGGTGCAAAACACCAAATGAGTCGGTTGATGGAAATGTGATGGTTGTGAGGTGAGCTTGCCAAAAGAGTTGGAAGCTACTCACAAATGTTCGATTGAGATGTGTTTATGCTCGACGGAAGGAATACCAGACTGCAGCTGGTATTTCAGGCCGTAAGCAATGCTGAGAAAGAATTAAGCTCTGCGGAAGGAATATCAGGCTGCAGCTAATATTTCAGGCCGTGGGCGAAGATACTTGTTTATTGTTTTGTGCTTGCAGGACTATTTAGGCAAGAGTAGCATGCGAAACACTTCCCCATGAGACCATATGAGTAAAAGTGAGATGACCAAAAGAAGTCAGGTGTTGATCATGTATGGTAAGCGAAGAAGGAGGCGAAGCCAAGAGGGCTTGAGGTGTCACAATCAAACAATGTTTTCTTATATTTTCATAGAGCGCTATAGGCCCCAGCAAGTTAAGCTTGTATAAAGGGGGTAATAGCCATGAAAACAAAATTGATTTTATATACATAGTTGTGCACCAATACAGCATGAGGCTACCAACGCATAAGTCGAGCAGAAGACGTGGTGAGCGAGGTGGCAAGAGAAAAGAGCAATATGCGAACATCAAAACAGAAACCGAGACGGGTTTGGTGTATCATAAGGGAGTTACTTACATTAATTCTTGCGGATTGAATCAATTGCTATACGATAATGACATTACTAATGTATGTGTCTACATATGCACTATGGTTCCTTGTTTTAACAGGTATAACGTATAGAAAGACAAGCCGCAAATCAACAGTGACTCTAAAAGAGAAAGTTGCAGTCCATCAAAATTAGATCGAAGGCAAATTGACAAGATGTTCAAATGATGGCATATCCTAGAAGGACAAGCCCAAATAAAAGGGAACCGAGATGAGTGCTGCGTTGTATGCTGAGGGGTAAGAAAATTATATGTGTAAGTTGTATCACTCCTTACCTTGATGTGTTATTTCATTTGTGCTTAATGTTGCTAGTATAATGAAATATGAATACACATTAAGAAGAGGAATCACCAATTTTATCACATTTTTTTCTATCTTGTGGCTACTTGGGTGTTCTTGGTTGTGTTTTGCGAGGTACATATAATAATGCCACGAAGTAGCACGAAGCATTGTAAGAGGCGGTAGATCAGAGACAACCAGGCAAAGGAGAAATGTACAAGATACTCCAAGAATACTACCCTAATCGATAAGGACGTCGATTATTTGAGTGGAGGAGAGTACACATAGGGATCTTACCTGGCTAAAAGGGGTTGGAATGGTGTAAATGTAGAGAATGTAATAATATAAAGTATAATCCTCTATGTATGAAGGTGGGGGATTGGGTAGATGATGATAATGTGGAGTAATAAGAGAAGAGACATTGTATGAAGTACGACCCTTAATGTAAGAAGATCTATGAGGGCTGGAATGGACGACATGCAGTTCCAGAGTGGAAGAATGTTATTCCAGAAGATGAATAAAGAAGAAGAGAAGTAATACAAAAATACAACACAAATTTTCACATCAGTTTTTCACGAAGTAGATACACTGAGCCGCTTCATTTGAAAGCTGAGAACAATGAAGATTGGAGATGAGAAGCACAGAGTGGATGCAGCACGATCGGTGAGGTCATTGATCTGTTTGAGTGGGGGAGAATGTAGGGGTGTGAGTCCAGCATCCCTACCCATGGTGCCATACCATGGTGACCCTATGGACGAAGTAAGGCTATTGGAGACAAGAATAGCATGTTGAATGGCATATGGACCAAGAATATGAGAGGGGAGACCCATCGTAATGCTCTCCGCCGCCCCGGGGCCGGTATGCGAGACCCGACCCTAGTGAGCTAGGTGCGGGCATCATGTTCTATCAAGAGGGATTAGTGTCTCCATAGAGAAGGAGCTCTATGGACACTATAGGACTGAGGGCCTATAGTGCGCATCTCTCCTGCAATGAAGGTTTCGGTATAGGCAGGATTATGCCTCCCGGGATGCCCGAAGGCATGGAGCCCATATACGGTTGTGCGAGATCCTTGGATATGCATTGCACGATGAGTCCTATAGTCGGAAAGGATGCAAAGACCCTTCGAATATGCATGGCTGGCCTAGGTTATGAGCTAAGTCTAGGCGCCACACGCGTGCCAAAGGCTCCGAGATTCTGGCACCGTGACAGGAGTAGAGAGCGTTTTACCCCTTTTTCGTGCTTGCCCAACACGAATTCAAATTAGTTGAATCAATAAGCTTTGAAAATCGAATGGTTTAAGAAAAAAATCAAGAGACGCATTGATAGATAAATTGACACTTTATTCATTAATATAAATTGATTCTAACTATTTTAAAAAGATTTTAAATTTATTTAATTCCAAACTATACTTAGGATCTAACTTTGTTTTAGGGAAATAGCTTATCTTTTGTTAAACATTTTCTAGTGTAGTATAAGACTTGATTCATTTGTGAAATTAAAACCCAAAAGCATCTTTTAGCATATTCATTAAATAAGAGACCAACAAATTGACGAAAGGGCAAATAGAAAAGGATAACACAAAAAATGGGATCCACATAATTGCACGAGTTAATAAAGTGGGGACTATAGAAAATTCTGCTATCTAAGCCCAAAATTTTAGGGTGTGTTTACTTGCAGAAAACAATTTTTTGTTTTCTATTTTCTGTTTTTTTAGAAAATAATTTTCTTAAAAAATGAAAATTAAAAAACAGAAAATGAAAAATGCGTTCGCTTGGTAACAATATAAAAATTTTATTTTAATTTAAAAACTTTACAAACATTATTCATAACTTTTATAATTCAAATAAAATATTATAAACTAACTTTAGAAATTTTTTAAATTTTTATTATCGATTATTTATAATAATAATAATATCAATTTTTATTATTTTGTAAAAATTTTTAAAAACAAAGGATATAACATATATGTAATAATAAAATTAATTATATATTAAAGCATAATATAATTTTTTATGTTATTTAAATATTTTTATGTATTCAATAAAAATATTTTATAAAAAAAATTATTTATAGATATTATATGTCAATTATGAAAATGTCATTTTATAAAATAGAAAAAAGTTTGAAAACATATCTTTGTTATAAAGGAAAACTCTGGAAAATAACTTAAAAGCTGTTTTCCAAACCTTAATTAATTTTTGAAAAACTGGAAAACAGTTTTCTAGTTTTCCAAATAGAAAATTGACTGATTTGAACACAAAATTCTGTTTTCTAATTTTATAGAAAAATTTTTCTAGAAAACTACTCCAGTTTTCAACAAGTGAATATGCACTCAGAGATTCACATTGACAACAAAACTTGGAAACGGAAAATCGAACCTCCAAGTTACTATCCCTGCTCATATCCATGCCCTCGAATTGAAAAAAATGTCATTTTGGTTCTTGTAGCTTAAGAAGTCCCACCTCACTTCAGATTTGAAAGGAGAACGGTATTCACACTCCAACTGTTCGGTGGAAGTATTGAAACACTTGAGATTCCAAAACGGATGGAAAGTTTAAAGGGAAAGGGAAGAGGAGGAGAGAAAAAAGAGAAAGAAGTTCCACCTCATCTTAAAAAATCTCTTTCCTAAACTTAACTATGGCATTTCATTGTATCTATTATAAGTCCTGTAATCTAGAATAGATTAAAACTTTTAAATCTCAAAGATTTGTGAGTAAAAGCTTTACGTAAAGCTTTTGTTGTAAAGATTTTCATGCACTCATCTTGTATGAGAGTAAGTCTTGTAAGTTTGCTAGTTTTTTAAAAAAACTAGGGGTTAAGTTTTCTTATTCTTTGCAAAAACAAGTTAAGATTCATAGTTCTTCAAAGAAAACTAGTGGGTTAAGTTTTCTAGTTCTTTGCCAAAAACTAGAGGTTAACTTCACAAGTTCTTTGCAAAAACTTGTGAGTTATAGTGTTAGGACTATTTCCATTGTAATAGATTTTACTCTTGCCCATGAAGATTTTATTAGTGGAGAATCTCAAGATGGATTATTAAGAAGTGGATGTAGGTGAGTTAAATGTTGAACCACTATAAAATCTTTTGTGTTGAGTTCTCCTTCTTTTTTTTTTTTTTTTTTTTTTTTGTCTTTCTCTTTGTGGCTTTAATTGAAATTACTCACTCAAACACATATATTATATTGATATGCTTGAATATTGGTTGATCAATTGCTCTATATGCTAAATTCTGTATACTTTGTGATTGAAATCTGTCTTGAACTAAAACTAAATCTGAGTTGCTGAAATACTCCTTTTCAATAACCCAGAAACAGAGAAATTTCAGATTATGAGTTATCCTTATATGTTGAATACTTTGATTATTTAAATGATTTTCATATGTTCTAAAATCTAAAATTTCATGTTAGAAGATTTGCTTCTACTGTAATTTTGAAAAGAACATTTTAAAGGCCAAAATTTTAGGTGTTGCCTATTAGGACCTGCAAGAACCTGTAAAACTAAATGGAGATATTTGGAATAGGGTATGGAAACTCGATCTTCCTCCAAAGATTTGTGACTTTACGTGGCATGCTGTAAAGATTGTGCTTCTAACAAAAGAAAGACTAAATAAGAGATGCTTAAATATTGATGGGAGATGTCTTTTCTATAGTTTTGTATGAGTTGGAGGATATTAATCATATCGTAGTTCATTGTGAAAGGTTCATGGGTGCATGGAGGTTAAACGATTTGGGTGCATGGAGGTTAGGTGGTTTTAGTGCAGCAAACAACAACGTTTCTTATTCAGATTTCTTTTTCCTAACTTCTTAATTTAAGAGGTAAAACAACTGGTGGGTTCTTAGTGACTTTAGCTTAGAAAATATGATCACTTAGAAACCAAATGCTTTAGAATCAACAGTCGAGCTCCTCTAATGAAATCTTTACTGCATCTTCAATATATATGCCGCATTGGTGTGACCTAGACCATACTGATGATGTCTCCCCAACTTCGGCCGCAGCTATCTCTCATCATGCACATGCAGCCTCCATTATAACTCCTTCAATTTATGACTGTGCTTAATTTTTTAATAGAGCAATTTTTGCGGCGTTGGAGTTCGTAGGCTATGGCGTTGTAATAAAAGACAGTGAAGGCCTCTTTCAAAGGGTTGTTTCGGGTTTCCAAGAAGGTAGTGGCAATCCTACAACCGTTGAAGTCATAGCCCTTCATTCTTGTCTTCTCTGTGCGCTGGAGTTTTTGCCTTTTAAGGGCTGCGTTTTTTCTGATTGTCAAAATTTTGTTAATGCCTTTAAATATCCTTTTATAGACAATTTTGAATTTGATCTTATTATTTTAGATAGTAAGAGAATTTTAGATTGTAAGTATGATATTACTGCAAGTAAGTTCGAAGACAAGCAAACATGCATGCTTATACTCTAGCAAGAGTATCCATACATCGCGTTCATCTTCGAATTTGGAATGAGATCCCTTCTTATTTGCTGGAATTTTTCCCCGTGGTATTGACATTTCGCTTTAAAAAAAAAAACAACCCTTTTGTTAACTAGGGCCCAGTTCGGCAACAATCTTTCATACATCTTTTAGTCAAAACGTTGCTTTTATTATTTATAGTATTTAGTAGTGTAGCATACTAGCGTTTAAAGTTTTAAGTAGCAGATTAGAAAACATTACTCTCTTTAGCAACGTTTGATGAAATGCCAGTTAAACAGTTGACAGCTACTAACTAGGACAACTAACAGCTACTAAAACATCTAATTTTGCCAAATAGATCCAAGATACAGCTATGTATGAGGTACTAACTTATGTAAATGCTCTAAGAGTGAGTAAAGAGCTTTTATAAGATTCATATAATTTAAGTAATTGCATATTGCACTAACTAGTGGCCATTCAAAAGGTTTATATTTTTTTATTAGTATCATCTTAATTCAAGTTGAAAAGATTTGAGCCTCTCTTCGTCCCACAATGTTTGTCCCGTTGACTTTTATACAAAGTTTAAGAAACAAATTAATTATAGTGACACATCATACAAATTATTCATACTTTTTCAAAATTGTCTTCCTTTAAAATAAAAAAATTAGTTATTACTAGAATTTAAAATCATTTATGGTGAGGCACACCTAGGCATATACAGCTTGGTAATAGATCCAAGTTCGAATCTCCCTTCTTCAATACTCAAAAAAAAAAGAAAAAAAAAACCATTTATGCTGAGGGCATAAAAGGAATAGTAAATATCCTTCTTCAATACTCAAAAAAAAATAAAAATCATTTATGATGAGGGCATAAAAGGAATAGTAAATATCTTTTAAGTCAATTGGACAAACATTTTAGAACATCTAAAAATGGAAACATTGACAAACATTTTGGGAGGGATGGAATATCATTTATGTTAGTCTTATTATTTACAAGAATTTAAATAATTCTTTTCATTTGCCAAAAAGTTACAAACTCTATTAACTATGATACTGAATTTTATATTTAATATATATAAACGAAATTCTGTTCTTTTTTTAAATTATTTATAATACTTGACCTTTAATATTATTAACAAATTTACATTTTTAAAAAGAAAAACAAAACCAAAAAGTCATAATAATAGTTGGGTGTGGTGTATGGAAGTGCCAAAGTGGGGATCGAGGAGGAAGGAGATGGGGTTATAGTTATTTATGCCTATAGAAAAAATGATCACCATGGAAATTCCACAATGACAAGTCACTATAGCATCCAAAGAGACGCCTTTCCACTACTTATTGGAGCACTAATTTCCCCTTAATGGTTTGATCATTGCGAACACTCTTTAACTATGGACAATGTGGCTGAATTGGAGAACATAGTGATTCGCTTTAGGAACCGTTTGTGATCTAGGACTAAGAACCAAACCCATTACAACATTATATATATTTCTCTGAGTTCATGGTGTTAATTATCAATTCAACAATTCACTTCATTTCCTTTATGAAGTTTTTCGTGCAGAAAAAATTAATGGATCCTTTCAAGATATTTACATCTTTCTACAAGAAACATTATACTTTGCGCCAAAGCATAAAAATTATATATATATATATATATATATATATATATATATATATATATTAGAGGGATACCCAGGGCATATTATAGTATAATATAGTATAACCGGACCACTGTCATTAAAATCTATGCTATCTAATAAAATGGATCCTTTATTATGTAGATCGGTTAGTAGTAATAAATCTGAAGACTCAGATAACTCAGAAATTAAAAGGGTAATAAATAGAAATGAATTAATTTTACAAGATTTTAGTAAAGCTATTGATGAATGGGAAATTCCTAAAGTTGATAAAGAACAAATTTATAAAATTTCTAAATTTAATTTATTTAAAACTGATTATGTTATTAAAACCGAAGAAAGAGATTTCCAATTAAGTAAACCTTTTGAACGTATAACTCTTTTGTCTTCTAAAACTTTGCAACATCATAAAAGTAAAAAATATAAATATATTCATATAGGATTAATTCAAGTTGGAATAAAACCTTTAACCAGAGAAGGATTAAATACTAGTATCCTTGCAGTAGTAAGAGATGCTAGATTTTTAAATTTTCAAGATTCTTTATTAGGATCAGTTGAGACTAGCTTAAGTGAAGGACCAATCTCTTTTGAGGTCTATCCAGATATGACTGTCTCATTAAATGATTTAAATATTTTAGAAAGTATAGTTTTGGAAATTAAAACCCATAATTATAAAATGAAGCAAGGATCAATTCCTATAGCTTTAATTTATAAAATTCATTATAAGGCAATGAATTCAGCCTTTGGTACTAAATATAAACTACAACCTAAAATTGGTGAAACAAGATTTCTTCAAACAGATTTGACTAAAACAAACACAGTAATTCCTAAAACCATCCAATGGAAGGATATAACACTTCCAGATGAATGGATTTTAGAAGGGGTTGTACCTCCTCCAGTTATTGATAAAGTAAAACCAAACATCAATTTGCAAAAAATTGAACAATTTGAAGATGGTAAAGTAACTTTAAAATTTAATAGAAGTCAAAGTATGAGGTATGCAGGGTCATCTTCCTCCGTAACTACAGATGAAAATGATAAACCTACTTCCTCTATACCTTCTGTTATTTATGCTAAATATAAAGAGACTGAGCCTAAACCAATAATTCAAACATTAGTAAAACCAAGATTTTCTACTTCTGATATTCCAAATTTAAAAATGAAAGGTGTTGATTATAGTAATTCTATACCACAGGCAGTTTATAATCCTGTAGATAATTATGTTAATCAACAATCAAATTTAGTAAATACACCTCCAGTATCACCAACAGCTTCAGCCATAACTGAAAATGTTAGTGAACTCAATAGGGAATTAAATGTACTTAATAAAGACGATATAGAAAAAAATTTAATAAAAGAAGTATCTAAAATTAAAAATTTACTTAAAATGAAACAGATATTAAAACAATATACTTTTGAAGAATTAAAATATGAATATTTAGATTATAAATTAAATACTCAAACTGAAGTTAAATTCTTTGATTGGTACAAACTTATTAAAGAAAATTCTTCTAATAAAAGTTTAAATCCAATTACTGTAAGAGATAAAAGACCAGAATGGATAGTAAATGATCAGACAATTAAAAGTGATTTTCCACCTAAAACAATTAGTAAATTAAAACATCAAGATCATGAAATTGTCTGTGCTCCATTTAAAAATATAAGGGAAAATGATACAAATAATAAATTAATTGAACAAAATAATTTTAGTAATGCCAGTTTAATTTGTTTAAATACACAATTAAAACGGATAGAAAATTTATTAGAAGATAAACCAATTGTAAATGAGATTGTAAAAGGTAAAGAAAAGGTAAAAACTCATATGTTTAAACCTTACCAAATTTCTCAATCTAGTAAAAATGAATTTCTAAATACACTAAAAGATCAATTAAGTAAAATTCAAGTTAGATCTGCGACTACCCAACATGTAGCTCAGGATACTCCTCAATCATCAGCATCAAGAAATATAAATATAATTGAAGAAAACACCAACTCTGATGTTAGTGAACCTGACTCAGAAAATATTCAACAATTTGAAATCAATCCTATAAATCATCATAGAGAAATAGTAAATAGAGCATCAGACTTAGGAATTGTTGATAAACCTAATACTATATCTCAATTTAAATATAATGCTTCAACAATCTATGAATGGAACATAGATGGTCTAAGTGAATATAATATCTTAAGTATTTTGCAACAAATGACAATGGCTGCAAATGCTTATAAAACACAGTCAATCATTTCTGATAAAGCTATAGCAGAAATCTTAATTGCTGGATTTACCGGCCAACTTAAAGGATGGTGGGATTATCATCTCACTGACCAACAACATTTAGAAATTCTAAATTCAATTCAAATAAATGATGAAGGTGAACCTATATATGATGAAAATGGTGAAGTAATCCAAGATGCGGTGTCATCTTTAATTCTCACTATTTCACTTCATTTTATAGGAGATCCATCTCACTTAAAGGATAAAAATGCCGAGTTACTTAGTAATTTAAAATGTAAACATTTAGGTGATTTTCAAAATTATAAAACGACTTTTCTCACTAGATTAATGTTAAGGGAAGACTCTAATCAAAGCTTTTGGAAAGAAAAGTTTTTAGCTGGGTTACCTTATTTCTTGGGAGAAAAAGTTAGAAATCATATTAAACAACAACATGGTCAACCTATACCTTATAGTAAATTAACCTATGGACAATTAATTTGTATAATTCAAAAGGAAGGTTTACAAATATGTCATGATCTAAAACTTCAAAGAAAGATAAAATATGAAATGCAGAAAACTAAAAAAGAATTAGGATCTTTTTGTAAACAATTTGACTATAGTATAACTTCTCCACAGAAATGTGAGGGCCAATGTTCTAAAATCAATAAACCTAAAAAATATTATAGAAATAAATACTCTAAAAAACAATATAGATATACACCTAGTCAAGATAAATTTTATAGTAAAAAGAGAACAAAGTCTTCTTATAGACACAAAAATAAACAACCTTCTAAATCTACAACTAAAACTTCTTATAAAAATTTGACTTGTTACAATTGTGGTAAAAAAGGGCATACATCTAAATTTTGTAAATTTAATAAAAGATTACATGAATTAAATTTGGAAGATAATGTTTTAAATAAAATATATGAACTATATATTGATTCGGGTTCTTCGGAATCTGAGATTAACGAAAGTGAAAATCAAATTGATGAATTAGGAACCACTTCAAGTTCTTCCAGTTCATCAAAATTTTCTTTAAACATGTTATCTAAAGATCAAACTAATTTATTAACAGTAGTTAATGAAATTGAAGATCAAGAAACTAGAGCTAAACTTCTTAAAAAACTAATAATAAGTTTTGAAGATGAAGATGATATAAAAAATATTACTCCTAAAATTCAGTCTAATACTTATGATTTAACTACCATATTAAATAAAAATAAACCTAAAAAGGTCAATGCGGATGAATCTACTAAAGAATTATATAAAGACATTAAGATGCTAAAAAATGAAGTAAAAGAATTAAAAACCCAACTTCAACAAAACTCTAAAAAAATAAAAATACTAGAATCCCAACTTATTTCTAGTTCTTCCTCAGAAGAAGATGAACCAGATAATAATTTAAAAATAAATGAATTAGATGAAGATGTAGATTGTAATTTTCTCAATTTATTACAAGAAATTACTTCACGAAAATATTTAGTAAAAATAAACATTCAAATAAATGATTTTGTGATAGATGCAATTGCACTCTTTGACACAGGTGCAGATTTAAACTGTATAAAATCTGACCTAGTTCCTAAAAGATATTGGTTAAAAACTAGTGAAAAATTAAGTACAGCTAATAAATCTAAACTTGAAATTATAGGAAAGACAGATGCAGTAATCATAAATCAAGAATTAGAAATAAACACAGTATTTTTATTATCTCCTCAAATAAATTATATGGTCATTTTAGGTACTCCTTTTATAAACCTAATAACACCATACTCAGTAAAAGAAGATTGTATTAAATTCAAAATAAGAAATAGTAGAGCTAGATTAGAATTTACAGAAAAACCTAAAACAAAACAATTAAATTTGTTAAAAGCTCATTCAGTTAAAATATTAGAAATCAATTCTTTAATAAAATCTAAAGAAGAAAATATAAAAGATTTAAATAACAATATCCATTTAAATAGAATTCAAACTCAATTAGACAGAGATCTTGTTAAACATAAAATTCAAAATCTCCAAACATTAATGGAAAAAGAACTATGTGCTGAGCATCCAAGTGCATTTTGGGATCGTAAACAACACATGGTAGATTTACCATATGAAAAAGATTTTGATGAAAAAACTATTAAAACTAAAGCTCGACCAATTCAGATGAATCCTGAATTAATTGAGCATTGTAAAATAGAAATTCAAGATTTAATAAATAAAAAATTAATTTGTAAATCTAGAAGTCCTTGGTCATGTGCAGCTTTTTATGTCAATAAAAATGCTGAAATTGAACGAGGTGTTCCAAGACTAGTAATAAATTATAAACCATTAAATACAGCTTTAAAATGGATCAGATATCCAATTCCTAATAAAAAAGACCTACTAAAGAAATTATACAATGCAAATATTTTTAGTAAATTTGATATGAAATCTGGTTATTGGCAGATTCAAATTGATCCTAAAGACAGATATAAAACAGCATTCACAGTTCCATTTGGTCAATATGAATGGAATGTAATGCCTTTTGGATTAAAAAATGCTCCTTCTGAATTTCAGAGGATCATGAATGACATATTTAATCCCTATAGTAAATTTTGTATAGTATACATTGATGATGTGTTAATATTTAGTCAAACTATTGATGATCATTTTAAACACTTAAAAACTTTTTGTATGGTAATTAGGCAAAATGGTTTAGCACTTAGTAAAACAAAGATGGATCTATTCAAAACTAAAATTAGATTTTTAGGCCATTATATTGAACAAGGTAAGATTCAACCTATAGAAAGAGCACTTGTTTTTGGTGAAAAATTTCCTGATGAAATTACTAATAAACCCCAATTACAACGTTTTCTTGGTTGTTTAAATTATGTAATTGATTTTTATCCAAATTTAAATTGCATGATAAAACCATTACATAATAGACTTTGTAAAAATGCTGGTCCTTGGACAACTCAGCATACTCAATTAATAAAAAAGATAAAATTCTTGGTAAAAGAAATTCCTTACTTATATATTCCTGATCCTAATGCTTTTAAAATTGTTGAAACTGATGCTTCTAATATTGGTTATGGAGGCATTTTAAAACAAAAAGTAAATGGTAAAGAAAGGATAATCCAATATACTTCAGGTCATTGGACTCCAACCCAATTAAATTATTCTACTATTAAAAAAGAAATTTTAAGTATTGTTATTTGTATAAATAAATTTCAATCTGATCTTTTAAATCAAAAATTTTTACTTCGTATTGATTGTAAATCTGCAAAAGATGTTCTGCAGAAAGATGTCCAAAACCTTGCCTCTAAACAAATTTTTGCTAGATGGCAAGCACTTTTAAGTATTTTTGAATTTGACATAGAATATATTAAAGGCAATGATAATAATATTCCAGACTTTCTAACAAGAGAATTCTTACAGAACCATGGGACGAAAGAAGGATAAAGGGAAAGAAATTAAACAAGATTCCAGCTCCCCAACTAAAGCTCTTTCTGAGCACTCTGAAGACCTTAAAACCTTAAACACTAAAAACACTCCTCCTAAAGATCTTAAAAAATGGATTGAAGAACTTTCTCAATCTCCCGAGGTAATTAAAGCCCTGCAGGGTATGGCATCCTCTTCCACAGAGGACCCAGGTATGTTTTCTAAATCTAAAGCGATCGTATCCGCTCATGATACGGCTACTCTGTCTCAAACGGTAGACAGTAAAGAGTTATCAAATCCGTTGATGGCTGTGGATTTGCCAAAAATCCAATATAAATCTACTGGTAGTATACATAAATGGTTTGATAAAAATTTATTTGATTTTGAAATAGAAGTTGAGGATGGATATAATCATACCAATCCTTGGCAAATTATAAAAAATTATCCTGAGAATTGGTTTTTTATGCCAACAGATTTGTCAAAACCTCAGGCCTATTATAATAATATATTATTAGATACTGAATCAGTAAACATCAAACATACTTTTGATAAAAATGGAATAATTTCTTATTCTTCTATAAAAATAAAACGCGTCATCCATCCTAAGGATTGGCCCGTACCTTCTTTAGTAACACCAGTAAAATTTAAAGGATTACATAAATATAATATGAGTTATAATTATTTTGATTATAAAAAAGCATGGGATACGATATTTTGTCTTCAAAATCCCACCACTACTCATTCATGGTTAATATATTTTGATCAAAATATACGCACTGATTTAAAAATCCCAAATTGGTTTAAACGATGGTGGCAATTTAAGGGAATTTCAGAGGAAATCATTCCTCATGATATCCTTTATTTGTATCAGTTCTTTAAAACCCATTATAAACCCAAACCCGAAGAAGTCCATATTCCTTCCCTAATGTATTATTGTATGACCTTCTTCACTCCATGGGTATATCAATGGTATTTTGATTATCAGTATGTTCCAGGAAGTCAAATTCCCATGATAGTAAAAAGACATAAAATAAAATGGTGGGGATCATTCAAGAATTCCACCACTGAACATAAAATTAGTCAATGGATCCGCAATAAATTATCCAGCCCATCTAAACCAGCTTTAACCTATGCCCATACATTAGCTATTCAGGATAACCCCCAGTTTGGTATCCAAAAAGCCCAATGTCAGGCCCGGTTAGCTGCAGCCAAAACAGCAGAAGAATATAGATTGATCTGTCAAGAGATGTCTGAACAACTCTCAACCAGTTCAAATCAGCCCATAAAACCATCCACCAGTAAAGCCCACAGTGCATCCTCCAGTAAATCTTCAAACACCACACACCATAAAGACAAGGGTAAAATCGTTTTACCATCATCCTCATCATCTAGTTCATCTAGTGACGAAAGTGATGACAGCGATATCATAAAAATCCAAAGTAAAGCAGGTAAAAAAGAAAAAGAAAGAAAAAAGAAGTTAAAACAAAAAGAAAAAATAAAAAGAAAAGAAAAGATAAAAAAGAAAAAGAAGGACACATCATCGTCCTCATCTTATTCTGAATCACTGTAAATAGGCAGAAGGAACCTTATTCCTTCACTCTTTGTAAAATACCCAATCAAAGCGGCACACAAGTTTTTAGTAAAAAATCAACTCAGCAACAGAAAAATTCCACTCAGCAACAGTAAAGATCCACTCGCCAACAGTAAAGGTCAACTTGGCACAGTAAAAGCAAACAGTAGAGATTCTTCGACAAAGACTACTGTTCACCAACAGTAAAAGCAAACAGTAGAGATTCTTCGACAGAGACTACTGTTCACCAACAGTAAAAGCAAACAGTAGAGATTCTTCGACAAAGACTACTGTTCACCAACAGTAAAAGTAAACAGTAGAGATTCTTCGACAGAAACTACTGTTCACCAATAGTAAAAGTAAATAGTAAAGATTCCAGAAATTTTATTTAAGGGAGCCTTTTCCCCTTGTGAAGGCATAGATTGTAAACTGATAGTACAGCATATACTCCAATATAGGCATAGTAATTCTCTCCCTAAACTATCTCCCTCCTTTCCCAGTTCGATTGTAAAGGGTTCAAGTGTTGAAAGTCTTAAAATTCTTGTAAGTTAAAACTAGTTTAAGTTTATCATTTAAAGTTTAATTTTTGTATTTAAATATTGTAATACTATTTTGTTATTTTAATTATTTATTTTAGTCAATATAAATTGCTACTTTTAAAGCCCTGTTAAAGGCTTCATTCTCTTCTCCCTCCACACTCTGACTTAGTTCTGGGGAACCCAGGCTAAGGTTGCAGGAACCCTAAACCTTAATTAAAATAAAATCAATTAAATTTGTTAAAAGCTCATTTTATTAGAGGGATACCAGTAAGCCCATATAATAGGCCCAAATGGTCTCAATAATATTTTGCATAAAGAAAAAGATAAAATTATATTATCATCATCACCTTCACCTTCACATGGCGATAGTGCAATTCATGATGATATTCCATTATTAAAGTCAAAAGATAAAAGATAAATCAAAGAAAAGAAATGTGAAGATAAAAAGAAAAAAGTAAAAAGAAGGACAACTCATCGTCCTCATCTTCTTGTAAAAGGCAGAAGGAACCTTATTCCTTCAAATTTGATCTCATAAAAATCCAAGATATTATCTCCAACTAAACAGGTGGCAGACAACCCACTGTTCATCCACAGTAGAGATTCGGTGGCAGACAACCCACTGTTCATCCACAGTAGAGATTCGGTGGCAGACAACCCACTGTTCATCCACAGTAAAGATTCGGTGGCAGACAAGTCACTATTCATCAACAGTAAAAAGTAGTAAAGATTCTTTCTTTTGTTATTTAAGTAAACCCCTCTCCTCTTTGTGAAGGTATTGTCCAATTATAGGCAATCCTAAGCCCAAAAGCTTAGTTAGTAAACCCCTCTCCTCTCTTTCCAACGTCCACTGTAAGGATTCAAGGTTAGAGATTCTTTAAACTTTGTAAGTCTAATCTTTTAAATATAATGCTTCAACTATTTATGAATGGAACATAGATGGTTTAAGTGAATATAATATATTAAGTATTTTGCAACAAATGACAATGGCTGCAATTGCTTATAAAACTCAGTCAATTATATCTGATAAAACTATAGCAGAAATCTTAATTGCTGGCTTTACCGGCCAACTTAAAGGATGGTGGGATTATCATCTCACTGAAAAACAACATGAAGACATTCTAAGTTCAATTAAAATTGATGAAGATGAGCAACCTATATATGATGAAAATGGTGATGTAGTACAAGATGCAGTGTCATCTTTAATTCTTACTATTTCATTACATTTTATAGGAGATCCATCTCACATAAAAGATAAAAATGCGGAATTACTAAGTAATCTTAAATGTAGAACATTAGGTGAATTTCAAGAATATAAAACCATCTTTCTCACCCGATTAATGTTAAGGGATGTCTAGAATCACAATTAATTTGTAAAAATGATCACACACAAACCTCTACATCGCATAGAAAATATAAGAAAAAATCAATTAAAAAATCGTATAAAAATTTAACTTGCTATACTTGTGGTAAACAAGGACATACTGCTAAAGTTTGTAAATGCAATAAAGAATTGAAGAACAATTCATCTAAAAAATTAAAACCCTTAACTTGCTATCATTGTGGTAAAATAGGGCACACAACTAAATTTTGTAAACTTTTACTCAAACAAAATAAATTAGGTATGACGAATTTAATAAAAGAAGAACCAATAATAAATGAAAAACCCATTGTAAATGAAAGTGTAAAAGGTAAAGAAAAAATTCAATCTCATGTTTTTAAACCATATCACATTTCACAGTCTCATAAAGAAGAATTTGTCCACATATTAAAAGATCAATTAAGTAAACTTGAAGTGCATTCAGCAACTACTCAACCAGTAGCTCTTGACACACCTCAAGCATCACGAAATATAAATAATTTAGAAGAAACTTCTAATTCTGAACTTAGTGAACTAGAATCAGAAGATATAAAACAATTTGCATTAAATCCAATAAATCATCATAGGGAAATAGTAAATAGAGCTCCAGATTTAGGTATAATTGATAAACCTAATACCATAAATCAATTTAAATATAATGCTTCAACTATTTATGAATGGAACATAGATGGTTTAAGTGAATATAATATATTAAGTATTTTGCAACAAATGACAATGGCTGCAATTGCTTATAAAACTCAGTCAATTATATCTGATAAAACTATAGCAGAAATCTTAATTGCTGGCTTTACCGGCCAACTTAAAGGATGGTGGGATTATCATCTCACTGAAAAACAACATGAAGACATTCTAAGTTCAATTAAAATTGATGAAGATGAGCAACCTATATATGATGAAAATGGTGATGTAGTACAAGATGCAGTGTCATCTTTAATTCTTACTATTTCATTACATTTTATAGGAGATCCATCTCACATAAAAGATAAAAATGCGGAATTACTAAGTAATCTTAAATGTAGAACATTAGGTGAATTTCAAGAATATAAAACCATCTTTCTCACCCGATTAATGTTAAGGGAAGATTCAAGTCAAGATTTTTGGAAAGAAAAATTCTTGGCGGGATTACCTTATTTTTTGGGAGAAAAAGTTAGGAATTTTATTAAACAGCAACATGGTAATCCTATACCTTATAGGAAATTAACATATGGTCAATTAATTAGTATAATTTATAAAGAAGGTCTACAAATCTGTCATGATTTGAAACTTCAAAGAAATTTAAAATATGAAATGCGTAAAACTGAAAGAGAATTAGGATCTTATTGTAAACAATTTGATTATGGCATAACATCTCCTCCAAGATGTGATGGCCAGTGTTCTAGATCACATAAACCTAATAAAAATTCTAAACGACATTATAAAGATAAATCTTATCAAAATGACAAATTTGATTCTAATAAAAGAAAATATCATAAAACTTCTTATAACGATTTGACATGTTATACATGTGGTAAGAAGGGACATACGTCTAACTTTTGTAAATTCAATCAAAAATTAAATGCATTAAATTTGGAAAAAGAAGTTTTGCATAAAATCTATAAACTGTATATTGATAATTCAGAATCTGAATTTAGAAAAAGTAAAAATCAAATTGATGAATTAGATTCAACAACCAGTTCATCCGAATAAAATATTTTTGTATTATACAGTATTTTTGTATTTCTAGTAAAATTCCGTAGTATATACTTGTTTGATAAACAGTACTTATTTTTAAAGTACGATCTAAACAGTAACTGTTTTTGAAAACAGTATTGATATATAGGCTGGAAACCCAGAAGTGCGGGCTACTGGTCCAAAGGACTATTTAATTAGTCGTCTTCTTGGTATAACAACGCCACGTATCATACTTAAAATCATTTTCATAATTTAAATTCATATTTTTGACTTTACTATATATATCTCTATCTATAACTACTTTCCTATATTTTGCTCTGCCTATTTTAAATCTTCCTTGCAGCCTTACAAGGACAATGGAGAGAAGGAAAGCTACTGGGAGTAAACACTCACCCATTAAAGCTCTTTCAGAGCAAATTGAGGTTATTACTAAATCCCTTACCACTAAAATATCCCTCTCTAGCGATATTAAACATGTTACTGGATTTACACCTTTATCAGATTGATTTTCTTTAATTAAGTTATACCAATCAAAGAATTTTATTTCATTTTGCCTATTTAGTTTATAGTCTAAATATTCAGATTTTAATTCTTCAAAAGTATAAGTTTTTAGAATCTGCTTCATTTTAATTAAGTTTTTAATTTTAGATACTTCTTCAAGTAATTCGTTTTCAATTTCTTCTTTACTAAGTAAATTTAATGTTCGGGGTATTTTATGTCTAGTTTCTATTTCATAATAAAACTTAGAATTTTTATAGAATTGTTCTTCGACTGTAGAAACATTTACTGTAGAAATCTTAAAATCATTTTTATCAGAAACAATTACTGTAGAAATCATTTTTTCATCAATAGCTTTAGAAATATCCTTAGAAATTAATTCATTTCCATTAATAATCCTTTGAAATTTTGAAGATTCAAAAACATCCCATTTAATACTATTAGCAGATCTACACAATAAAGGATCCATGTTCTAATACCAACAAGTTAGGGATCATCGCCTGGTTATACCCTTCACTGCCCAACAATCAACTCAAAAAGGGACTTACAACAGGTTCAGTAGGCATACCCAAACTTTTCCACGGTATTTCAGTCGGCTTCCTCTATCATAATAGATTTACTAACAGTATTAAATGTTCAGGCTCTGATACCAACAAAAGCTTTTAGGACCGTTTAACATATCAAACAAGCATATAACAATTTATTTCTGATGTGGAAGATCACACTAAAGTGCAACCACAGAGCATACTTATACAACATACAATTTTACGCAAGAACAATTTTAAAGGGTTTAGGGTTCCTGCAACCTTGACCTGAAACAAAAGCTTTTAGGACCGTTTAACATATCAAACAAGCATATAACAATTTATTTCTGATGTGGAAGATCACACTAAAGTGCAACCACAGAGCATACTTATACAACATACAATTTTACGCAAGAACAATTTTAAAGGGTTTAGGGTTCCTGCAACCTTGACCTGGGATCCCCAGAATCAAGTCAGATTGTGGAGGGGGAAGATTCTGAATTATCAATATACAGTTTATAGATTTTATGCAAAACTTCTTTTTCCAAATTTAATGCATTTAATTTTTGATTGAATTTACAAAAGTTAGACGTATGTCCCTTCTTACCACATGTATAACATGTCAAATCGTTATAAGAAGTTTTATGATATTTTCTTTTATTAGAATCAAATTTGTCATTTTGATAAGATTTATCTTTATAATGTCGTTTAGAATTTTTATTAGGTTTATGTGATCTAGAACACTGGCCATCACATCTTGGAGGAGATGTTATGCCATAATCAAATTGTTTACAATAAGATCCTAATTCTCTTTCAGTTTTACGCATTTCATATTTTAAATTTCTTTGAAGTTTCAAATCATGACAGATTTGTAGACCTTCTTTATAAATTATACTAATTAATTGACCATATGTTAATTTCCTATAAGGTATAGGATTACCATGTTGCTGTTTAATAAAATTCCTAACTTTTTCTCCCAAAAAATAAGGTAATCCCGCCAAGAATTTTTCTTTCCAAAAATCTTGACTTGAATCTTCCCTTAACATTAATCGGGTGAGAAAGATGGTTTTATATTCTTGAAATTCACCTAATGTTCTACATTTAAGATTACTTAGTAATTCCGCATTTTTATCTTTTATGTGAGATGGATCTCCTATAAAATGTAATGAAATAGTAAGAATTAAAGATGACACTGCATCTTGTACTACATCACCATTTTCATCATATATAGGTTGCTCATCTTCATCAATTTTAATTGAACTTAGAATGTCTTCATGTTGTTTTTCAGTGAGATGATAATCCCACCATCCTTTAAGTTGGCCGGTAAAGCCAGCAATTAAGATTTCTGCTATAGTTTTATCAGATATAATTGACTGAGTTTTATAAGCAATTGCAGCCATTGTCATTTGTTGCAAAATACTTAATATATTATATTCACTTAAACCATCTATGTTCCATTCATAAATAGTTGAAGCATTATATTTAAATTGATTTATGGTATTAGGTTTATCAATTATACCTAAATCTGGAGCTCTATTTACTATTTCCCTATGATGATTTATTGGATTTAATGCAAATTGTTTTATATCTTCTGATTCTAGTTCACTAAGTTCAGAATTAGAAGTTTCTTCTAAATTATTTATATTTCGTGATGCTTGAGGTGTGTCAAGAGCTACTGGTTGAGTAGTTGCTGAATGCACTTCAAGTTTACTTAATTGATCTTTTAATATGTGGACAAATTCTTCTTTATGAGACTGTGAAATGTGATATGGTTTAAAAACATGAGATTGAATTTTTTCTTTACCTTTTACACTTTCATTTACAATGGGTTTTTCATTTATTATTGGTTCTTCTTTTATTAAATTCGTCATACCTAATTTATTTTGTTTGAGTAAAAGTTTACAAAATTTAGTTGTGTGCCCTATTTTACCACAATGATAGCAAGTTAAGGGTTTTAATTTTTTAGATGAATTGTTCTTCAATTCTTTATTGCATTTACAAACTTTAGCAGTATGTCCTTGTTTACCACAAGTATAGCAAGTTAAATTTTTATACGATTTTTTAATTGATTTTTTCTTATATTTTCTATGCGATGTAGAGGTTTGTGTGTGATCATTTTTACAAATTAATTGTGATTCTAGACATGTTACTGGATTTACACCTTTATCAGATTGATTTTCTTTAATTAAGTTATACCAATCAAAGAATTTTATTTCATTTTGCCTATTTAGTTTATAGTCTAAATATTCAGATTTTAATTCTTCAAAAGTATAAGTTTTTAGAATCTGCTTCATTTTAATTAAGTTTTTAATTTTAGATACTTCTTCAAGTAATTCGTTTTCAATTTCTTCTTTACTAAGTAAATTTAATGTTCGGGGTATTTTATGTCTAGTTTCTATTTCATAATAAAACTTAGAATTTTTATAGAATTGTTCTTCGACTGTAGAAACATTTACTGTAGAAATCTTAAAATCATTTTTATCAGAAACAATTACTGTAGAAATCATTTTTTCATCAATAGCTTTAGAAATATCCTTAGAAATTAATTCATTTCCATTAATAATCCTTTGAAATTTTGAAGATTCAAAAACATCCCATTTAATACTATTAGCAGATCTACACAATAAAGGATCCATGTTCTAATACCAACAAGTTAGGGATCATCGCCTGGTTATACCCTTCACTGCCCAACAATCAACTCAAAAAGGGACTTACAACAGGTTCAGTAGGCATACCCAAACTTTTCCACGGTATTTCAGTCGGCTTCCTCTATCATAATAGATTTACTAACAGTATTAAATGTTCAGGCTCTGATACCAACAAAAGCTTTTAGGACCGTTTAACATATCAAACAAGCATATAACAATTTATTTCTGATGTGGAAGATCACACTAAAGTGCAACCACAGAGCATACTTATACAACATACAATTTTACGCAAGAACAATTTTAAAGGGTTTAGGGTTCCTGCAACCTTGACCTGGGATCCCCAGAATCAAGTCAGATTGTGGAGGGGGAAGAGAAGGAAGCCTTTAACAGGGCTTTAGGAAGTAGCAATTTATAAATAATATAAAACTTTATTTAATTACAAAGATTAAATTTGATTTACAAAATTGAAAGACATATACAAAATTTAAAAGATTAGACTTACAAAGTTTAAAGAATCTCTAACCTTGAATCCTTACAGTGGACGTTGGAAAGAGAGGAGAGGGGTTTACTAACTAAGCTTTTGGGCTTAGGATTGCCTATAATTGGACAATACCTTCACAAAGAGGAGAGGGGTTTACTTAAATAACAAAAGAAAGAATCTTTACTATTTACTTTTTACTGTTGATGAATAGTGACTTGTCTGCCACCGAATCTTTACTGTGGATGAACAGTGGGTTGTCTGCCACCGAATCTCTACTGTGGATGAACAGTGGGTTGTCTGCCACCGAATCTCTACTGTGGATGAACAGTGGGTTGTCTGCCACCTGTTTAGTTGGAGATAATATCTTGGATTTTTATGAGATCAAATTTGAAGGAATAAGGTTCCTTCTGCCTTTTACAAGAAGATGAGGACGATGAGTTGTCCTTCTTTTTACTTTTTTCTTTTTATCTTCACATTTCTTTTCTTTGATTTATCTTTTATCTTTTGACTTTAATAATGGAATATCATCATGAATTGCACTATCGCCATGTGAAGGTGAAGGTGATGATGATAATATAATTTTATCTTTTTCTTTATGCAAAATATTATTGAGACCATTTGGGCCTATTATATGGGCTTACTAATATACCTATAATATACCCAGGGCAAAAAGAAAGCCAGCCTGATTTTTCGAGTATGGGTTTTAAAATAGTGATATTAAACAATTTAATGAAACAATATCTTTACATATAGCCTGAGCAATCAATTAAATAATCAATATATTGGATTTTTGGCAAATCCACAGCCATTAACGGATTTGATAGCTCTTTACTGTCTACCGTTTGAGACAGAGTAGCCGTATCATAAGCGGATACGATCGCGTTTAAGTTTAGAAGTCATACCTGCTTATCTTCCGCTGAAGAAGATACTATATCATATAATATCTTTAGAAGGATTTTAGTGGATTGAGGATAAGTATCAATCCATTGTTTAATATCGCTAGAGAGGGATATTTTAGTGGTAAGGGATTTAGTAATAACCTCAATTTGCTCTGAAAGAGCTTTAATGGGTGAGTGTTTACTCCCAGTAGCTTTCCTTCTCTCCATTGTCCTTGTAAGGCTGCAAGGAAGATTTAAAATAGGCAGAGCAAAATATAGGAAAGTAGTTATAGATAGAGATATATATAGTAAAGTCAAAAATATGAATTTAAATTATGAAAATGATTTTAAGTATGATACGTGGCGTTGTTATACCAAGAAGACGACTAATTAAATAGTCCTTTGGACCAGTAGCCCGCACTTCTGGGTTTCCAGCCTATATATCAATACTGTTTTCAAAAACAGTTACTGTTTAGATCGTACTTTAAAAATAAGTACTGTTTATCAAACAAGTATATACTACGGAATTTTACTAGAAATACAAAAATACTGTATAATACAAAAATATTTTATTCGGATGAACTGGTTGTTGAATCTAATTCATCAATTTGATTTTTACTTTTTCTAAATTCAGATTCTGAATTATCAATATACAGTTTATAGATTTTATGCAAAACTTCTTTTTCCAAATTTAATGCATTTAATTTTTGATTGAATTTACAAAAGTTAGACGTATGTCCCTTCTTACCACATGTATAACATGTCAAATCGTTATAAGAAGTTTTATGATATTTTCTTTTATTAGAATCAAATTTGTCATTTTGATAAGATTTATCTTTATAATGTCGTTTAGAATTTTTATTAGGTTTATGTGATCTAGAACACTGGCCATCACATCTTGGAGGAGATGTTATGCCATAATCAAATTGTTTACAATAAGATCCTAATTCTCTTTCAGTTTTACGCATTTCATATTTTAAATTTCTTTGAAGTTTCAAATCATGACAGATTTGTAGACCTTCTTTATAAATTATACTAATTAATTGACCATATGTTAATTTCCTATAAGGTATAGGATTACCATGTTGCTGTTTAATAAAATTCCTAACTTTTTCTCCCAAAAAATAAGGTAATCCCGCCAAGAATTTTTCTTTCCAAAAATCTTGACTTGAATCTTCCCTTAACATTAATCGGGTGAGAAAGATGGTTTTATATTCTTGAAATTCACCTAATGTTCTACATTTAAGATTACTTAGTAATTCCGCATTTTTATCTTTTATGTGAGATGGATCTCCTATAAAATGTAATGAAATAGTAAGAATTAAAGATGACACTGCATCTTGTACTACATCACCATTTTCATCATATATAGGTTGCTCATCTTCATCAATTTTAATTGAACTTAGAATGTCTTCATGTTGTTTTTCAGTGAGATGATAATCCCACCATCCTTTAAGTTGGCCGGTAAAGCCAGCAATTAAGATTTCTGCTATAGTTTTATCAGATATAATTGACTGAGTTTTATAAGCAATTGCAGCCATTGTCATTTGTTGCAAAATACTTAATATATTATATTCACTTAAACCATCTATGTTCCATTCATAAATAGTTGAAGCATTATATTTAAATTGATTTATGGTATTAGGTTTATCAATTATACCTAAATCTGGAGCTCTATTTACTATTTCCCTATGATGATTTATTGGATTTAATGCAAATTGTTTTATATCTTCTGATTCTAGTTCACTAAGTTCAGAATTAGAAGTTTCTTCTAAATTATTTATATTTCGTGATGCTTGAGGTGTGTCAAGAGCTACTGGTTGAGTAGTTGCTGAATGCACTTCAAGTTTACTTAATTGATCTTTTAATATGTGGACAAATTCTTCTTTATGAGACTGTGAAATGTGATATGGTTTAAAAACATGAGATTGAATTTTTTCTTTACCTTTTACACTTTCATTTACAATGGGTTTTTCATTTATTATTGGTTCTTCTTTTATTAAATTCGTCATACCTAATTTATTTTGTTTGAGTAAAAGTTTACAAAATTTAGTTGTGTGCCCTATTTTACCACAATGATAGCAAGTTAAGGGTTTTAATTTTTTAGATGAATTGTTCTTCAATTCTTTATTGCATTTACAAACTTTAGCAGTATGTCCTTGTTTACCACAAGTATAGCAAGTTAAATTTTTATACGATTTTTTAATTGATTTTTTCTTATATTTTCTATGCGATGTAGAGGTTTGTGTGTGATCATTTTTACAAATTAATTGTGATTCTAGACATGTTACTGGATTTACACCTTTATCAGATTGATTTTCTTTAATTAAGTTATACCAATCAAAGAATTTTATTTCATTTTGCCTATTTAGTTTATAGTCTAAATATTCAGATTTTAATTCTTCAAAAGTATAAGTTTTTAGAATCTGCTTCATTTTAATTAAGTTTTTAATTTTAGATACTTCTTCAAGTAATTCGTTTTCAATTTCTTCTTTACTAAGTAAATTTAATGTTCGGGGTATTTTATGTCTAGTTTCTATTTCATAATAAAACTTAGAATTTTTATAGAATTGTTCTTCGACTGTAGAAACATTTACTGTAGAAATCTTAAAATCATTTTTATCAGAAACAATTACTGTAGAAATCATTTTTTCATCAATAGCTTTAGAAATATCCTTAGAAATTAATTCATTTCCATTAATAATCCTTTGAAATTTTGAAGATTCAAAAACATCCCATTTAATACTATTAGCAGATCTACACAATAAAGGATCCATGTTCTAATACCAACAAGTTAGGGATCATCGCCTGGTTATACCCTTCACTGCCCAACAATCAACTCAAAAAGGGACTTACAACAGGTTCAGTAGGCATACCCAAACTTTTCCACGGTATTTCAGTCGGCTTCCTCTATCATAATAGATTTACTAACAGTATTAAATGTTCAGGCTCTGATACCAACAAAAGCTTTTAGGACCGTTTAACATATCAAACAAGCATATAACAATTTATTTTGCCCTGGCTCTGATACCAACAAAAGCTTTTAGGACCGTTTAACATATCAAACAAGCATATAACAATTTATTTCTGATGTGGAAGATCACACTAAAGTGCAACCACAGAGCATACTTATACAACATACAATTTTACGCAAGAACAATTTTAAAGGGTTTAGGGTTCCTGCAACCTTGACCTGGGATCCCCAGAATCAAGTCAGATTGTGGAGGGGGAAGAGAAGGAAGCCTTTAACAGGGCTTTAGGAAGTAGCAATTTATAAATAATATAAAACTTTATTTAATTACAAAGATTAAATTTGATTTACAAAATTGAAAGACATATACAAAATTTAAAAGATTAGACTTACAAAGTTTAAAGAATCTCTAACCTTGAATCCTTACAGTGGACGTTGGAAAGAGAGGAGAGGGGTTTACTAACTAAGCTTTTGGGCTTAGGATTGCCTATAATTGGACAATACCTTCACAAAGAGGAGAGGGGTTTACTTAAATAACAAAAGAAAGAATCTTTACTATTTACTTTTTACTGTTGATGAATAGTGACTTGTCTGCCACCGAATCTTTACTGTGGATGAACAGTGGGTTGTCTGCCACCGAATCTCTACTGTGGATGAACAGTGGGTTGTCTGCCACCGAATCTCTACTGTGGATGAACAGTGGGTTGTCTGCCACCTGTTTAGTTGGAGATAATATCTTGGATTTTTATGAGATCAAATTTGAAGGAATAAGGTTCCTTCTGCCTTTTACAAGAAGATGAGGACGATGAGTTGTCCTTCTTTTTACTTTTTTCTTTTTATCTTCACATTTCTTTTCTTTGATTTATCTTTTATCTTTTGACTTTAATAATGGAATATCATCATGAATTGCACTATCGCCATGTGAAGGTGAAGGTGATGATGATAATATAATTTTATCTTTTTCTTTATGCAAAATATTATTGAGACCATTTGGGCCTATTATATGGGCTTACTAATATACCTATAATATACCCAGGGCAAAAAGAAAGCCAGCCTGATTTTTCGAGTATGGGTTTTAAAATAGTGATATTAAACAATTTAATGAAACAATATCTTTACATATAGCCTGAGCAATCAATTAAATAATCAATATATTGGATTTTTGGCAAATCCACAGCCATTAACGGATTTGATAGCTCTTTACTGTCTACCGTTTGAGACAGAGTAGCCGTATCATAAGCGGATACGATCGCGTTTAAGTTTAGAAGTCATACCTGCTTATCTTCCGCTGAAGAAGATACTATATCATATAATATCTTTAGAAGGATTTTAGTGGATTGAGGATAAGTATCAATCCATTGTTTAATATCGCTAGAGAGGGATATTTTAGTGGTAAGGGATTTAGTAATAACCTCAATTTGCTCTGAAAGAGCTTTAATGGGTGAGTGTTTACTCCCAGTAGCTTTCCTTCTCTCCATTGTCCTTGTAAGGCTGCAAGGAAGATTTAAAATAGGCAGAGCAAAATATAGGAAAGTAGTTATAGATAGAGATATATATAGTAAAGTCAAAAATATGAATTTAAATTATGAAAATGATTTTAAGTATGATACGTGGCGTTGTTATACCAAGAAGACGACTAATTAAATAGTCCTTTGGACCAGTAGCCCGCACTTCTGGGTTTCCAGCCTATATATCAATACTGTTTTCAAAAACAGTTACTGTTTAGATCGTACTTTAAAAATAAGTACTGTTTATCAAACAAGTATATACTACGGAATTTTACTAGAAATACAAAAATACTGTATAATACAAAAATATTTTATTCGGATGAACTGGTTGTTGAATCTAATTCATCAATTTGATTTTTACTTTTTCTAAATTCAGATTCTGAATTATCAATATACAGTTTATAGATTTTATGCAAAACTTCTTTTTCCAAATTTAATGCATTTAATTTTTGATTGAATTTACAAAAGTTAGACGTATGTCCCTTCTTACCACATGTATAACATGTCAAATCGTTATAAGAAGTTTTATGATATTTTCTTTTATTAGAATCAAATTTGTCATTTTGATAAGATTTATCTTTATAATGTCGTTTAGAATTTTTATTAGGTTTATGTGATCTAGAACACTGGCCATCACATCTTGGAGGAGATGTTATGCCATAATCAAATTGTTTACAATAAGATCCTAATTCTCTTTCAGTTTTACGCATTTCATATTTTAAATTTCTTTGAAGTTTCAAATCATGACAGATTTGTAGACCTTCTTTATAAATTATACTAATTAATTGACCATATGTTAATTTCCTATAAGGTATAGGATTACCATGTTGCTGTTTAATAAAATTCCTAACTTTTTCTCCCAAAAAATAAGGTAATCCCGCCAAGAATTTTTCTTTCCAAAAATCTTGACTTGAATCTTCCCTTAACATTAATCGGGTGAGAAAGATGGTTTTATATTCTTGAAAATCACCTAATGTTCTACATTTAAGATTACTTAGTAATTCCGCATTTTTATCTTTTATGTGAGATGGATCTCCTATAAAATGTAATGAAATAGTAAGAATTAAAGATGACACTGCATCTTGTACTACATCACCATTTTCATCATATATAGGTTGCTCATCTTCATCAATTTTAATTGAACTTAGAATGTCTTCATGTTGTTTTTCAGTGAGATGATAATCCCACCATCCTTTAAGTTGGCCGGTAAAGCCAGCAATTAAGATTTCTGCTATAGTTTTATCAGATATAATTGACTGAGTTTTATAAGCAATTGCAGCCATTGTCATTTGTTGCAAAATACTTAATATATTATATTCACTTAAACCATCTATGTTCCATTCATAAATAGTTGAAGCATTATATTTAAATTGATTTATGGTATTAGGTTTATCAATTATACCTAAATCTGGAGCTCTATTTACTATTTCCCTATGATGATTTATTGGATTTAATGCAAATTGTTTTATATCTTCTGATTCTAGTTCACTAAGTTCAGAATTAGAAGTTTCTTCTAAATTATTTATATTTCGTGATGCTTGAGGTGTGTCAAGAGCTACTGGTTGAGTAGTTGCTGAATGCACTTCAAGTTTACTTAATTGATCTTTTAATATGTGGACAAATTCTTCTTTATGAGACTGTGAAATGTGATATGGTTTAAAAACATGAGATTGAATTTTTTCTTTACCTTTTACACTTTCATTTACAATGGGTTTTTCATTTATTATTGGTTCTTCTTTTATTAAATTCGTCATACCTAATTTATTTTGTTTGAGTAAAAGTTTACAAAATTTAGTTGTGTGCCCTATTTTACCACAATGATAGCAAGTTAAGGGTTTTAATTTTTTAGATGAATTGTTCTTCAATTCTTTATTGCATTTACAAACTTTAGCAGTATGTCCTTGTTTACCACAAGTATAGCAAGTTAAATTTTTATACGATTTTTTAATTGATTTTTTCTTATATTTTCTATACGATGTAGAGGTTTGTGTGTGATCATTTTTACAAATTAATTGTGATTCTAGACATGTTACTGGATTTACACCTTTATCAGATTGATTTTCTTTAATTAAGTTATACCAATCAAAGAATTTTATTTCATTTTGCCTATTTAGTTTATAGTCTAAATATTCAGATTTTAATTCTTCAAAAGTATAAGTTTTTAGAATCTGCTTCATTTTAATTAAGTTTTTAATTTTAGATACTTCTTCAAGTAATTCGTTTTCAATTTCTTCTTTACTAAGTAAATTTAATGTTCGGGGTATTTTATGTCTAGTTTCTATTTCATAATAAAACTTAGAATTTTTATAGAATTGTTCTTCGACTGTAGAAACATTTACTGTAGAAATCTTAAAATCATTTTTATCAGAAACAATTACTGTAGAAATCATTTTTTCATCAATAGCTTTAGAAATATCCTTAGAAATTAATTCATTTCCATTAATAATCCTTTGAAATTTTGAAGATTCAAAAACATCCCATTTAATACTATTAGCAGATCTACACAATAAAGGATCCATGTTCTAATACCAACAAGTTAGGGATCATCGCCTGGTTATACCCTTCACTGCCCAACAATCAACTCAAAAAGGGACTTACAACAGGTTCAGTAGGCATACCCAAACTTTTCCACGGTATTTCAGTCGGCTTCCTCTATCATAATAGATTTACTAACAGTATTAAATGTTCAGGCTCTGATACCAACAAAAGCTTTTAGGACCGTTTAACATATCAAACAAGCATATAACAATTTATTTCTGATGTGGAAGATCACACTAAAGTGCAACCACAGAGCATACTTATACAACATACAATTTTACGCAAGAACAATTTTAAAGGGTTTAGGGTTCCTGCAACCTTGACCTGGGATCCCCAGAATCAAGTCAGATTGTGGAGGGGGAAGAGAAGGAAGCCTTTAACAGGGCTTTAGGAAGTAGCAATTTATAAATAATATAAAACTTTATTTAATTACAAAGATTAAATTTGATTTACAAAATTGAAAGACATATACAAAATTTAAAAGATTAGACTTACAAAGTTTAAAGAATCTCTAACCTTGAATCCTTACAGTGGACGTTGGAAAGAGAGGAGAGGGGTTTACTAACTAAGCTTTTGGGCTTAGGATTGCCTATAATTGGACAATTTCTTTTTACTTTTTTCTTTTTATCTTCACATTTCTTTTCTTTGATTTATCTTTTATCTTTTGACTTTAATAATGGAATATCATCATGAATTGCACTATCGCCATGTGAAGGTGAAGGTGATGATGATAATATAATTTTATCTTTTTCTTTATGCAAAATATTATTGAGACCATTTGGGCCTATTATATGGGCTTACTAATATACCTATAATATACCCAGGGCAAAAAGAAAGCCAGCCTGATTTTTCGAGTATGGGTTTTAAAATAGTGATATTAAACAATTTAATGAAACAATATCTTTACATATAGCCTGAGCAATCAATTAAATAATCAATATATTGGATTTTTGGCAAATCCACAGCCATTAACGGATTTGATAGCTCTTTACTGTCTACCGTTTGAGACAGAGTAGCCGTATCATAAGCGGATACGATCGCGTTTAAGTTTAGAAGTCATACCTGCTTATCTTCCGCTGAAGAAGATACTATATCATATAATATCTTTAGAAGGATTTTAGTGGATTGAGGATAAGTATCAATCCATTGTTTAATATCGCTAGAGAGGGATATTTTAGTGGTAAGGGATTTAGTAATAACCTCAATTTGCTCTGAAAGAGCTTTAATGGGTGAGTGTTTACTCCCAGTAGCTTTCCTTCTCTCCATTGTCCTTGTAAGGCTGCAAGGAAGATTTAAAATAGGCAGAGCAAAATATAGGAAAGTAGTTATAGATAGAGATATATATAGTAAAGTCAAAAATATGAATTTAAATTATGAAAATGATTTTAAGTATGATACCATGGGTATATTAGTAAATAGTATTACAATATTTAAATACAAAAATTAAACTTTAAATGATAAACTTAAACTAGTTTTAACTTACAAGAATTTTAAGACTTTCAACACTTGAACCCTTTACAATCGAACTGGGAAAGGAGGGAGATAGTTTAGGGAGAGAATTACTATGCCTATATTGGAGTATATGCTGTACTATCAGTTTACAATCTATGCCTTCACAAGGGGAAAAGGCTCCCTTAAATAAAATTTCTGGAATCTTTACTATTTACTTTTACTATTGGTGAACAGTAGTTTCTGTCGAAGAATCTCTACTGTTTACTTTTACTGTTGGTGAACAGTAGTCTTTGTCGAAGAATCTCTACTGTTTGCTTTTACTGTTGGTGAACAGTAGTCTCTGTCGAAGAATCTCTACTGTTTGCTTTTACTGTTGGTGAACAGTAGTCTTTGTCGAAGAATCTCTACTGTTTGCTTTTACTGTGCCAAGTTGACCTTTACTGTTGGCGAGTGGATCTTTACTGTTGCTGAGTGGAATTTTTCTGTTGCTGAGTTGATTTTTTACTAAAAACTTGTGTGCCGCTTTGATTGGGTATTTTACAAAGAGTGAAGGAATAAGGTTCCTTCTGCCTATTTACAGTGATTCAGAATAAGATGAGGACGATGATGTGTCCTTCTTTTTCTTTTTTATCTTTTCTTTTCTTTTTATTTTTTCTTTTTGTTTTAACTTCTTTTTTCTTTCTTTTTCTTTTTTACCTGCTTTACTTTGGATTTTTATGATATCGCTGTCATCACTTTCGTCACTAGATGAACTAGATGATGAGGATGATGGTAAAACGATTTTACCCTTGTCTTTATGGTGTGTGGTGTTTGAAGATTTACTGGAGGATGCACTGTGGGCTTTACTGGTGGATGGTTTTATGGGCTGATTTGAACTGGTTGAGAGTTGTTCAGACATCTCTTGACAGATCAATCTATATTCTTCTGCTGTTTTGGCTGCAGCTAACCGGGCCTGACATTGGGCTTTTTGGATACCAAACTGGGGGTTATCCTGAATAGCTAATGTATGGGCATAGGTTAAAGCTGGTTTAGATGGGCTGGATAATTTATTGCGGATCCATTGACTAATTTTATGTTCAGTGGTGGAATTCTTGAATGATCCCCACCATTTTATTTTATGTCTTTTTACTATCATGGGAATTTGACTTCCTGGAACATACTGATAATCAAAATACCATTGATATACCCATGGAGTGAAGAAGGTCATACAATAATACATTAGGGAAGGAATATGGACTTCTTCGGGTTTGGGTTTATAATGGGTTTTAAAGAACTGATACAAATAAAGGATATCATGAGGAATGATTTCCTCTGAAATTCCCTTAAATTGCCACCATCGTTTAAACCAATTTGGGATTTTTAAATCAGTGCGTATATTTTGATCAAAATATATTAACCATGAATGAGTAGTGGTGGGATTTTGAAGACAAAATATCGTATCCCATGCTTTTTTATAATCAAAATAATTATAACTCATATTATATTTATGTAATCCTTTAAATTTTACTGGTGTTACTAAAGAAGGTACGGGCCAATCCTTAGGATGGATGACGCGTTTTATTTTTATAGAAGAATAAGAAATTATTCCATTTTTATCAAAAGTATGTTTGATGTTTACTGATTCAGTATCTAATAATATATTATTATAATAGGCCTGAGGTTTTGACAAATCTGTTGGCATAAAAAACCAATTCTCAGGATAATAATTTTTTATAATTTGCCAAGGATTGGTATGATTATATCCATCCTCAACTTCTATTTCAAAATCAAATAAATTTTTATCAAACCATTTATGTATACTACCAGTAGATTTATATTGGATTTTTGGCAAATCCACAGCCATCAACGGATTTGATAACTCTTTACTGTCTACCGTTTGAGACAGAGTAGCCGTATCATGAGCGGATACGATCGCTTTAGATTTAGAAAACATACCTGGGTCCTCTGTGGAAGAGGATGCCATACCCTGCAGGGCTTTAATTACCTCGGGAGATTGAGAAAGTTCTTCAATCCATTTTTTAAGATCTTTAGGAGGAGTGTTTTTAGTGTTTAAGGTTTTAAGGTCTTCAGAGTGCTCAGAAAGAGCTTTAGTTGGGGAGCTGGAATCTTGTTTAATTTCTTTCCCTTTATCCTTCTTTCGTCCCATGGTTCTGTAAGAATTCTCTTGTTAGAAAGTCTGGAATATTATTATCATTGCCTTTAATATATTCTATGTCAAATTCAAAAATACTTAAAAGTGCTTGCCATCTAGCAAAAATTTGTTTAGAGGCAAGGTTTTGGACATCTTTCTGCAGAACATCTTTTGCAGATTTACAATCAATACGAAGTAAAAATTTTTGATTTAAAAGATCAGATTGAAATTTATTTATACAAATAACAATACTTAAAATTTCTTTTTTAATAGTAGAATAATTTAATTGGGTTGGAGTCCAATGACCTGAAGTATATTGGATTATCCTTTCTTTACCATTTACTTTTTGTTTTAAAATGCCTCCATAACCAATATTAGAAGCATCAGTTTCAACAATTTTAAAAGCATTAGGATCAGGAATATATAAGTAAGGAATTTCTTTTACCAAGAATTTTATCTTTTTTATTAATTGAGTATGCTGAGTTGTCCAAGGACCAGCATTTTTACAAAGTCTATTATGTAATGGTTTTATCATGCAATTTAAATTTGGATAAAAATCAATTACATAATTTAAACAACCAAGAAAACGTTGTAATTGGGGTTTATTAGTAATTTCATCAGGAAATTTTTCACCAAAAACAAGTGCTCTTTCTATAGGTTGAATCTTACCTTGTTCAATATAATGGCCTAAAAATCTAATTTTAGTTTTGAATAGATCCATCTTTGTTTTACTAAGTGCTAAACCATTTTGCCTAATTACCATACAAAAAGTTTTTAAGTGTTTAAAATGATCATCAATAGTTTGACTAAATATTAACACATCATCAATGTATACTATACAAAATTTACTATAGGGATTAAATATGTCATTCATGATCCTCTGAAATTCAGAAGGAGCATTTTTTAATCCAAAAGGCATTACATTCCATTCATATTGACCAAATGGAACTGTGAATGCTGTTTTATATCTGTCTTTAGGATCAATTTGAATCTGCCAATAACCAGATTTCATATCAAATTTACTAAAAATATTTGCATTGTATAATTTCTTTAGTAGGTCTTTTTTATTAGGAATTGGATATCTGATCCATTTTAAAGCTGTATTTAATGGTTTATAATTTATTACTAGTCTTGGAACACCTCGTTCAATTTCAGCATTTTTATTGACATAAAAAGCTGTACATGACCAAGGACTTCTAGATTTACAAATTAATTTTTTATTTATTAAATCTTGAATTTCTATTTTACAATGCTCAATTAATTCAGGATTCATCTGAATTGGTCGAGCTTTAGTTTTAATAGTTTTTTCATCAAAATCTTTTTCATATGGTAAATCTACCATGTGTTGTTTACGATCCCAAAATGCACTTGGATGCTCAGCACATAGTTCTTTTTCCATTAATGTTTGGAGATTTTGAATTTTATGTTTAACAAGATCTCTGTCTAATTGAGTTTGAATTCTATTTAAATGGATATTGTTATTTAAATCTTTTATATTTTCTTCTTTAGATTTTATTAAAGAATTGATTTCTAATATTTTAACTGAATGAGCTTTTAACAAATTTAATTGTTTTGTTTTAGGTTTTTCTGTAAATTCTAATCTAGCTCTACTATTTCTTATTTTGAATTTAATACAATCTTCTTTTACTGAGTATGGTGTTATTAGGTTTATAAAAGGAGTACCTAAAATGACCATATAATTTATTTGAGGAGATAATAAAAATACTGTGTTTATTTCTAATTCTTGATTTATGATTACTGCATCTGTCTTTCCTATAATTTCAAGTTTAGATTTATTAGCTGTACTTAATTTTTCACTAGTTTTTAACCAATATCTTTTAGGAACTAGGTCAGATTTTATACAGTTTAAATCTGCACCTGTGTCAAAGAGTGCAATTGCATCTATCACAAAATCATTTATTTGAATGTTTATTTTTACTAAATATTTTCGTGAAGTAATTTCTTGTAATAAATTGAGAAAATTACAATCTACATCTTCATCTAATTCATTTATTTTTAAATTATTATCTGGTTCATCTTCTTCTGAGGAAGAACTAGAAATAAGTTGGGATTCTAGTATTTTTATTTTTTTAGAGTTTTGTTGAAGTTGGGTTTTTAATTCTTTTACTTCATTTTTTAGCATCTTAATGTCTTTATATAATTCTTTAGTAGATTCATCCGCATTGACCTTTTTAGGTTTATTTTTATTTAATATGGTAGTTAAATCATAAGTATTAGACTGAATTTTAGGAGTAATATTTTTTATATCATCTTCATCTTCAAAACTTATTATTAGTTTTTTAAGAAGTTTAGCTCTAGTTTCTTGATCTTCAATTTCATTAACTACTGTTAATAAATTAGTTTGATCTTTAGATAACATGTTTAAAGAAAATTTTGATGAACTGGAAGAACTTGAAGTGGTTCCTAATTCATCAATTTGATTTTCACTTTCGTTAATCTCAGATTCCGAAGAACCCGAATCAATATATAGTTCATATATTTTATTTAAAACATTATCTTCCAAATTTAATTCATGTAATCTTTTATTAAATTTACAAAATTTAGATGTATGCCCTTTTTTACCACAATTGTAACAAGTCAAATTTTTATAAGAAGTTTTAGTTGTAGATTTAGAAGGTTGTTTATTTTTGTGTCTATAAGAAGACTTTGTTCTCTTTTTACTATAAAATTTATCTTGACTAGGTGTATATCTATATTGTTTTTTAGAGTATTTATTTCTATAATATTTTTTAGGTTTATTGATTTTAGAACATTGGCCCTCACATTTCTGTGGAGAAGTTATACTATAGTCAAATTGTTTACAAAAAGATCCTAATTCTTTTTTAGTTTAATATGATTTCTAACTTTTTACTGTCTACCCCCAGGTTATAGGTATATTAAAATCTATAAACCTTGTGCTACAACGCTACGTACCAAGAAAATAGTAATGATTTATATGATTATAAATCCTATTGATAATAGTATATTATTTGACATATATATTAATGATATCTTGATTAATATGTATATTGATAATGATCGCTGCTTAGTTCATGCTTATATAGGTTTTGATATGTATGATATGTTTATTAATTTATAAATATTAAAATCAACTTAATATCTGAGTCTGAGTAATTAATTAAACGGTCCTTATCTCTTTTGTTGGTATCAGAGCCTAAGGATTTAGAACTGCTAAAAGATATACATATAAAGTCTCCAATTTATTAATATATCATAGGTTATCTTGGTATGGTTCAACTGAACTATACACCTAGGTTATCCATTTGAGATATCAGATACAGTAAGTGGCCTATTTTTGAACCCGTGTGTAAGTCCCGATTGGTAGGGCAGTTGAAGGGTATAACCTGGCCGAATTCTTGAGATATCATAACCGGATTCCTTTGGTGTTTAGTATAACCGGACCACTGTCATTAAAATCTATGCTATCTAATAAAATGGATCCTTTATTATGTAGATCGGTTAGTAGTAATAAATCTGAAGACTCAGATAACTCAGAAATTAAAAGGGTAATAAATAGAAATGAATTAATTTTACAAGATTTTAGTAAAGCTATTGATGAATGGGAAATTCCTAAAGTTGATAAAGAACAAATTTATAAAATTTCTAAATTTAATTTATTTAAAACTGATTATGTTATTAAAACCGAAGAAAGAGATTTCCAATTAAGTAAACCTTTTGAACGTATAACTCTTTTGTCTTCTAAAACTTTGCAACATCATAAAAGTAAAAAATATAAATATATTCATATAGGATTAATTCAAGTTGGAATAAAACCTTTAACCAGAGAAGGATTAAATACTAGTATCCTTGCAGTAGTAAGAGATGCTAGATTTTTAAATTTTCAAGATTCTTTATTAGGATCAGTTGAGACTAGCTTAAGTGAAGGACCAATCTCTTTTGAGGTCTATCCAGATATGACTGTCTCATTAAATGATTTAAATATTTTAGAAAGTATAGTTTTGGAAATTAAAACCCATAATTATAAAATGAAGCAAGGATCAATTCCTATAGCTTTAATTTATAAAATTCATTATAAGGCAATGAATTCAGCCTTTGGTACTAAATATAAACTACAACCTAAAATTGGTGAAACAAGATTTCTTCAAACAGATTTGACTAAAACAAACACAGTAATTCCTAAAACCATCCAATGGAAGGATATAACACTTCCAGATGAATGGATTTTAGAAGGGGTTGTACCTCCTCCAGTTATTGATAAAGTAAAACCAAACATCAATTTGCAAAAAATTGAACAATTTGAAGATGGTAAAGTAACTTTAAAATTTAATAGAAGTCAAAGTATGAGGTATGCAGGGTCATCTTCCTCCGTAACTACAGATGAAAATGATAAACCTACTTCCTCTATACCTTCTGTTATTTATGCTAAATATAAAGAGACTGAGCCTAAACCAATAATTCAAACATTAGTAAAACCAAGATTTTCTACTTCTGATATTCCAAATTTAAAAATGAAAGGTGTTGATTATAGTAATTCTATACCACAGGCAGTTTATAATCCTGTAGATAATTATGTTAATCAACAATCAAATTTAGTAAATACACCTCCAGTATCACCAACAGCTTCAGCCATAACTGAAAATGTTAGTGAACTCAATAGGGAATTAAATGTACTTAATAAAGACGATATAGAAAAAAATTTAATAAAAGAAGTATCTAAAATTAAAAATTTACTTAAAATGAAACAGATATTAAAACAATATACTTTTGAAGAATTAAAATATGAATATTTAGATTATAAATTAAATACTCAAACTGAAGTTAAATTCTTTGATTGGTACAAACTTATTAAAGAAAATTCTTCTAATAAAAGTTTAAATCCAATTACTGTAAGAGATAAAAGACCAGAATGGATAGTAAATGATCAGACAATTAAAAGTGATTTTCCACCTAAAACAATTAGTAAATTAAAACATCAAGATCATGAAATTGTCTGTGCTCCATTTAAAAATATAAGGGAAAATGATACAAATAATAAATTAATTGAACAAAATAATTTTAGTAATGCCAGTTTAATTTGTTTAAATACACAATTAAAACGGATAGAAAATTTATTAGAAGATAAACCAATTGTAAATGAGATTGTAAAAGGTAAAGAAAAGGTAAAAACTCATATGTTTAAACCTTACCAAATTTCTCAATCTAGTAAAAATGAATTTCTAAATACACTAAAAGATCAATTAAGTAAAATTCAAGTTAGATCTGCGACTACCCAACATGTAGCTCAGGATACTCCTCAATCATCAGCATCAAGAAATATAAATATAATTGAAGAAAACACCAACTCTGATGTTAGTGAACCTGACTCAGAAAATATTCAACAATTTGAAATCAATCCTATAAATCATCATAGAGAAATAGTAAATAGAGCACCAGGTTCAGTGAGATAAGGACCGTTTAATTAATACTCTAAAAAACATCAATTTGATTTTTACTTTTTCTAAATTCAGATTCTGAATTATCAATATACAGTTTATAGATTTTATGCAAAACTTCTTTTTCCAAATTTAATGCATTTAATTTTTGATTGAATTTACAAAAGTTAGACGTATGTCCCTTCTTACCACATGTATAACATGTCAAATCGTTATAAGAAGTTTTATGATATTTTCTTTTATTAGAATCAAATTTGTCATTTTGATAAGATTTATCTTTATAATGTCGTTTAGAATTTTTATTAGGTTTATGTGATCTAGAACACTGGCCATCACATCTTGGAGGAGATGTTATGCCATAATCAAATTGTTTACAATAAGATCCTAATTCTCTTTCAGTTTTACGCATTTCATAATTTAAATTCATATTTTTGACTTTACTATATATATCTCTATCTATAACTACTTTCCTATATTTTGCTCTGCCTATTTTAAATCTTCCTTGCAGCCTTACAAGGACAATGGAGAGAAGGAAAGCTACTGGGAGTAAACACTCACCCATTAAAGCTCTTTCAGAGCAAATTGAGGTTATTACTAAATCCCTTACCACTAAAATATCCCTCTCTAGCGATATTAAACAATGGATTGATACTTATCCTCAATCCACTAAAATCCTTCTAAAGATATTATATGATATAGTATCTTCTTCAGCGGAAGATAAGCAGGTATGACTTCTAAACTTAAACGCGATCGTATCCGCTTATGATACGGCTACTCTGTCTCAAACGGTAGACAGTAAAGAGCTATCAAATCCGTTAATGGCTGTGGATTTGCCAAAAATCCAATATATTGATTATTTAATTGATTGCTCAGGCTATATGTAAAGATATTGTTTCATTAAATTGTTTAATATCACTATTTTAAAACCCATACTCGAAAAATCAGGCTGGCTTTCTTTTTGCCCTGGGTATATTATAGGTATATTAGTAAGCCCATATAATAGGCCCAAATGGTCTCAATAATATTTTGCATAAAGAAAAAGATAAAATTATATTATCATCATCACCTTCACCTTCACATGGCGATAGTGCAATTCATGATGATATTCCATTATTAAAGTCAAAAGATAAAAGATAAATCAAAGAAAAGAAATGTGAAGATAAAAAGAAAAAAGTAAAAAGAAGGACAACTCATCGTCCTCATCTTCTTGTAAAAGGCAGAAGGAACCTTATTCCTTCAAATTTGATCTCATAAAAATCCAAGATATTATCTCCAACTAAACAGGTGGCAGACAACCCACTGTTCATCCACAGTAGAGATTCGGTGGCAGACAACCCACTGTTCATCCACAGTAGAGATTCGGTGGCAGACAACCCACTGTTCATCCACAGTAAAGATTCGGTGGCAGACAAGTCACTATTCATCAACAGTAAAAAGTAAATAGTAAAGATTCTTTCTTTTGTTATTTAAGTAAACCCCTCTCCTCTTTGTGAAGGTATTGTCCAATTATAGGCAATCCTAAGCCCAAAAGCTTAGTTAGTAAACCCCTCTCCTCTCTTTCCAACGTCCACTGTAAGGATTCAAGGTTAGAGATTCTTTAAACTTTGTAAGTCTAATCTTTTAAATTTTGTATATGTCTTTCAATTTTGTAAATCAAATTTAATCTTTGTAATTAAATAAAGTTTTATATTATTTATAAATTGCTACTTCCTAAAGCCCTGTTAAAGGCTTCCTTCTCTTCCCCCTCCACAATCTGACTTGATTCTGGGGATCCCAGGTCAAGGTTGCAGGAACCCTAAACCCTTTAAAATTGTTCTTGCGTAAAATTGTATGTTGTATAAGTATGCTCTGTGGTTGCACTTTAGTGTGATCTTCCACATCAGAAATAAATTGTTATATGCTTGTTTGATATGTTAAACGGTCCTAAAAGCTTTTGTTGGTATCAGAGCCTGAACATTTAATACTGTTAGTAAATCTATTATGATAGAGGAAGCCGACTGAAATACCGTGGAAAAGTTTGGGTATGCCTACTGAACCTGTTGTAAGTCCCTTTTTGAGTTGATTGTTGGGCAGTGAAGGGTATAACCAGGCGATGATCCCTAACTTGTTGGTATTAGAACATGGATCCTTTATTGTGTAGATCTGCTAATAGTATTAAATGGGATGTTTTTGAATCTTCAAAATTTCAAAGGATTATTAATGGAAATGAATTAATTTCTAAGGATATTTCTAAAGCTATTGATGAAAAAATGATTTCTACAGTAATTGTTTCTGATAAAAATGATTTTAAGATTTCTACAGTAAATGTTTCTACAGTCGAAGAACAATTCTATAAAAATTCTAAGTTTTATTATGAAATAGAAACTAGACATAAAATACCCCGAACATTAAATTTACTTAGTAAAGAAGAAATTGAAAACGAATTACTTGAAGAAGTATCTAAAATTAAAAACTTAATTAAAATGAAGCAGATTCTAAAAACTTATACTTTTGAAGAATTAAAATCTGAATATTTAGACTATAAACTAAATAGGCAAAATGAAATAAAATTCTTTGATTGGTATAACTTAATTAAAGAAAATCAATCTGATAAAGGTGTAAATCCAGTAACATGTCTAGAATCACAATTAATTTGTAAAAATGATCACACACAAACCTCTACATCGCATAGAAAATATAAGAAAAAATCAATTAAAAAATCGTATAAAAATTTAACTTGCTATACTTGTGGTAAACAAGGACATACTGCTAAAGTTTGTAAATGCAATAAAGAATTGAAGAACAATTCATCTAAAAAATTAAAACCCTTAACTTGCTATCATTGTGGTAAAATAGGGCACACAACTAAATTTTGTAAACTTTTACTCAAACAAAATAAATTAGGTATGACGAATTTAATAAAAGAAGAACCAATAATAAATGAAAAACCCATTGTAAATGAAAGTGTAAAAGGTAAAGAAAAAATTCAATCTCATGTTTTTAAACCATATCACATTTCACAGTCTCATAAAGAAGAATTTGTCCACATATTAAAAGATCAATTAAGTAAACTTGAAGTGCATTCAGCAACTACTCAACCAGTAGCTCTTGACACACCTCAAGCATCACGAAATATAAATAATTTAGAAGAAACTTCTAATTCTGAACTTAGTGAACTAGAATCAGAAGATATAAAACAATTTGCATTAAATCCAATAAATCATCATAGGGAAATAGTAAATAGAGCTCCAGATTTAGGTATAATTGATAAACCTAATACCATAAATCAATTTAAATATAATGCTTCAACTATTTATGAATGGAACATAGATGGTTTAAGTGAATATAATATATTAAGTATTTTGCAACAAATGACAATGGCTGCAAATGCTTATAAAACTCAGTCAATTATATCTGATAAAACTATAGCAGAAATCTTAATTGCTGGCTTTATCGGCCAACTTAAAGGATGGTGGGATTATCATCTCACTGAAAAACAACATGAAGACATTCTAAGTTCAATTAAAATTGATGAAGATGAGCAACCTATATATGATGAAAATGGTGATGTAGTACAAGATGCAGTGTCATCTTTAATTCTTACTATTTCATTACATTTTATAGGAGATCCATCTCACATAAAAGATAAAAATGCGGAATTACTAAGTAATCTTAAATGTAGAACATTAGGTGAATTTCAAGAATATAAAACCATCTTTCTCACCCGATTAATGTTAAGGGAAGATTCAAGTCAAGATTTTTGGAAAGAAAAATTCTTGGCGGGATTACCTTATTTTTTGGGAGAAAAAGTTAGGAATTTTATTAAACAGCAACATGGTAATCCTATACCTTATAGGAAATTAACATATGGTCAATTAATTAGTATAATTTATAAAGAAGGTCTACAAATCTGTCATGATTTGAAACTTCAAAGAAATTTAAAATATGAAATGCGTAAAACTGAAAGAGAATTAGGATCTTATTGTAAACAATTTGATTATGGCATAACATCTCCTCCAAGATGTGATGGCCAGTGTTCTAGATCACATAAACCTAATAAAAATTCTAAACGACATTATAAAGATAAATCTTATCAAAATGACAAATTTGATTCTAATAAAAGAAAATATCATAAAACTTCTTATAACGATTTGACATGTTATACATGTGGTAAGAAGGGACATACGTCTAACTTTTGTAAATTCAATCAAAAATTAAATGCATTAAATTTGGAAAAAGAAGTTTTGCATAAAATCTATAAACTGTATATTGATAATTCAGAATCTGAATTTAGAAAAAGTAAAAATCAAATTGATGAATTAGATTCAACAACCAGTTCATCCGAATAAAATATTTTTGTATTATACAGTATTTTTGTATTTCTAGTAAAATTCCGTAGTATATACTTGTTTGATAAACAGTACTTATTTTTAAAGTACGATCTAAACAGTAACTGTTTTTGAAAACAGTATTGATATATAGGCTGGAAACCCAGAAGTGCGGGCTACTGGTCCAAAGGACTATTTAATTAGTCGTCTTCTTGGTATAACAACGCCACGTATCATACTTAAAATCATTTTCATAATTTAAATTCATATTTTTGACTTTACTATATATATCTCTATCTATAACTACTTTCCTATATTTTGCTCTGCCTATTTTAAATCTTCCTTGCAGCCTTACAAGGACAATGGAGAGAAGGAAAGCTACTGGGAGTAAACACTCACCCATTAAAGCTCTTTCAGAGCAAATTGAGGTTATTACTAAATCCCTTACCACTAAAATATCCCTCTCTAGCGATATTAAACAATGGATTGATACTTATCCTCAATCCACTAAAATCCTTCTAAAGATATTATATGATATAGTATCTTCTTCAGCGGAAGATAAGCAGGTATGACTTCTAAACTTAAACGCGATCGTATCCGCTTATGATACGGCTACTCTGTCTCAAACGGTAGACAGTAAAGAGCTATCAAATCCGTTAATGGCTGTGGATTTGCCAAAAATCCAATATATTGATTATTTAATTGATTGCTCAGGCTATATGTAAAGATATTGTTTCATTAAATTGTTTAATATCACTATTTTAAAACCCATACTCGAAAAATCAGGCTGGCTTTCTTTTTGCCCTGGGTATATTATAGGTATATTAGTAAGCCCATATAATAGGCCCAAATGGTCTCAATAATATTTTGCATAAAGAAAAAGATAAAATTATATTATCATCATCACCTTCACCTTCACATGGCGATAGTGCAATTCATGATGATATTCCATTATTAAAGTCAAAAGATAAAAGATAAATCAAAGAAAAGAAATGTGAAGATAAAAAGAAAAAAGTAAAAAGAAGGACAACTCATCGTCCTCATCTTCTTGTAAAAGGCAGAAGGAACCTTATTCCTTCAAATTTGATCTCATAAAAATCCAAGATATTATCTCCAACTAAACAGGTGGCAGACAACCCACTGTTCATCCACAGTAGAGATTCGGTGGCAGACAACCCACTGTTCATCCACAGTAGAGATTCGGTGGCAGACAACCCACTGTTCATCCACAGTAAAGATTCGGTGGCAGACAAGTCACTATTCATCAACAGTAAAAAGTAAATAGTAAAGATTCTTTCTTTTGTTATTTAAGTAAACCCCTCTCCTCTTTGTGAAGGTATTGTCCAATTATAGGCAATCCTAAGCCCAAAAGCTTAGTTAGTAAACCCCTCTCCTCTCTTTCCAACGTCCACTGTAAGGATTCAAGGTTAGAGATTCTTTAAACTTTGTAAGTCTAATCTTTTAAATTTTGTATATGTCTTTCAATTTTGTAAATCAAATTTAATCTTTGTAATTAAATAAAGTTTTATATTATTTATAAATTGCTACTTCCTAAAGCCCTGTTAAAGGCTTCCTTCTCTTCCCCCTCCACAATCTGACTTGATTCTGGGGATCCCAGGTCAAGGTTGCAGGAACCCTAAACCCTTTAAAATTGTTCTTGCGTAAAATTGTATGTTGTATAAGTATGCTCTGTGGTTGCACTTTAGTGTGATCTTCCACATCAGAAATAAATTGTTATATGCTTGTTTGATATGTTAAACGGTCCTAAAAGCTTTTGTTGGTATCAGAGCCTAAGGATTTAGAACTGCTAAAAGATATACATATAAAGTCTCCAATTTATTAATATATCATAGGTTATCTTGGTATGGTTCAACTGAACTATACACCTAGGTTATCCATTTGAGATATCAGATACAGTAAGTGGCCTATTTTTGAACCCGTGTGTAAGTCCCGATTGGTAGGGCAGTTGAAGGGTATAACCTGGCCGAATTCTTGAGATATCATAACCGGATTCCTTTGGTGTTTAGTATAACCGGACCACTGTCATTAAAATCTATGCTATCTAATAAAATGGATCCTTTATTATGTAGATCGGTTAGTAGTAATAAATCTGAAGACTCAGATAACTCAGAAATTAAAAGGGTAATAAATAGAAATGAATTAATTTTACAAGATTTTAGTAAAGCTATTGATGAATGGGAAATTCCTAAAGTTGATAAAGAACAAATTTATAAAATTTCTAAATTTAATTTATTTAAAACTGATTATGTTATTAAAACCGAAGAAAGAGATTTCCAATTAAGTAAACCTTTTGAACGTATAACTCTTTTGTCTTCTAAAACTTTGCAACATCATAAAAGTAAAAAATATAAATATATTCATATAGGATTAATTCAAGTTGGAATAAAACCTTTAACCAGAGAAGGATTAAATACTAGTATCCTTGCAGTAGTAAGAGATGCTAGATTTTTAAATTTTCAAGATTCTTTATTAGGATCAGTTGAGACTAGCTTAAGTGAAGGACCAATCTCTTTTGAGGTCTATCCAGATATGACTGTCTCATTAAATGATTTAAATATTTTAGAAAGTATAGTTTTGGAAATTAAAACCCATAATTATAAAATGAAGCAAGGATCAATTCCTATAGCTTTAATTTATAAAATTCATTATAAGGCAATGAATTCAGCCTTTGGTACTAAATATAAACTACAACCTAAAATTGGTGAAACAAGATTTTCTACTTCTGATATTCCAAATTTAAAAATGAAAGGTGTTGATTATAGTAATTCTATACCACAGGCAGTTTATAATCCTGTAGATAATTATGTTAATCAACAATCAAATTTAGTAAATACACCTCCAGTATCACCAACAGCTTCAGCCATAACTGAAAATGTTAGTGAACTCAATAGGGAATTAAATGTACTTAATAAAGACGATATAGAAAAAAATTTAATAAAAGAAGTATCTAAAATTAAAAATTTACTTAAAATGAAACAGATATTAAAACAATATACTTTTGAAGAATTAAAATATGAATATTTAGATTATAAATTAAATACTCAAACTGAAGTTAAATTCTTTGATTGGTACAAACTTATTAAAGAAAATTCTTCTAATAAAAGTTTAAATCCAATTACTGTAAGAGATAAAAGACCAGAATGGATAGTAAATGATCAGACAATTAAAAGTGATTTTCCACCTAAAACAATTAGTAAATTAAAACATCAAGATCATGAAATTGTCTGTGCTCCATTTAAAAATATAAGGGAAAATGATACAAATAATAAATTAATTGAACAAAATAATTTTAGTAATGCCAGTTTAATTTGTTTAAATACACAATTAAAACGGATAGAAAATTTATTAGAAGATAAACCAATTGTAAATGAGATTGTAAAAGGTAAAGAAAAGGTAAAAACTCATATGTTTAAACCTTACCAAATTTCTCAATCTAGTAAAAATGAATTTCTAAATACACTAAAAGATCAATTAAGTAAAATTCAAGTTAGATCTGCGACTACCCAACATGTAGCTCAGGATACTCCTCAATCATCAGCATCAAGAAATATAAATATAATTGAAGAAAACACCAACTCTGATGTTAGTGAACCTGACTCAGAAAATATTCAACAATTTGAAATCAATCCTATAAATCATCATAGAGAAATAGTAAATAGAGCACCAGACTTAGGAATTGTTGATAAACCTAATACTATATCTCAATTTAAATATAATGCTTCAACAATCTATGAATGGAACATAGATGGTCTAAGTGAATATAATATCTTAAGTATTTTGCAACAAATGACAATGGCTGCAAATGCTTATAAAACACAGTCAATCATTTCTGATAAAGCTATAGCAGAAATCTTAATTGCTGGATTTACCGGCCAACTTAAAGGATGGTGGGATTATCATCTCACTGACCAACAACATTTAGAAATTCTAAATTCAATTCAAATAAATGATGAAGGTGAACCTATATATGATGAAAATGGTGAAGTAATCCAAGATGCGGTGTCATCTTTAATTCTCACTATTTCACTTCATTTTATAGGAGATCCATCTCACTTAAAGGATAAAAATGCCGAGTTACTTAGTAAAACAAAGATGGATCTATTCAAAACTAAAATTAGATTTTTAGGCCATTATATTGAACAAGGTAAGATTCAACCTATAGAAAGAGCACTTGTTTTTGGTGAAAAATTTCCTGATGAAATTACTAATAAACCCCAATTACAACGTTTTCTTGGTTGTTTAAATTATGTAATTGATTTTTATCCAAATTTAAATTGCATGATAAAACCATTACATAATAGACTTTGTAAAAATGCTGGTCCTTGGACAACTCAGCATACTCAATTAATAAAAAAGATAAAATTCTTGGTAAAAGAAATTCCTTACTTATATATTCCTGATCCTAATGCTTTTAAAATTGTTGAAACTGATGCTTCTAATATTGGTTATGGAGGCATTTTAAAACAAAAAGTAAATGGTAAAGAAAGGATAATCCAATATACTTCAGGTCATTGGACTCCAACCCAATTAAATTATTCTACTATTAAAAAAGAAATTTTAATTATTGTTATTTGTATAAATAAATTTCAATCTGATCTTTTAAATCAAAAATTTTTACTTCGTATTGATTGTAAATCTGCAAAAGATGTTCTGCAGAAAGATGTCCAAAACCTTGCCTCTAAACAAATTTTTGCTAGATGGCAAGCACTTTTAAGTATTTTTGAATTTGACATAGAATATATTAAAGGCAATGATAATAATATTCCAGACTTTCTAACAAGAGAATTCTTACAGAACCATGGGACGAAAGAAGGATAAAGGGAAAGAAATTAAACAAGATTCCAGCTCCCCAACTAAAGCTCTTTCTGAGCACTCTGAAGACCTTAAAACCTTAAACACTAAAAACACTCCTCCTAAAGATCTTAAAAAATGGATTGAAGAACTTTCTCAATCTCCCGAGGTAATTAAAGCCCTGCAGGGTATGGCATCCTCTTCCACAGAGGACCCAGGTATGTTTTCTAAATCTAAAGCGATCGTATCCGCTCATGATACGGCTACTCTGTCTCAAACGGTAGACAGTAAAGAGTTATCAAATCCGTTGATGGCTGTGGATTTGCCAAAAATCCAATATAAATCTACTGGTAGTATACATAAATGGTTTGATAAAAATTTATTTGATTTTGAAATAGAAGTTGAGGATGGATATAATCATACCAATCCTTGGCAAATTATAAAAAATTATTATCCTGAGAATTGGTTTTTTATGCCAACAGATTTGTCAAAACCTCAGGCCTATTATAATAATATATTATTAGATACTGAATCAGTAAACATCAAACATACTTTTGATAAAAATGGAATAATTTCTTATTCTTCTATAAAAATAAAACGCGTCATCCATCCTAAGGATTGGCCCGTACCTTCTTTAGTAACACCAGTAAAATTTAAAGGATTACATAAATATAATATGAGTTATAATTATTTTGATTATAAAAAAGCATGGGATACGATATTTTGTCTTCAAAATCCCACCACTACTCATTCATGGTTAATATATTTTGATCAAAATATACGCACTGATTTAAAAATCCCAAATTGGTTTAAACGATGGTGGCAATTTAAGGGAATTTCAGAGGAAATCATTCCTCATGATATCCTTTATTTGTATCAGTTCTTTAAAACCCATTATAAACCCAAACCCGAAGAAGTCCATATTCCTTCCCTAATGTATTATTGTATGACCTTCTTCACTCCATGGGTATATCAATGGTATTTTGATTATCAGTATGTTCCAGGAAGTCAAATTCCCATGATAGTAAAAAGACATAAAATAAAATGGTGGGGATCATTCAAGAATTCCACCACTGAACATAAAATTAGTCAATGGATCCGCAATAAATTATCCAGCCCATCTAAACCAGCTTTAACCTATGCCCATACATTAGCTATTCAGGATAACCCCCAGTTTGGTATCCAAAAAGCCCAATGTCAGGCCCGGTTAGCTGCAGCCAAAACAGCAGAAGAATATAGATTGATCTGTCAAGAGATGTCTGAACAACTCTCAACCAGTTCAAATCAGCCCATAAAACCATCCACCAGTAAAGCCCACAGTGCATCCTCCAGTAAATCTTCAAACACCACACACCATAAAGACAAGGGTAAAATCGTTTTACCATCATCCTCATCATCTAGTTCATCTAGTGACGAAAGTGATGACAGCGATATCATAAAAATCCAAAGTAAAGCAGGTAAAAAAGAAAAAGAAAGAAAAAAGAAGTTAAAACAAAAAGAAAAAATAAAAAGAAAAGAAAAGATAAAAAAGAAAAAGAAGGACACATCATCGTCCTCATCTTATTCTGAATCACTGTAAATAGGCAGAAGGAACCTTATTCCTTCACTCTTTGTAAAATACCCAATCAAAGCGGCACACAAGTTTTTAGTAAAAAATCAACTCAGCAACAGAAAAATTCCACTCAGCAACAGTAAAGATCCACTCGCCAACAGTAAAGGTCAACTTGGCACAGTAAAAGCAAACAGTAGAGATTCTTCGACAAAGACTACTGTTCACCAACAGTAAAAGCAAACAGTAGAGATTCTTCGACAGAGACTACTGTTCACCAACAGTAAAAGCAAACAGTAGAGATTCTTCGACAAAGACTACTGTTCACCAACAGTAAAAGTAAACAGTAGAGATTCTTCGACAGAAACTACTGTTCACCAATAGTAAAAGTAAATAGTAAAGATTCCAGAAATTTTATTTAAGGGAGCCTTTTCCCCTTGTGAAGGCATAGATTGTAAACTGATAGTACAGCATATACTCCAATATAGGCATAGTAATTCTCTCCCTAAACTATCTCCCTCCTTTCCCAGTTCGATTGTAAAGGGTTCAAGTGTTGAAAGTCTTAAAATTCTTGTAAGTTAAAACTAGTTTAAGTTTATCATTTAAAGTTTAATTTTTGTATTTAAATATTGTAATACTATTTTGTTATTTTAATTATTTATTTTAGTCAATATAAATTGCTACTTTTAAAGCCCTGTTAAAGGCTTCATTCTCTTCTCCCTCCACACTCTGACTTAGTTCTGGGGAACCCAGGCTAAGGTTGCAGGAACCCTAAACCTTAATTAAAATAAAATCAATTAAAATTGGTTGAGTTAATTGATAAATATTAAATTGATTTGAGTTTTGCTTGTTGTATAAGTATGCTCTGTGGTTGCACCTTAGTGTGATCTTCCACATCAGAAATATCATTCTTGTATGTTCATAAAAATCTTTGGTATATCAGCTGGAAACACATAACCTCCTGGTGTTTATCATTGCACTTGATAAACAAGGGAAACCTTGTGCTACAACGCTACGTACCAAGAAAATAGTAATGATTTATATGATTATAAATCCTATTGATAATAGTATATTATTTGACATATATATTAATGATATCTTGATTAATATATATATTGATAATGATCGCTGCTTAGTTCATGCTTATATAGGTTTTGATATGTATGATATGTTTATTAATTTATAAATATTAAAATCAACTTAATATCTGAGTCTGAGTAATTAATTAAACGGTCCTTATCTCTTTTGTTGGTATCAGAGCCAACAAAAGAGATAAGGACCGTTTAATTAATTACCAACAAAAGCTTTTAGGACCGTTTAACATATCAAACAAGCATATAACAATTTATTTCTGATGTGGAAGATCACACTAAAGTGCAACCACAGAGCATACTTATACAACATACAATTTTACGCAAGAACAATTTTAAAGGGTTTAGGGTTCCTGCAACCTTGACCTGGGATCCCCAGAATCAAGTCAGATTGTGGAGGGGGAAGAGAAGGAAGCCTTTAACAGGGCTTTAGGAAGTAGCAATTTATAAATAATATAAAACTTTATTTAATTACAAAGATTAAATTTGATTTACAAAATTGAAAGACATATACAAAATTTAAAAGATTAGACTTACAAAGTTTAAAGAATCTCTAACCTTGAATCCTTACAGTGGACGTTGGAAAGAGAGGAGAGGGGTTTACTAACTAAGCTTTTGGGCTTAGGATTGCCTATAATTGGACAATACCTTCACAAAGAGGAGAGGGGTTTACTTAAATAACAAAAGAAAGAATCTTTACTATTTACTTTTTACTGTTGATGAATAGTGACTTGTCTGCCACCGAATCTTTACTGTGGATGAACAGTGGGTTGTCTGCCACCGAATCTCTACTGTGGATGAACAGTGGGTTGTCTGCCACCGAATCTCTACTGTGGATGAACAGTGGGTTGTCTGCCACCTGTTTAGTTGGAGATAATATCTTGGATTTTTATGAGATCAAATTTGAAGGAATAAGGTTCCTTCTGCCTTTTACAAGAAGATGAGGACGATGAGTTGTCCTTCTTTTTACTTTTTTCTTTTTATCTTCACATTTCTTTTCTTTGATTTATCTTTTATCTTTTGACTTTAATAATGGAATATCATCATGAATTGCACTATCGCCATGTGAAGGTGAAGGTGATGATGATAATATAATTTTATCTTTTTCTTTATGCAAAATATTATTGAGACCATTTGGGCCTATTATATGGGCTTACTAATATACCTATAATATACCCAGGGCAAAAAGAAAGCCAGCCTGATTTTTCGAGTATGGGTTTTAAAATAGTGATATTAAACAATTTAATGAAACAATATCTTTACATATAGCCTGAGCAATCAATTAAATAATCAATATATTGGATTTTTGGCAAATCCACAGCCATTAACGGATTTGATAGCTCTTTACTGTCTACCGTTTGAGACAGAGTAGCCGTATCATAAGCGGATACGATCGCGTTTAAGTTTAGAAGTCATACCTGCTTATCTTCCGCTGAAGAAGATACTATATCATATAATATCTTTAGAAGGATTTTAGTGGATTGAGGATAAGTATCAATCCATTGTTTAATATCGCTAGAGAGGGATATTTTAGTGGTAAGGGATTTAGTAATAACCTCAATTTGCTCTGAAAGAGCTTTAATGGGTGAGTGTTTACTCCCAGTAGCTTTCCTTCTCTCCATTGTCCTTGTAAGGCTGCAAGGAAGATTTAAAATAGGCAGAGCAAAATATAGGAAAGTAGTTATAGATAGAGATATATATAGTAAAGTCAAAAATATGAATTTAAATTATGAAAATGATTTTAAGTATGATACGTGGCGTTGTTATACCAAGAAGACGACTAATTAAATAGTCCTTTGGACCAGTAGCCCGCACTTCTGGGTTTCCAGCCTATATATCAATACTGTTTTCAAAAACAGTTACTGTTTAGATCGTACTTTAAAAATAAGTACTGTTTATCAAACAAGTATATACTTCAAATATATATATATTTGAAGGGTATTTGTGAAAGATTAAATAGATCAAACACAAATAAAATTGCACATGATTGGCAAAATTTTAAACTATTTCTTTAAATTTTTGGCAATAAAAATAAATTGTTACATTATGGCTATTGAAAAAATTTTGATTTACATTTGCAGGCCCTCTGAAAGAGAGGCAATAATTTTTCATATTGCTATTGTATATTAATTTAGCAGTTTTTTTTTTTTTTTAAACACTCTGGAATGAGCACCTTTTTCCCTTTATGGCTCTATCCAGTGCAAATCTAGATTAGTCGGGCAGTGAGATTTGAACACGGAATGATTAAAAAGTACCAATTTTTTCTAAAAGCAAATTGAATTTTTCAGTGTAATATTTTTCTCTTCAAAATTAATCTTCCCAGACATTGAGAAGATAAGTGAGACGACTTAATATTAGAAAAGGCATCCATATTCTAAAGTTGTGTTCCAAAATAGCTTTTAAGCAGTTTTAGCATTTCGACCAGCTATGTTTTACAGTGTTCCATAATATATTGTTTGCACTGATTTTTAGAGGTTAATATAGCGTTTTATAAAAGTTTAATCTATATACCGTTTAGTTTTCAGTGCTTCATGAAAAGCTATTCAAACAGTTAAATACTATTAAAACAATTAACAATTACTAAAACAACTAATTTTGCGAATATACCCTAAATATGAGCGCGAAGTCAACAAATGACCTACCAAAAGGTGTGAGACTGATCACAACTAATATGCCCAATCCACTAACATATGTAACACATTTGCCAAATTCAAAAACATATAAAACAAAGCTCTTAGCTTGAAAATGAAGCTTTCTTTCACCTACCACACACACTAAACTACTATATATAAAACACTTCTAACTTCTTTGGTCTTCATCTTCTTCAATCTCTTTTTATATATAGAGAGGTCAGAATGACAATCATTTCTTTATGCACCAAAAACCTAATCCACATCTGTATACTTACCCTTCTATTTTTGCTTTGTGCAATTTGCCAAGATTCTCCAAGTCCATCACCATTACCTTCAACTCCTTTAATACCAAAAATTCTAAATTTCTCAGACCAAAGACTTGCTGTAGTATACCCTATTATCCAAACATTCAAAAACTCTATCACTTCAGATCCTTTTAATATCACTCAAACATGGGTAGGCCCAGATATATGTAACTACAAAGGCTTCTACTGTGATCACCCACCTGATAATATCTCTGCTACTGCGCTTGCTGCCATTGATTTTAATGGATTCCGGCTATCTGCCCCTAGTCTTGATGGACTCATTGATCAACTTCCTGATCTTGCAATTTTCCATGCAAATTCCAACAATTTTTCTGGTACTATATCGCCAAAACTAGCAGATTTACCATTTCTTTATGAACTGGACTTGAGCAACAATTTTTTCTTTGGAAATTTTCCTATGGCAATTCTTAGCATCACTGGTTTGTCATTTTTAGACATAAGATTCAATTTCTTTACTGGGTCAGTTCCTCCTCAAATTTTCACTCAACGACTTGACGTGTTGTTCCTTAATAATAACAATTTCATGCTAAAACTACCTGAAACTCTAGGCGCAACTCCAGTTCTTTACCTCACCTTAGCTTATAACAAATTCACAGGGCCAATCCCAAGAAGCATTTTGAACGTTTCGTCAACGTTAACCGAAGTTTTACTCTTAAACAACCTGTTGACAGGTTGCATTCCATATGAATTAGGGTTCTTGAAAGAATTAGTTCTATTTGATGCTAGTAATAACTTGTTGACAGGTCCTTTACCTTGCTCTTTAGGTTGCTTAACCAAGATTGAACAGTTGAACCTCACCGGAAATTTGTTGTACGGCCAAGTGCCGGAGGTGGTGTGTGCATTAGAGAATTTGGCAAATTTGTCACTTTCGAATAATTATTTTACGAAGGTAGGGCCATTGTGTTGGAAGCTAGTGAAAAGTGGAGTTCTTGATATTAGACAAAATTGCATTCTTGGTCTTCCTAATCAGAGGTCATTTCATGAGTGTTTTATCTTCTTCTTGCACCCTAGGTATTGTCCATACCACCCTACTTTGTTTAATTTCATTCCTTGCAAAGTTCATCAGCCAATTCATCCATATATGGGTCGAAAGAGAAATTTTACTAGTTATAAAGCTCTTTTGAGACACAGATTGTGAAGAATACACACATATATATATTGGAAATTTTCAGGTGGAAGTTTGTGATTTTTTTTTTATTCAAGTGAAATATTTAAAAGGATGAGGGGTTCTTACACTACTGACCTAACCATGTTTTGGTAAATTATATGGTAATATATGCTGGTCTTTGTAATTGTATACATATACGAATTACTATAAGTGGTTGAGTGGAGGTTTTATGTGGATATATATGAGTTATATTAAACGGGAATTTCCCCATATGTATAAAGAAAAATCATAATTACAAATTATTCAAATATTTTTGAATTTTGATACTATCTTATATGTTGTACCAATTTCTACCTGCAATTAGACCCGGCCATATTACGGTTTTTGGAACCGAAACCATCGGTTTCGAATCAGTGGAAACCAAAAAAACTGGTCTGAATCGGAATCGAAACCGGTGCCCTAAGGTTCGATTCTGGTTCCAATATTTTTGGAACCGTGAACCGACGGTTCCCAGAACCGGGCGAAACCTTTCAGGAACTGACGGTTTGTCCAGCTGGTTAGAACCGACAGTTGAAACCGACGGTTCGAACCGGCAGTTCCAAATAGATTTTGAATTTAATGTTAAACAGCTAGAACCGGTGGTTCCACCGGTTCGAACTGGCGGTTCCAGTCGATTCCAGCAGCTTTTTTTTTTATTTTTCAAATAGTTTTGTGAAACCCCTAAATTACCCCTCATAACAATTATAAACGGCTACATAACGGCTAGTTTCAAGGGTTTTTGTAGAAAAATGATTTTTTGAATTTATTATAAATACCTCATTCCATTTACAATCCCCTCATACAAAATAATCTCTACTCTCTCTATTCTATATTATTCTCTACTCTACAATCTCTCTAATTTTCATTCATAAATTATTGTCCAAAATATTGGAAAATAATTTTTTCAAAGTCCAATCTCCGATTATTTGTCCAAATTATTGTGAATTAATTTCTTCAAATTTCAATCTCTAATTATTCTCTCTAATTTTTTTTATTCAATTTTTCAAGTTACATATTATTTTCCTATAATGGCAAGTAGAGGAAACTCAAGTTCTGCTAAGGGCAAGAGAAATATTGGAGAAACACAATATTCATCTATCCCTACAAACGACATCTTCGATTTCACTCCCAATCAATATAATTTTGAGGGATATCCAAATGAAAATATGGAAATTCCAACTCAAGAATCTGAATTTAATGATGAGAATTTACAACAAGAGGAAGAGCAAGGTACATAAATTTTTTGAAGAGCAAAAGAAAGTTCCGACATATTTGCCATTCATTTCACGAAGAAATTTAAAGGCGACAAAATGTTTGATGTAATTTGTAATTATTGTGAAATATCTTATAAATACAAACAAGTGGGTGGTTATAGATAATTTTGGAAGCATTTTGAAGGCAAAACATCCAACAAAAATAGGAGTTGATCGATCTCAAACTTAAATTTTCGGATACGCATCTGCTAACATTTCTTTATTTCAATATTCTGAAAAACAACAAAAAGAAAAATTAGCTAAAATGATTTCTATTGAACATTTATCTTTTAGTTTTGGTGAAAAAGTAGATTTTAATCAATATTGTCAAAAAGCTTTAAATCCTTCTGCTAAAAGAGTGTCAAGAAATACTGTAAAACAAACTATTATTTCTTTATATAAAAAAGAAAAAAAAGAGTTAGAACTTTTTTTTTCTGAAATAAAAATTCTTGTTTTAATTTGTTGTGATATTTAGAGTGATCATTGGCAATGCATTCTTATATGGGCACTACATGTCATTGGATTGATGATGATTGGAAAATTCAAAAAAGAATTATTGCCTTTCGTGTTTTCGATTATAAACATATTGTAAATAATATTTATAGAATGATTGTTTCAATTTTAGATGAATATAAATTCACCAAAAAATTTTTTTTCAATTTTATTTGATAATGTTTCTGCCAACACTAAATCAATTATTGAACTTAAATCAATTTGTAAACCACATATTGGTGGAAAATTTTTTCATATTAGATGTGCATGCCATGTTTTAAATTTATGTGTACAAGATGATTTAAAAGTTCTTGAATGTTTTATTTCTCCATTAGAAAAGTTATTTCATATTTATGGGAACATCCCCAAGTGATGAAAAGTTTGGTTAAATTTTGTAAAGAAAATAAAAAAAGACCAAAATGTTTTTCAAGAGATGTGCCAACTCGTTGGAATTCAACATATCAATTATTAAATGAGTCTTTTTCATATAAAGAATTATTGTGCATTTTTACTACTAACAATATTGAAGAAATTAATTTATATCCACAAATTGGGAGATTTGTGCAAAAATGTTGCATATTTTAAAATTTTTTAATGATGCTATATATAAATTTAGTGGGTTTATTATCCCACATCTCATATTTTTGCCTATATGCATTAATATTGTTAGTGAACTTCAAGAATTTGAAAATGATGATTTATTACAAATTTGTGTTTTATCAATGAAAAAAATGTTTATCTTATTTCAAAAATATACCATCATTTTTCTTGTTGCTTGTATATTTGATCCTAGATGTAAATTTGAAATTTTATCTGAATATTTAACTCTTTATTATGAAATATTAAATCTTGATATAGAAGATAGTGTTAATATAAATGTAGTATTGCATGAAGTTAGAAAAAATATTATAAAATTTTATAATGAATTTGTTGAATATTCTAATTCATCTACTTTTTCTAATTCTTCTCAATTTAATTCTCAATCATTCCCAATTGAAAAGGTAAGTGTTGGTGTTGCTGAACGTATATTACTACAAAGACAAAAAAGACCTAGAGGATCTGGTTCTTTTCTCGAACTTGATAATTATTTTACTACTTCTTTCAAGTTTGGTGATAATTTTTCAGATAATAATTTTCCAGTTCTAGATTGGTGGAGTCATCATGCCAATACATTCCCAACCCTTTCACTAATTGCAAAACAAGTTTTAGTAGCTTCAGTCTCTACCGTTACGGTTGAATAAGCTTTTAGTCAAGGAGAAAACGTACTTGATGAAACACGATCTAGTATGACACCTGATTCACTAGAAGCACAATCATACGTGAATAATTATAGCAAGGCCGAACTAAGAGCACAAAAGAATATCAAATAAAATAAAGATTTATATAATCTTTACGATGTGTCCTCAACGGGAACATCATCCGGTGGTGGAAATAGCGACTAAGGTAAAAGGGGTGAAATTGGTACAAGGTAAGTAAGAACTACGTGGGCTTTGATTCCTCTAAACCCGAAGAAGACACGTAGGCAACTTAATTTTTGAAAAAAAATTAAGTACAAGTCCTTTTTTAAAAAAAAAAGTTTCAACTTTTTTAAACAAAAAATAAATTAAGTTGAAGACTTTTTTTTTTTAAAAAAAAAAAGATAAATTAAGTTCAAGTCTTTTTTTAAAAAAATAAATTAAGTTCAAGCTTTTTTAATTTTTAAGGGTATTTTTTTTAGAAATTATCTCACAAATTTTTAAATTTTAAAATTTGAAGAAAAATGTTCTCTACTTTTTTATTATACAATTATGCGATTCGCCAGAAAATCGATTGGAAAACCAGCCGAAATTGTCATTTTTGGAACCGTTAAGAAACTGAAACCAGAACCGTAATCATTCGGTTCCACACCGTAATCAGAACCGTCAATTTCTGGTTCTGTTTCAGAACTGATACCGGCGGTTCCGGAACTGTGGCCACTCCTACTTGCAATGAAGTTATCTTACACAGTTCCACTTGTACAAATTACATTGTATTGAATATTAACATCAGTTTTTTCAAATATATTTTTTTGCGTTCCTCATGCAATCAGATTAATCTTGTTTAAATATTGATAATAAAATACAATATCTGAAGTTAACCAGGTGGTGGTCTGGTTGGTCTTCTCATTTATATAAGGAGTGGGAGGTCTCGAATTCGAGTCCTCTCAACTACAGTTATTTTCACCAGTTTGGTGAGCCATAGGGAGGGCTACCATTTTGATATATAAAAAAATAAAATAAAATATCTAGTTAAATTGATATAAATTATTTTTTGTTATTAAATGGTGCGATGGACAATTCTTCTCACATTTTTACATACTTTCATCTCAAAAAGTTCTCATTAAACAAACTAGAGAATATAAATTATTTTTTGTTATTAAATGGTGTGGTGAGCGTGGAACACACCTCACGATTCTTTCAGACCTGAAATAAAACCCCTTCTTTACCATGTCTAACAACTCAATTAGAAACTCAAGCTTATAGGAAGTGGTAGGAGAGCAAGAGATACCCAACAATCAAGTGTCAATGCCACCTTCTCTAGTGACCGACCCTGAAGTGGCAGCCGCCCTAACTCAAGCTTATGAGCAGTCCACCACTGTACTTGAGCGCCTGCTAGCTAAACCTCAGCAAGAGGACAAGCTAAAATCCCCAAACAGCAAAAGCAGGCATGTTGATGGCAATCAGGAGCACCCAAGTCTCTCTAATAGATCTGGCAGACAAAAGAACCATAAGCCTTTCTAGGACGAACCTCCAACAAAGCTGCCAGAGGGCGAGTTTGAAGCTTACCAAAGCTTTTATATGCATGACAATAGGGAGTTCGCTCCACCTGTAGAAAACAACGCCGATCTTTGCAATATTATTAAGGAAATTTTCAGAGAATGTAAAGAGCATGGAGAGACAAAAAATTTCAAACTCAGAGATGATTAGCCCCTGTCTCTGGACATTTTAAGCTCGGCTTTCCCATTGAAGTTCAAGATGCCAGTTTTCCGAACTAATGACGGTAGTATCGATCCTTGTAGTCACCTAGTAGCATTCAGAACAGTTATGTACTTGCAGACCAGTTCGGAAAACTTCATGTGCAAAGTATTCATTGTCACGCTCAAAGGCGATGCCCAAGAGTGGTATCATACACTAAAAACTGGCTCTATCCAATCTTTTGCTCAGCTATCAACACTATTTAGAGCTCGATTCATCATCAGCATCCCTTTGAAGAAAATTTCCTCTGGCCTCATTGATCTGAAGCGAGAAGAAGGAGAGTCATTAAGACAATATGTAGCAAAATTTCAAGGACTAACAATGCAAGTGGAGAACTTGAATGACAAAGTCGCCATCAGCACCATGGCAAAGAACTGTAAGTATAATAAACTTTTTGAAAGTATAAGCGTTGACCCTCCTCTATCTTTTGTAGAACTAATGGCAAGAGCTCATAAGTACGCAAAACTTGATGAAGCCTACCTCCACGATAAAAAAGCTGACCCGAAATGATAGACATAGTGGAAGGCGATACTCATCTTCAACAAGGGGAAGGTCGCCCGTCAGACACCCAAAAACAAGCTACCCACTTAAAGCCCCTTATCACAGAGAAATCAAGTTCGCTAAAGAAAGGGAGTTCACCCCCCTCAATAAATCATGCGCTGAGATACTAGAATAATATTGGAGCAAGGTAATAAAGTACAGATAAGCTTCCCCAGAAGATTGAAAGAAGATACCACCGGATATAGAGACAGGAGTCGATACTGTGAGTTCCATAGAGACATTGGGCATCTGAAGCTTGCTGGCAACTCAAAAGAGAGTTGGAACGTCTTGCATAGAAAGACGAACTAGAGGAGTATCAGGGGAGATCGGAAGGGTCTACCGATCTAGGATGTAGAAATGACTATATATGTTAGGTTTTTCTTGAGGTTTTTCATAAAAGAAAAATCCTTTGTCTTACTTTGATCATCGGGCTTAAGCAGTCCTGGCGAGCTCCAAAAGCTCATTGACATAGGGACTTAAGCAGTCCTAGCCGAGCTCCAAAAGCTCTTTAATATACGGACTTAAGCAGTCCTAGCGAGCTCTAAAAGCTTATTGACATATGGACTTAAGCAGTCTTGACAAAGCTCCAAAAAAAGCTCATTGACGTACGGACTTAAGCAGTCCTTGCCGAGCTTTAAAAAGCTCCTTAACATGCAAGCTTAAGCAGTCCTGATAGAGCTTCAAAAGAAGCTCCCTGACTTACAGACTTAAGCAGTCTCGGCCGAGATTCAAAACAAGCTCCTTGACGTAAGGACTTAAGCAGTCTTGATCGAGCTTCAAAATAAGCTCCCTGACTTACGAACTTAAGCAATCCTTGCCGAGCTTCAAAGGAAACTCTCTAATGTAAGGACTTAAGCAGTCCTGGCCAAGCTTCAAAATAAACTTCATGGCGTAAGGACTTAAGCAGTCCTGTAGAGTTTCAAAACGAGCTCCCTGACTTACGAACTTAAGCAGTCCTGGCCGATCTTCAAAACAAGCTCTTGACTTACGGACTCAAGCAGTCTTGGATGAGCTTCAAAATAAGCTCCCTGACTTACGGACTGAAGCAGTCCTAGCTGAGCTTCAAAACAAGCTGCCTGACGTAAGGACTTAAGTAGTCTTGGCCGAGCTTCAAAACAAGCTCCCTGACTTGCAGACTTAAGCAATCCTGGCCGAGCTCTAAAAAGCTCATTGACAGACGGACTTAAACAAATACACACGCATAAACAGTTTGTAATAGACAGACACATTTGGACATAAATGACCAAACTCTTTTGGGGGGACTCTTGATAATAAAATTAAATATCTGATTAAATTTATATATAAATATATTTAATAAAATCATATCTTATCCAATATCCCTGAAAATCCTCAACTAAATATTCTGGCAGTTAGTAGTGGAGAGAATCTCTCCACTAACCCACCTCTCTTTCCTCTATATAAAGAACTACATACGAGAAGCAAAAGACAATTCTTCTCACATTTTTACATATTTTCATCTCAAAAACCTCTCATTAAACAAACCAGAGAATATAAATTCTTTTTTGTTATGAAATATATAATTATCCTAAATTATTTTCGTTATAGTTATAGTTATAGTTAGCATCTTTAGGAGATAGACTTACCTAGATTAGGTCCATGGCTCCATGATCAAACCAATGAAAATATGAATTTTTGTTAAAACGAGATATTTTTAATAATACATGAGGAAAAAAAAGAATAAAGTAGAAACAATTTTTAAAAAAAAAATCTTATTTTCGTTACGTTGGTCCAAATTTGAGTAATTATTTTGAAGAACTTAAATAATGATGCGGTTATACTGTGAGGCCCTTCCCTCCAAATTTCTGTCTTTTTTCCATTTATATGGGTTGAAAAATGAATAATTACTCAAACATGAGAGATCTAAGTGTTAATTTGGTCATAATTTAGGAACATGAAAATATTTAATCTCGCATTTAATATTCGCTTTTCAGTCTATATAAAATGAAAAAAAGGTAGGAATTTGGATGGAAGGGCCTCACAATGTAACGACAGCATTATTTAGATCCTTCAAAATAATTGTTTAAATATTGAGGGACCTAAGTATTAAATTGGTTATAATTTAAAAACCTAAAAATATTTAACTTTATAAAAATTAAAAATAGAAATTAAATTGAACCGAATTGCTCCTGTCCAATCGCAATCCATTCATCAAGCCAATTCCAATTTAAAAAATACGGGGTTACAGGGTAAGCATCTATACCTGGGCACTTTTTTGGATAGATTTTATTAGATTATTTGATACTTTTTTTCACACTTAAATTTAAGCGAAAAGTATTATTTAATCTTTCTAGTTTTATCAAATTAATTACTTCATCCTTTTATTTTAAAAAATAAATTAAAAGGTCCCTAATTTAGTTCCATCTGATCAGAAGGTGCCATCGTCCAAAATGAGTTTTTTTTTTTTTTTTTTTTTATCATTAATCTCATGTGAAAAGTTAATTTAAAGGGAGAAAAAGAAAATTAATACCCACCATACCCTTATCGGCTAATACAAGGGAGGAGGATAAGAAAGACGATGGAGTAGTTAATTTGATAAATAGTACTTTGATAAAATTAAATTGGTTCTTTAAAATATAGGAACGGAGTAGATGATTTGATAAAATTAAAGGGATTAAATAGTACTTTTCCCCAAAGTTAAAGCAGCGGCGTTGGAAGCACAATAGAGTCATCGCGCTTGCTGACAGCTTTCAAGTTTTAGCAGTGAATTCTCGTCAACCGCAGCTCACTCTGTTTCCAATTACAGAATAAAAAAAAAAAAAAAAAAAAAATTCAACAAACAGTCGGCTAGAGCAACTGATAAATGGCATCGGACCTGGCGGAGTTCCTGTGGAACAAGTTCTTGAAAGCTTTGGAAGAAGCAGAGCCTGAATTACATTTACGAATCGTCTCTCATTTTAAAGCTATCAAAAGAGTCATTAAAATTCAAAGTTTTAAGAGAAATACGTTCTTGTCCACTAGGCTTTGCCCATTGCTTTACGATCTCAATGACGCAATTTCTGAGTGCAGAGTCTTCGCGCAGCAAAGGAGGTTAATAAGTAGGAATTCAGTTCGTTTCAATCCGCTTACGGAGTTCTATTTTGTGCAGACGATGAAGAGACGGACGGCCAGAATCAAAACCAGATTTATAGGACTGGCTGATGTAGCAGAAGAAGCAATAGAAGAAGGAGGAGAGCGAATCTCTAAGTCCCTTCCGATTACGTTTCCAAGAGGCGAAGCGTCTAATGTTATCGGTTTCCATATCTACAAGGCCAAGTACAAGGAGAAACTACTGCAAAATAATGGTGGATTGAAGGCAATTGGGATAGTTGGGATGGGCGGCTCAGGAAAGACGACGCTTGCCCTAGAGATTTCCAATGCTAAAAGCGTGAGAGGAGAGTTCTCAACAAGAATTTTTGTGCGGTTATCGGATATTACTAGGAGTAATGAACCAGAAATTGGGCGTAAGGTGGTGAAGCTTGTTCTGGAAGCGTTAGGCTATGATATTTCTCGGTTGAGAGATACTAATTTGGATTGTCTTTTGTCAATTCTTTCTTGTCGTTTACTTTACAGGAGGTATTTGATTGTGTTGGATGATGTGTGGATTATTCATGAGTTTTGGGATTCTTTTTTAAAGGCATTGCCGGTGCAACCTGGTGGAGCTGTCATTGTAACAAGCAGGTTGAAGGAAGTGGCTAAAAAGATTGTGGGTGAGGAAAACTTGTTTGACATTCCACCACTTGATAATGAAGATTGTTGGCAGATCTTTGTGAATATGGTTTATCAGGAGAGATTAATTTCAGCGGATCATCATATTTTGGCAAAGATTAAGGAAGAAATTAAGGACCAATTTCATGGTCTCCCTTTAGCTGCTAAGACACTTGCGAAGATCATTCCCAAAAGAATCTTGGAGATTTTTGAGTACTTTTCTCTGCTTATTCCCTTTTACTTTGTTTTATTCTGTTAATATTGTCGTTATTGGTTTTATCTTTAGTTTGTTGGACTTACTTAGATTGCAGTTTATTTTCTGATCAAGTAGTTGTTTTTATTCAGGTGTTTTATGGTTCTCTCTCTCTGTTTTTTCCCCTTGCTGAGCTATTTTATGTTGTATTTGTATTATATGTCAAACTAACTACAGAACTCAGTCTCAGTCCATTTAGTCTTCGTAGGAACTTATTTGATCCCATCCATTATTTAAATGAGAAAGGAAAATGGTATGATATTTTACTTTGAAAAATGTAGTATGAAAAAATGACGTAGTGATGTTTAAATAACATAGTTGACTGTCATATATAATGTAAAACAAAAATTTTTAGGCCCAATTACTCATTGGAGGAGTACTGCATCCCTGTTTACATGCTCCAAGAGGACTCAAATGTCATAATTGATACTCATATGCCTGAGTGTCCAGTCTTGGTGTTCATTTATACAAAAGAGAACCAACTTGGCAAGGAACTGTTTGACACATTTCGAAGTCTGCTGAATAGAAATCAGGTGATTTGAGTTTTTCCTTAAAAAATGTTGCTGCAAATGGAAGCTCTTTTTTGTTATATGCCAGAAATGATTTAAGTTTTGTAAATACACCCTCCTTGTTACAGGTTTTCAATTTGCTGGAAGTGAATCCTGGTGAAGAGCTAAGTAAGGTCTATTCCAATTTAGATAGGCTCAAACTTAGTGGTCTTAATCTTGCCAATGAAATTCAGAATAGACTAAGAACAATAGTGAGTTCAAGAGTTCTTTGTATTTTTCTCTATGAATGCACTTTCACAAATAGTTTGTTTGTAGCTCTCTGTGAACGTAGAATTTTCGGAATGTATTTTGCATTGTGAAATGAGAACATTATAATTAGGCCTCAGGGTGCTTTTGGATATTCTGAGAATGAACTTTTAAAAATAATGTTGGTACGCTTTTAGATTGTTTATTTGGCATGAAAAATTTCGATTCTGTCATATTAACTAAATATAACCTAGAAAGTAAACACTTATGATATTTTATTTAGTATTTTATGATCATTCCTTTGAATTATTTATAAGTTCGATGTATGTTAAGCAATAGGTTCTTATCAATTTATATGGTGCAGACAATATATATTGTGACCTTGTTTGGTTTTTGCAAGCTGACCTTTTTGGGAAGTCATTTTATTTTGGGGGAATTGTTTGTTTGATGATTAAGATTCTGAGTTCTTGGGAAGTGTTGAAATCTTGGGCCCATGAGTGTTGAAATCAAAAGTTGAGCCATTGCACTTGGGCTTCAATATAGCTCACCTGCGCCAAAATGGCCTAAGCCATTTTGGTTTGGTGGCTTTAACATTATTAGCCTTTTTTTTTTTCTTTTACTTGCCTGATGTGGGATTCTTTTCCACACTCATATTCCAACGCTCCCCCTCAAGTGCACTGGGTTGGACCTTGTTAAGGCCCAGTTGCCACTTGGCACTGCATGGGCTGGTCCATCTAACTTGGGTCTGGCTCCTCTAGGCTCAACCTTCAGGGTGTAGCTCTCCTTGACTAGCCCACGGGTCCACCTGAATCTGGCTCCATCGTCTCCTTTCACGGGTCTGGCTAGTCTCAGTCCACCATGCTTGAACGGGTCTCAGATTTGCGGCCATGGGGCCTCACCGCTCTGATACCATGTTGAGTTTTTAGAAATACAGAGAAACAATTCTTCTCCATAATCTCTAAAGTCATTTTATGTTGGGGGCATTGTTTGCTTTATAATTAAGACTTTGACTTCTTGGGAAGTCATTGTATTTCAGGGGAATTGTTTGCTTGATGATTAAGATTGACTTCCTCAAGCCAATTAATTTAAGTTTTGGACAGAATTGCAACAACAAACTTTAGGAGTTTTAATCATTAGACCTATTTTTTAGTTTTAAAAAAGTAAAATACAAATGATGAAATGAATGATGGAGATATGCACATTTGCTTGTATGATATGTCAATATGTATTTTTTAAAAATGTTTACATATAATATCTTGATATATTTGCTTGGCTAACATTTGGCATATTTTGACTGGCACATTAATAGGCATGATTTCTTAGGTTGTAGGTGGAGATGCTGCTGTCAATATGCTTCTAGAAACTATCGATGATCTCAGATTGGAAAGACCACCCTCAATTGCTCCAATGCCTTTGGGATCTGAAAATGACCTAGCATTTTCATTTGGTTGGGTATGCATTTCTGATTTATTAAATGATTTAACTATTAACAGTAAGATGATAATCATTTTGGGATTATAGCTGTTGGGTTTTGCTGCTGGCTTTATCAAATTAACTTTCTTTAGGCTATGCTGCGGCTAGAGTGGAGGTTGCTAGCATGATGAACATTCCTTGTCTTAACTTGTGTGTGATTTTGCTGAGCTAGAGAGAGGCTTGATGAGGAACAGGTGTAACTGCATTTATAGTAAAGTAAACAAACATAGAAGGTCTTTGGAGATCGCTTGTAGAATGAATATATTCTTCTGGGAGCAAACAAATCGAAAATTGAAATTACAATGCCATCCTTATCACTCAGTAAAGTAAAATATATTTTGGAGCAAAAGTGTAATTACATGTAGCCAAAAAAAAAAAAAAAAAAAAAAAAAAAAAAATTGTTCCCCCATTTTGGGTTGATTCAGTGTTGGTGGTCCAAGGTTAAGTTTTCACTCTTCCCATCGCCCTCATTTCCTCAAGAAGGGAAAGAATGCTTCCCCTCTCCAACGTTACTTTTTTTCTAGCTCCCAAATAGACGTTAAGGTGGAAGGATTTACAATCAAAGAAAGTTGATGAAAGTCAAAGGGAATTTGGTTTCTAAGTTTAGTCAAGAGAGAAAGTGATTAAGAGAAAGAGAGGTGAGGCTGGGGAGAGAGTTAGACAATCGTGCATGATTTTTATCACTAATTGAAATAGTTTTGCATGTCTGCTATTATGGCAGGTAAAGCCCGATTTTATTTGCACCATCTTGGAACTTTCAATCATCAAAAAATAGAAAAGACACTGTAAATGATTTCTTTGACTAGAAGCAATCACACTAAAAAGTTGAGTGAAGTAGAACCAGAAAGAAAAAGGTCAAACAAGGAATAAATCCTTGGAGAAGAGAGAAACTAATTCTCAATTGTAATAAGTTATACGATTGAGAATTAGTTTCTCTCTTCCCTAAGGGATTGTTCCTTGTTTGCTTTTGTTCTTTCTGGTTCTACATTATTGAGACACTCAAATAGTGGCAAAAAGTTTTGACACTGAAAATGTCGTTATCCCTTTGTTTGTGTGAGATAGGCTTTAGAAACCTATGCCTTTAAATAAAGTGACAAAATGGAGAGAAAGGGACATGGAATGGAGGATGAGGACCGATGTAGGTATTTAACTAGTTTATAATTGAGGTTTAATTGAGTTTGATAATTTTCATTTTGAATCAAGTTATTAATCTTTAATTTTATATTTATACTTTTCTAATAAACCTTATAAACAAAATTTAAAATGTTTTTCGTACTTGGTTCTTAATTTCCCCATCTACCTTCTGGTTCTATGAAAGTTTGAATTCCTCAATAGCATACGCATTTTGATATTCCACAGAAGCATTTCCTTAACTTTGCTGATACTCTTTAAATTGGACTATTGCCACTTTTTGTTGTGAATGGAGGGAAAATCCATCTTGAGATAATTTAGTAAATGTTTTAACTTTACATGATTATATAATTGTACTAGTATTATATCAGGACAGTTTCTTCAACTCTTGGCTATGACTAGTGATATCAAAGTTTTTTCAAAGCAATATTGGTCAAGCAATGCAATTATTTACAAGGGAAGTGAGGTGAAACATGAAGTTAGCTAAATGTGCAGGGAAAGAAGAATTCTGGGTCAGATCGTCCTTCTGTGGTGTCTTTTCTGAAATCTGTAGAGCACGCCAAGAAAATGAAAATAGACAGGTAGTTTTGAATGATATTGCTTCCTCTTTCTTTCTCTTTTCATCAATATGTATGTGCAGGATATATTTAGTTCATCTATCAAATTTAAGCTGTATAACTTATATGAGATCTAGTAACTTTTTACATGATTCACTGTCATAAATAAATTGTTAGGTTCCTCTTTATTCATGTATATCTTGCTCGCCAAATTAAAAATCCATGAGTTCAACAATTTTATTTGTAATTATGTTTGGGTGGTGAAGTACAAATTATTGGGGCAGAACTAGGTATTTTATTAAGTTTTGGCAAAAAAAAAAAAAAAAAAAAAAAAAAAAAAATATTGTTGTAATTAATGCTTGACAATAGGCCTGTTATATTGTGAGAAACCCACTAACTACTAATATTCTTCCCTTTGTATGCCAATTAACTTTCAGTTTTGACATTTTTTTGAAGGAAAGAAAATTAGTGAATTTTTACGATTGATACCATATTTATGATCTAGTTCTTTAGCTCGTTTTATGCTATCAATTAATTGATAAAAAATTTTAAGAAATCCTAAGAGCATTGACACTTCTGAAGTCCATAGAAAACAAATAAAAAGGAGTAGCATTAAAATATATTTTTCCTCCTTTTTTTTTAGGGTTTTATTTTAAAATATGTTTTTATTGAATTTACTCTTCAATTTACCTTGGCTGTATCGTTTCAACTGTCATGAGCATTCCAGTTTTGTTTTTAGTTGATTCCTTGAGAAGGTCTTCTAAGCACTGTGATCTTCGTTCATAATGATGAGAATCATAATTGTTTAGATTGGTAGCTTACGTATAGTGGAGACGTTAGTCCATATATATCAGATTCCATATCTTTTAACCTTTGACAAAGTTTGGAGTTGATACTATGATATTACCACAATACAGTGCATATGATGTGATGAAGACACCAGTTCTTCAGTTATTTGAAAATGATTATTGCAAATGCTTGCTTTGCAAGCACATCCTGATGGGGATGCTTCCAGCTTCGAAATTCATTGCTCCTAATTGCTATGTAGGTTGGTACAAATCCTACTGATTGTTTGGCAATAATGGTATTCATATTTCTCAATCTCAATTCACATTTCATCATTAATTATCAAGCTCTATATCTTTTTTCTTGTTCTTGGGCTACATAATATGACTGTGGTTTTGTCCAAAGTATGGGCTACATAATATGCAAGGAAAAAAAATAAGTCTTCTTTTGAGCATATATTTAGCGAGTACTTTGGATATTCAATAAATTGTGTAGGCTGTTTAAGTTTTGTATATGTCACTATTGTTTTCTTTCTTTATTTTTGCTTTCCCACATTTTGTTTTTGATGTTCCCCTTTGAAGTACAGCTGGCATATTCTCATTAGAATGAGGGCTCCTGTGGAAGGTTCCTGTGACCCTACACCAATTATGCTTCCAGGGTCATTGCACGCGTTTCAACACGTATGCAACATGGTAATTCAATTGTTATTTTCCTTTTCCTCTTGCACACTCGCTTTGTTTCTGGACCCTGGTTGGCTATTAAATAAAGAAAGTGTTTCTCCTGAACATATGAATATCTAAGAAAAACCTGTCCTTTTTTATCCTTAGAACAGGTTAAGCTTTAAATTGGTAAATGAAAATTTATCATGTTTAAGTGTAAGGATTGTGTCTTTACCATGCTGATTGCCTTCCATATATTCCATTATTGATTAATCAAAGGCAAGCTTTCTCTGTTGAACCAGAATTGTTATGTCTGATTTATATGTGGTAATTGTTCAGTAACATTATCTGAATTAATTTTAAAATCATAATATCTGAATTAAAGAGCCAAAAATTGGAAAAACATCCCAACTACTTAAAAACTTTGTCTAGCATGATTTTTTTTCTTAATGAATGCTGTATTTCCCAATATATGCACATTGTGCTATATGTAAACTTACCAATAATATATTGGCTGCCTCATAGGAAGGGTATCATACATTTCGTGGAGGATTCTGGACCTATTTCAGCATAGGTAAAAGTTCTTTCCCGGCCAAGAATTTAACTTTTATCCTTATAATACTGATAACTTATGTTGAATGTTTTGTTATCAGGAAAATGCAAAATATGCTTTCTGTTGCAAGATTACCTCTTTTTTTTCCCAAATTAAATAATGCTCTAGAACCTCAGTTATTTTTTTTTTTTCTGTATTTAAGTCAGAACAGCTGATAAATAAACATTTGTAAATTTGCTAGGTATTCTGATATACAAATTCCAGTATGAGAATTACTTAGAATTTTATTAACGAGGCTTATGTGTCCTTTGACCTTGTGACAGAATTTTACAAAGAGAGTAAGGAAGTGCTGTCTTCCTTATTATTACATGATTAGATCTTCCATCTTGAAGAATGCTGTAGATTTTAAATCTTCTGATACTTGATTTAAATCATTACAGCTTGGAATATGAAAACCACTTCCATTTGTTGTCTACAGGAATACATGCTCAACTCGAAGAATCGAAAAAATTAGTTTATCAGGTAGAGGAGCGCATTAAGATTATATTTAATAATGCATAAAATCTAGCTACAAGTTTTCTTTGGTAGTGAGGTAGGTCAACTTTGGGATTTCCAAGGATTTATTTTCAGTTAATAGATAAATGTTTTTGTTCTGATTACCATCCTCCATTCAGATGTTATATGGAGACAAGTCTTGCTGTCTTAATTTTTTAAATATACACAGTTGTCTGTAGGTTTCTTGGCAAAGTTTGTGTATTTAGTGTGTAAAGCCATTTCACCTTGTATAAGGTGAGGCATAGGCCCTAAGTTTTATCTTGTCATCCATAGCAAAGTCCAATAGGACGTCCCTACTGTGAATTAACCATAGGTAGTTTATCTATGTTGCTCCAAACATTCATCATGCTGGTAATTGTCTCTTCATTTGTACATCAAATTTACATATTAGTGAAATTCCTGTTCCCTACACCCACTCAGTACTACACTTGCTACTTGGTCATTTGATTTCTCTGAATCAGTAAATACTAACACAGATCTTTTGTTATTCTCCAGAATTATCCTGTCGATTGTGCAAATTGGTTTTAAGATACTCTAGTGTTACACCTTAATTTTTTCAATCTCTCACTTCCAAATCGTGGTAGCAGGGTAATGGTCACTAAATTGTACCAGAGTAAATATGGACTAGATTCTACTATAGTAAAAAAAAAAATTAATTTGTTACAGTTAAGTCACTTAAAGTTTAATTTTGCTCCAATAAAGTTTAATCAAGTTAATTTGATGCTCAGGCGATTGGGAATGCAGATGTGGTATATTAATAACTTGAATATTTTTTAGCTTATATTGAACTATTTGAGACCCACACAATCGAATTTAGTTGACTAGGAGGGATAAATTAGGGTAATTAGGAGAGAGAAATTTGAATGAAGTTTGGCGTATGGGTCCCAAATGGTCTAGTTTGAGCTTAAAAAAATTGGTTTAATTTGACATGGCAGCATTGATTCGATTGCACAAAACTATTTTGATTGAACTTGATTGAAGCAAAAATTAAATCTTGAGTGTCTTAATTGTAGTAAATCAATCTTTTGTATCATGATGGAATCTAATTATTATTACAATTTACCCCAGATAATGGAATCAGTAAGTTTACATTTGTGTAGTCTCTACAACTTTGGATGTCACACTTGTTTATGGGAACTAAGGTGTTAATTCTCCAGTCATTTGGCATCTTTGTTTTCATTTTCTTAGTGAATACTTTCCCTAACCATGTGGCACTCAGCTTCACCATACATGGCAATATCTGATTGAAATACTGTTACAGATGCATGTTTTTCCTGCTTTGATATTTCTTATGCCCTCCTTTATTACCTCTGGGGTCCTGATTTGATGTGTATAATTGATCTTCCTTATTCAAGAGATTATCAAAAATAACTTTTGTTTCCTTCAGACTGTCATCCCTCACCTGGGCATTGCAGTCTTGGCAAATCTTGCACTTAATTTGATATCCTTTTCTGTCTAGTAAGCTAAGGTTTTTAAACATCTTTTTTAAGGATATAGCAATAAAGAATGAAGATTAATGGATAGAAATAACATTTGAGGGAAAAAAAATTTGCAATAAGCATCTAAACAGCGATGGTGTTGCAACTTGATAAAAGAATGTCTTTTTGCGGTGGACATGGTAATGCAGATAATGTATTGACAAGGAGGAGTGACAATATCTAATGCATCATGATGTTACTTGCTAATTGTTTCCGTTTACATGATTTCTTGCCTAGGTTTTTAGAGTCTGAATGGGCTTGAGTTTGTAAGTTAATCTTGCTTTTGTATATCTTGGATTATTTCTGAAGGTAAATTACTAATACCCTCCTAAGGTTTTACCCTAACATACCTTTTCCTCCCTGAGATTTACCCTAATATACACCATTTTGAATTTGAAACAATAAGGATGAAAGTGTATATTAGGGGAAACCTTAGGGGTAATAGTAATTTACCCTTTTCTGAAAGAGGAAATGCTGCTTATGGCCTTTATAATCGTTTTTTTTTTTTTATTTTTTTTATTTTTTTTATTTTTTTATCTTCTAGAACCAGAGTACTTCTGCAAGGCCTGGCTGTATGCGAGGATTGTTTTCAAAGTGAGTGTATACATATCCTCATTTATTGAGAAGATATCATCTTTATTGCTATCCTAATAGTTCTAAATTGCTAAAAACTTCAAGTTCAATATTCTAATTTGATGAAAAGAAACTATAGCTAGGAGCATAAGATATCCTCCTCCTAATGTAAAGAAAACACAAAAAACAAGAAACATCACCCACCAAAAGACAATGGCCTCAATACTTGAATCATACTAAATGACACCAACAGAGAAAAATCCACCATAATCTTGAACACACCATCTAAGAATTTTGTGAATCACATTCTCCCGTTGTTCTCAAAATTAAAACCCTCCCAGACTTTTTCATTAAATAATAAAATTAACTTCCAATTGATAAAATACAAAGAAAATGGATAATTTAACAAGATGTCCCTAGGACATATAATATTGTGGTCTCAAAGCTAGCTTATACATTCAAATTTACACAAATAAAAATATGATACACAAAGTGTTTCACAATATTTTTTTAATTGGTTTTACGCATGCACACACCCACGCTCTTTATGTTGTATAATATATGTAGAAATTAAAGGAAAGAATATGTTTTATTTCTTTCAATTGTGTTATATTTTTCAACCTCTACTTCACTATATATATATATAAAATTGTTCCAATATAGGAAGCAATCTAAATAGGAATAAACCTAAACTAGGAAACACAATCTTTAAACTAATTAGGAATAAACCTAACTAGGAAACACAATCTTTACACTAATTAGGAATAAACCTAAACTAGGAAACACAATATCTACTTTAATCACAAAGATTTCAACACTCCCCCTCAAGTTGGTGCATAGATGTTACTCATGCCCAACTTGCAAATTAAAGGATGAAACAACTTGCTATGCAAACCCTTTGTGAAAACATAAGCTATTTGCTCTTTTGAAGCTATATAGGAGACACTTATAAAACCTTCAACTATCTTCTCTTTTATAAAGTGACGATCAATCTCTATGTGCTTAATTCGATCATGCTGGACTGGATTGTTCATAATACTGATGGCTTCATTACTATCATAAAATAAGGATATATTTGTTGTTTCAACCAACTTTAACTCTTCCATTAATCTGCGCAACCATAGAAGTTCACAGATTCCCTGTGCCATAGCTCTATGTTCAGCTTCTGCACTAGACCTTACAACAACAGCCTGCTTCTTGCTTCTCCATGTGACCAGGTTTCCTCCAACAAAAACATAATAACCTGAGGTTGATCTCCTGTCATCAAGGGAACCAGCCCAATCCACATCTGTATAGCCTGTTAAATGGCCATGTTTAGAATGGGCAAGGTAAATCAACCTCCCGACCAATCTCTGATATTTGCCAACATCAACTGAACTTCCCACTCCAGCTTGAAGCTTATGATTGCCTTCAATAGGTGATTCTGCAGGTTTACATCCCAACATACCAGTTTCTTTAAGGAGATCAAGGATGTACTTTCTCTGAGAAATAAAAATCCCTTTTTCTGACCTAGCAACTTCTATCCCAAGGAAATATCTTAACTTTCCCAAATCCTTAATCTCAAACTCCCTAGCTAACAAATTTCTCAAGTGAGTCATTTCTTCTTCATTATTTCCAGTCATCACTATATCATCAACATAAACAATAAGCAATGTGATCTTACCTTCATGACGTTTAATGAACAAAATATGATCAGCATCGCTCTGAATATACCCAAAAGAAAGCATAGCTTTACTAAACCTTTCGAACCAGGCTCGTGGTGATTGTTTTAGCCCATATAATGACTTTTTCAGCTTGCAAACTTTTCCTCTGGTTTTGTCATCATCAAATCCAAGAGGAATCTCCATATACACCTCTTCTTTCAAATCACCATGTAGAAAAGCATTTTTAACATCAAATTGATGTAACTCCCAGTCAAGATTGACTGCACAAGACAACAAAATTCTTAGTGTTCATCTTGGCTACAGGGGCAAATGTTTCCTGATAATCAATTTCATAGGTCTGACTGAATCCTCTGGCTACCAATCTAGCCTTATACCTCTCAATTGAACCATCTGCCCTATGTTTAACTGTGAACACCCATTTACATCCAACTGGCTTCTTTCCTGGTGGAGGAGTTACAATATCCCATGTCTTGTTTTTTGCCAAAGCTCTCATCTCCTCAACCATTGCAGCCTTCCATTTTGAGTCCTGTAATGCCTCTTGCCAATCCTGTGGTATAGAAACAGAAGAAATAGACAAAACAAAGGCTCTATAGGAAGGGGACAAAGCATTATAGGAGATAAAATGGGAGATGGGATGTTTAGTGCATGTTCTAACTCCTTTTCTACGAGCAATAGGAATATCAAGGTCATTGTCAGAAGGACTGGAATCAAGATTAGGATCAGAATCAACATGAATTAAAGAAGACTCACCGAGTTCTTGTTCTTCTGTATCTTCAGGGACTGAAATTGGAGAGGACGGTTGATTAGAGGTCTCATGCTCCATGGTTGTATCTGTATTAGTCCGCCGTGTGTAGGTTTTCAAATCAGGTTTATCCAATCTTCCTAGAGATTTGGGTGGTTGCTTTCTCTTACTATCTATGTCTACAGGAATCTCCCCCTGGAAAGAAATGTCATCCATCACCTCTTCCATCTGATATTTCTCCCCCTGAAGAGGTGACTAGGAAGGAAAATAAGATTCAAACTCCCCAAAGGTAACATCCATACTCACAAAGTATTTCCTAGAAGAAGGATGATAACACTTGTAACCTTTTTGAGTTGTAGAGTAACCAACAAACACACACTTCAAGGCTCTAGGATCTAATTTGCTTAGACCATTATGATGAACAAAGCAAACACAACCAAAGACTTTAGGAGGTACAATATAAGAGTTTTTTCCTTGAAGAACCTCTAATGGAGTTTTAAAATTTAAAGTACGAAGAGGCATACGATTGATAAGGTAAGCAGCAGTCAAAATTGCATCCCTCAATATGGTTTGGGAAGATTCATGGTGAACACAAGGGACCTAGCTACTTCCAGTAAATGTCTATTTTTCCTTTCCACTACTCCATTTTGAGCACTAGTATTGACACAACTAGTCTGATGTATAATACCATTAGAATCTAAATAGATACGAAAAATTGCATTCATGTATTTAGTACCATTATCAGTTCTTAGGATTTTAACATGCGCATCAAACTGAGTACAAATCATTTCATGGAAGTTCTGAAAACACAAAAAAACTTCATTTTTTGTTTTCATCAAATAAACCCAAGTCAATCTAGTGCAACAATCAATAAAGGTCACAAACCATCTATAACCAGAAAAAGAGACAGTTTTAGTAAGACCCCAAACGTCAGAATGAATAGTAGCAAAAGGAATCAAATTCTTATTATTAATTGGAGAATAAGCATGCCTAGTGTGTTTGGCAAGTTCACAAGCATTACATACTAATGAATTAAAATCACATTTAGCAAACAAAGTGGGAAATAAACGTCTAAAATAGAGAAAGAGGGATGTCCTAATCTCTTGTGCCATTGAATAACTTCATGGGAAGGATTTCTAGAAGTTCCTAACAAAGCTTGACTGGTACCCGAATTTGAAAAACGACAAACGTCATCCAACAAATACGGTCCATCGCGCAAGCTACCACTACCAATCGTTCTCCCCGTGTTCAGTTCCTGAAATATACAATGAGTAGGGTAAAAAGCTACTTTGCAATTAAGTGCTTTTGTGATTAAGCTAACAGATAACAGATTAATAGGAAATCTAAGAAAATGAAGAACAGGGGAGAGTTTAATATTGGAAGTACAGTCAATAGAACCTGTGCCAGCAATTGGTAACAAGGAGCCATCTTCAATGCGAATTTTGTCTGTGCCTTGATACTTAGAATATGTAAGGAAATGTTTTTTAGAGCCTGTTGTATGTTTATTTGCTCTTGAATCTATAACCCAAGATGGTTTTGCGATTTTTGCAAGAAAATTAAGGAAAGCATTACCTGGATTAAAAAATGGGAGGCTGCAGTCTGGGTTGAGGACGAATCAAGCTGTGACAACAATTGTTTCAGGGACTGAATCTCCTTATCAGAAAAGCTTCCAACAGTAGATGGTTCCTCAGATAAAGATCCACTATCAGATATGTGTGCCTGTGGTCTAGAAGAACTGACCCGCTTTCCTCCACGCCCCTTAGTTGGGCGTCCATGTAATTTCCAGCAGAACTCCTTAGTGTGCCTGTTCTTACTGCAATAGTCACAAAATAATTGATCTCTATTTGAAGAACTGCTCTTTTCTCTTACAGAATTAGCAATCAACCCTGCTTTGTCAATGGTAGATCTGTGAACCATAGCGTTCCTCCTGGTCTCCTCTTGCTGTACAAATGAGTATGCTTGTCGTAAGGATGGAAAAGGATCTCGTCCAAGAACTAGGACTCGAATCTGATCATACTCGTTATTTAGGCTAGCCAGAAAATCATACACACGTTCTACTTCAATCAACTTCTGAACTTGAGTCGCATCATCAGTACATCTTGCTTGAAAGTATTGATAATAATCTAGTTCTTGCCATAACCCACTAAGTTCAGCAAAATACTGAGCGATAGTCAGATCTTCCTGCTTGGTTTCATGAACTTTCTGTCGCAATTCATACACCTGAGCATAGTTTCCAGTTTGTGAATACGTCTGTGAAGCAGCATCCCATATCTTCTTAGCTGTATCAAGAAGCAAATATCCTTGGGAAATAGTTGGCTGCATGGAATTTATTAACCAAGACATAATTAAAAGCTAGATCTGTCGAAACTGGTTTAGTTGCTCCACCATCAAGGTATCCCTGCAAACCTCTAGCTTCAATGAATAATAAACAAGACCGATACCAAGCCAGGTACTTTGTTCCATCTAACTTCACCGGACTAATCTGAAGTGAGGGGCTTTCTGAGTGAAAAACCATATCTACCTTCTTTCCGTCAACCATATTTTAAAAAAAAAATTTAAACGGCAGCAGTGGTAAAAGGCAGCAGCAATGGTGGAAAGGGAAAAAATTCCAAAAAAAGAAAAAACTGGTGCTGAAGAACCAGTAGGTTTGAGTCGCCACACCGAGTCGAGGTCGTCGGAACAAGAATCATCGATGGAGCTCGCCGGAAACAGCCACAGGCGCCGGTCTCAGACCACTTTGTAAACTGAAACTGTTGCCGAAATATTCACGGCAATGGCTCTGATACCAAGTAGAAATTAAAGGAAAGAATATGTTTTTTTTCTTTCAATTGTGTTATATTTTTCAACCTCTACTCCACTATAAACATACAAAAAATTGTTCTAATATAGGAAGCAATCTAAATAGGAATAAACCTAAATTAGGAAACACAATCTTTAGACTAATTAGGAATAAACCGAAACTAGGAAACACAATATTTACTTTAATCACAAAGATTTCAACAATATATGTATCATAAATTTGGCCTTTTGACAAGTATTTTTTTCACCTTTAATTCACCCTAGTTGTTTCATGCATTGCATATTATATCTAATGATATTTAATGCATGAATAAATTATATCTATATAACCTATTGTCATATAAAATTGATGTTTAAGCAATATTAACATATCCTATGCCTTTGGTTTTACTTACTATTGTTGCAACTGTTCAAATAAATGTCAAAAGTAACTTCCCAAATTTTCCAATCATTTTAGATTCAAACTTGGCATGCATATTGCAGAAAAATCTACCTTAGTGTACCTAAACTTGTCACATTTTGTTTATTAAGTCTCTAAACATTGATTTCTCTATAGTCTACATTAAGCCCTAAAACTTTTATCTTTTTTTCACATTTGATGGAAAAAGTAAAATTCATGAGAATTCTTTAACCATACTTTGTAAATTACTTAAAGATTGCACTACATTTCAAAAACTTGCACTTCTTTTCAAAATATTGCATTTCTTGATAAATAGAACTTTTTTTTAAAAAAAATTTAGGGGCACAAAAATGAGTTTTTACTTTTATATAACTTCAGTAAACTCCAACATTGAAAGCATTGTGCCTTTTTTGAATGTTTCTAAATCATCATTAATAAATTTCTCCTGGATTTCACTTTTGCAATAAAATATCCTAATATTAAAAAGAATTAACGGTCAAAATTACCCCAACATTTTCACAATTTTGCAATTACATTTTCTTTTTTCTATGTGTGTTAATATAACATTTGAAAATTAGTTAAAAATTATTAAAATCTTAATTTGTAAGAGTAAAAAATACTTAGAATTATAGAAATATCTTACTTTAAACTTTATTTTTAAATATGAGAAAGAAATGCATAAAATGATAAATTTTTGGTAGTTCCTGGTAAGAAGTGGTGGTGGGCAGTGATTGATGGTTATCAACGGTGATCGATAACGGTGACTATAAGTGATTAGTGATTAATAAATGTATGCTTATAAGATTATAGTAAGTTTGTCAATATTTGAAAAATGTTTCCCCTTTTTGAAAAAGAGAAATAATTTTCCTTTAAAATACATTAGTTTTCCCTTTGACCAAAAAAATATTTTTTCATTGATTGATTTTCATTAACACCCCAAACATCAGAGAATCAGGAAAATGTTTTTTAGTTAAGTTATTTTCGAAAACAAATGGAGCAGCTATTGTTAATTCTGATATCTTACTGGGTTGTTTAGCTATGATAGATTGTCTGATTTTTTGTTTTATGTTTATGTCATTTTTTTCAGATTCTCGGAGGCTTTTGATTCGTTGAATTTAAATTTTAGTACAAGATGGATTCAGCATTTTGTGAACAGGTTTGTTATAAATTTATAATCAACACGTATTGTTAAGCCATGCGTTCATAGGTAATCAAAGCTTGCTTAATAGGTTAAGGTGGACCATAGTGGACCATTTTTGTTCCTTCATTTCTATTATGGTCACACAACCAGGATCTCGTCGCGGGCCTGTCAACGATAAAATCTAATTCAAAAGCAAAGCTTTTGTTTTAGCTTGATTCTTTCCTCGACCTATTGTTGCTGAAGATTGCGAGCTCATTAAAAGGGAGCTCTAACCTTAGGCTCGTTAGAAAGGAGCTCTAACCTTAGACTCGTTAGAGAGAGTCTATATCTCAATTTAGTTGAAAATAATTTTGCTTGTTTTATTTTATGATTAAAGCCTCCAATTTATAGAGGGATACAAGTACTAATTAAAGTAATTCTACTAGAATGAGATCTCCTATCATACATAAAATAGGAAATTACTAAATAGAAAGACTACTAACTCGTTGATCCCCTATCAAAAATAAAATCAGGAACTACTAAATAGGAAGACTAAACTGCAAATTGTCGTAATTGCATCTCTAACAATTTCCTTCCATTTTTGTAATTATTGGATGAAGCAAGAAACAAATATCCATGTTGGATATGATTGTGCAACCAGTATGGTTTTCAATGGAATATAATTCATAATGTAGTTGGGGATATTATGTCTTGGGAACTGCTAAATAATATCATATATTTGAATAGTCCTCTTGTGTTGGTGCCATCATATCAACCGGTACTTTCTTTTTTCTTTTCGAAAAAGTTTCCATTCTACCTGCACTCTATTTATATAATATAGATAGTAGTTTGAATGTCTCAACTCTATACACACACACACACACACACACACATACATATATATGAGTTTGAGATAAACAAGACTAAAATATAGAGGACTGAGCTTCATTGTTCCAAAGGTTACAGATTTGATGAAACTCTATGACAAACATTTTACTAGAAGCCTGTAGCAGTGTCTCTAAGTGAATTGTAACAATATGGCCTTATATTACAGGGGCATAGCTTCTTATGCAAAGATAAAGATCATGAAAAGGCAAGGTCTATGGCAAGATGTCTATGTACCTTATAGGTAATTTAATTTTCATGGGTTAGCCTTATAGCCTTTCTGCCTGCCTTTTGTCAATCTTGTTTGGGTTTGCATCACGCTACTGTTTACCCTGAAGAGGGCTGTTAATTTTGATGATGCTACTGATTTCAGATCATTGTTTATCCGAATCTCTTCTTTCAGAACTTGACATGAATTAGAAAATGAGATTTGTACAAATTTTCACTTTGAAGCGTCTAATTTTGACTGTTTGATTCATTACATTTTAACAAAGAGCATCTATAGAAGCCACAGTTGATTTGTGCAGCTAATCAAATTTTGTTTAATTTATTGAGTGTTGTTTATCTCCTGTTATATATTTATATACTTTTATAGTATTTATTTCACATTGCATCTCAAAATTTATTTAATTTTAGCACTGCAAAATTTTATGTATAATGCTTTTCAAATAAATTGTAGAAAAATAATTATAACAAACTAAAACAAAAAAATCAAATAAAATAACATATTTCTATAAATCATCCGTATCTAGGATGATGTCCATGGGGGCAAAGGTTATTAACAAATCACTGCTGATTGAGATTTGTTGAAATCTTTGTAATTAGAGTAAATATTGTTTTTCTTAGTTTAGGTTTATTCCTATTTAGATTGTTTTCTATATTGGAACAATCTTTTGTATATATATATATATATAGTAGAGTAGAGATTGCATAATAACAACACAATATAGAGAAATAAAACTCTCTTTTCAAAAACTACATGGTATCGGAGCCATGCCGTGATTTTTCGGCATAGGTTTTTTGTCCGCAAAGAGGTCTGAGTTCCAAGTGGCGCCGCTAGGAGAGGAAGTTGGTCATCACCGCCCGCTTCAGAAGGAGGAGCAACCGCTGATTGGCCTTCTGGTCAAATCCTGTCGTTGTCTGATCACACGCGTGTGCACACGTGCCGCTCGAAGTTTCTGAAAATCATAAACAAAAAAAAAAAAAAAAATCAGGAGGTGTTGGACTAATTAGGACTTTAATTAAACAAAAAAAATCATAAACACAACACTCATTGAAAATTAATATTACTTCTCAAAATACTACACTTTTATTCTATATTTCACTTATATTTAGAATACAAGTTTCTGCCAATATTTATAGGGCTTGAAATAGAATACACACCACAAATATAATCTTTTGTTTCCTGCCACATGTTCCAACTAAACATCTCATTTACCACAAATTTTCAACCATGTACGTGGATGCATCATGTCCATAGTTTCCCTTTAAATTATTTTGCCAACACATACAAAATAATTATGAGAAAAACATTACCATGTGAATTTGTCCAAACTTCCATGTGAGCTTTGTCTTGGATATGTGTCTTCTTCTCCTCTTCTTTTTTTATTTAATTAAGTTTAATTATTTTATTTTTTATATTCCAATACTCCCCCGTAAACTTAATTATCTGTTACTCCCAGCAATGCTCGCAATTGATTGAACACGTCATATTTGAGTGGCTTTGTGAAAATGTCAGCATCTTGATCTTGCGTTCTCACATACTTCAATGTGACTTCTTTATGCTCAATGCACTCTCTGATAAAATGAAACCTTGTGTCGATATGCTTGCTTCGATCATGAAAGACTGGATTTTTTTGCTAATGTCAACGCTGATTTATTATCAACAAAAATATCTGTTGGATCATGTTGTGTCATTTGAAATTCCTTCAACAATCTTCGTAGCCATATTGCATGACACACACATGAGGTTGCAGCAACATATTCAGCTTCACAGGTTGACAATGTGATGATAGGTTGCTTCTTTGAACTCCAAGTGAACGCCGTGTTACCAAGAAAAAATACAAATCCACTAGTGCGTTTTCGATCATCTTTATCACCGGCCCAATCACTATCACTGTACCCAACTAATTTGAACTTGTCAGATTTTGAATAATGTAATCCAAAATTAGTTGTACCTTTCACATCCTGTTCTATGACATTGGTACATTTGCTAGCAGCTCCTTTTCATTCAACAGCAACAACTTTCGGTTCACCATGTGAACTTGGTAATTTTTCTCCAGCAGTTGTCCCAAACTTAAAATGTTGCTTTTCATGTTTGGAACATAATAAACATTGCTGATGAATTGGTGCTCGCCATTCTTTAAACGAATGAGAATGATTCCTTTGCCTCGAATAGGAACTTTTGAGGAATCTCCAAAAACAACATTTCCACTGAAAGATTGGTCCAGCTTAACGAATATTTTCTTATCTCCGCACATATGATTACTTGCACCATTGTCAAGATACCATATGTTATTTTCTGGACTTTGTTCACCTTCATGGGTTAGTAATACCGTGCTGGTTACATCCTCGTCTTGAATGTTGTTAGCTGTTTCCTCTACTTGCTTAGGCGGACTCCAACACTCTGATGCGTAGTGGCCATATTTGGAGCAATTGTAACATTGAACATTTGACTTGTCACGTCCAGCATTTTTCCTCCAATTTCCTCTTCCTCGTCCTCTTCCACGTCCACGACCTCTGCCTCTTGTGAACTGGGTATTTCCATCATTGTTGTCACCTCTTCCGAATTGTTGACTTCTGCCACGTCCTCTTCCTCTTTCGCTTGACCTCTACAACGTCCTCTTCCGGATTGACTGACATCTCGGCGATTTTCATTTTCTTTGAATGAAGTCTTTGTCGCCAAGACTTGTTCTACAGACTCTTCTTTTTGTCTGTTTAGCCTCTCCTCACGTGCTTGCAATGAACCAACAACTTCGTCAACGGTCATTACACTTATATCTCGCGATTCTTCCATAGCCACCACTATGTAGTCAAACTTTGATAGTAGTGATCGTAGAATTTTTTCAACGATTCTCGATTCATCAATTTTTTCTCCATACTGTCGCATTTGATTAACGACAGATTTTACTCGAGGAGTAATCCGTAATTGCTTCTGCCTCCATCTTCATCATCTCGAACTCACCTCTTAACATTTGAAGTCGAACTTTTTGTACTTTCTCCTCTCCTTGAAGAGAAATTCGTAGTATGTCCCAAGCTTGCTTGGAGGTGGTAGCTTCTGCCACCTTCTCAAACATTACATCATCCGATCCTTGATGGATTAGAATGAGTGCCTTCTGGTCACTCTTGCGACTTTTATGCAAACTGTTTTTTTCTGCCCGAGACAATTGGAGAAAAAATTGATGAATCGAGAATCGTCGATAAATTTTACGATCACTACTATCAAAGTTTGACTACATAGTGGTGGCTATGGAAGAATCGCGACATATAAGTGCAATGACCGTTGACGAAGATTGTTGAAGGAATTTCAAATGACACAACATGATCCGACAGATATTTTTGTTGATAATAAATCGGCGTTGGCATTAGCAAAAAATCCAGTCTTTCATGCTCAATGCACTCTCTGATAAAATGAAACCTTGTGTCGATATGACGTGTTCAATCAATTGCGAGCATTGCTGGGAGTCACAGATAATTAAATTTATGGGGGAGTATTGGAATATAAAAAATAAAATAATTAAACTTAATTAAATAAAAAAAGAAGAGGAGAAGAAGACACGTATCCAAGACAAAGCTCACATGGAAGTTTGGACAAATTCACATGGTAATGTTTTCCTCATAATTATTTTGTATGTGTTGGCAAAATAATTCAAAGGGAAACTATGGACATGATGCATACACGTAAATGGTTGAAAATTTGTGGCAAATGAGATGTTTAAACTGACAATATGGTTGACGGAAAAAAGGTAGACGTAGTTTTTCACTCGGAGAATCCTTCACTCCATATTAGTCCAGTGAAGTTAGATGCCACAAATTACTTGGCTTGGTCTCGGTCCCATTTGCTATTCATTGAGGCTAGAGGTTTGCAAGGGTATATTGATGATGGAGCACCAACACCAGTTTCCACAAATCTCAGTTATAACAAATGGAAATCAAGGAACTCCCTTATTATGTCTTGGCTAATCAATTCTGTGCAGCCAACCATTTCATGGGTATATTTTCTTCTTGATACAACTAAGAAGATATGGGATGCCGCTTCATAGACTTACTCGCAAATTGGAAACTATGCTCAGAGGTATGAATTGCGACAAAAAGTTCATGAAACCAAGTAAGGAGATCTGAATATCGCTCAGTATTTTGCTGAACTTAGTGGATTATGACAGGAATTGGATTATTACCAAGACTTTCAAGCAAAATGTACTGATGATGCGATTCAAGTTCAGAAGTTGATTGAAGTAGAACGTGTGTATGACTTTTTGGCTGGCCTAAATAACAAGTATGATCAGATTCGAGTCCAAGTTCTTGGACGAGATCCTTTACCATCCTTGCATACTCATTTGTACAGCAAGAGGAGACTAGGAGGAGTGCTATGGTTCACAGATCTACAATTGATAAAGCAGGGTTGATTGCTAATTCTGCAAGAGAATATATACAAGCTGCAAAGAGCTGTTCTTCAGCTAGAGAGCAATAATTTTGTGACAATTGCGATGAGAACAGGCACACTAAGGAGTTCTGCTGGAAATTACATGGACACACAACTAAAGGGCGTGGAGGGAAGCGGGTCAGTTCTTCTAGACCATAGGCGCACATATCTAATAGTGGAGCTTTATCTGAGGAACCATCTGCTGCTGGTCGCTTTTTTAAAAGGAAATTCAGTCCCTGAAATGATTGTTGTCAAGCTTGATTCTTCCTCAACTCGGACTGCAACCTCTAATTTTGTTAATTCATGTGATGCTTTTCTTACCTTTCTTGCAAAAATTGTAGAACCCTCTTGGGTTTTAGATTCAGGAGCAAATAAACATACAACAGGCTCTATAAAATATTTCCTCACATATTCTAAGCATTAAGGCACAGACAAAATTCGCATTGTAGATGGCTCCTTAGTAATGATTGCTGGTACAGGTCCTATTGATTGTACTTTCAATATTAAACTCTCTTCTATTCTTCATGTTCCTAGATTCCCTATTAATCCGTTATCTGTTAGCTTAATCCTAAAAGCGCTTAATTACAAAGTAACTTTTTACCCTACTCATTGTATATTTCAGGAATTGAATACGGGGAGAACGATTGGTAGTGGTAGCTTGCGTGATGGATTATTTTTGTTGGACGACGTTTTTCGTTTTTCAAATCTGGGTACCTTTCAAGCTTTGTTAGGAACTTCTAGAAATCCTTTCCATGAAGTTATTCAATGGCATAGGAGATTAGGACATCCCTCTTTTTTCGTTTTAGGACGTTTATTTCTCACTTTGTTTGCTAAGTGTGATTTTGATTCATTAGTATGTGATGCTTGTGAACTTGCCAAACACACCATGCATTCTTAATAATAAAAGTTGATTCATTTTGCTACTATTCATTCTGATGTATAGGGTCCTACTAAAATTGTCTCTATTTCTAGTTATAGATGGTTTGTGACCTTTATTGATTGTTGCATTAGATTGACTTGGGTTTGTTTGATGAAAACAAAAAATGAAGTTTTTTCGTGTTTTTAGAACTTCCATAAAATGATTTGTACTCAATTTGATGCGCATGTTAAAATCCTAAGAACTGATTGTAATGGTACTATACATCAAACTAGTTGTGTCAATACTAGTGCTCAAAATGGAGTAACTAAAAGGAAAAATAGGCATTTACTGGAAGTAGCTAGGTCCCTTATGTTCACTATAAATCTTCTCAAACCATATTGGGGGATGCTATTTTGACTACTGCTTACCTTATCAATCGTAGGCCTCTTCATACTTTAAATTTTATAACTCCATTAGAGGTTCTTCAAGGAAAAAATTCTTATATTGTACCTCCTAAAGTCTTTGGCTATGTTTGTTTTGTTCATCAGAATGGTTTAAGCAAATTAGATCCTAGAGCCTTGAAGTGTGTGTTTGTTGGTTACTCTACTACTCAAAAAGGATACAAGTGTTATTATCCTCCTTCTAGGAAATACTTTGTGAGTATGGATGTTACCTTTCGGGAATTTGAGTCTTATTTTCCTTCCAAGTCGCCTCTTCAGAGGGAGAAATATCAGATGAAAGAGGTGATGGATGACATTCCTTTCCTCGCAGAGATTTCTGTAGACATAGATAATAAGAGAGACCAACCACCCAAACCTCTAGGAAGATTGGATAAACCTGATTTGAAAACCTACATACGGCGGACTAATACAGATACAACCATGGAGTATGAGACCTCTAATCTACTGTCCTCTCTAATTTCAGGCCCTGAAAATACAGAAGAACAAGAACTTGGTGAGTCTTCTTTAATCCCTGTTTATTCTGATCCTAATCTTGATTCTAGCCCTTCTGACAATGACCTTGATATTCCTATTGCTCTTAGAAAAGGAGTTAGAACATGCACTAAACATCCAATCTCCCATTTTATCTCCTATAATGCTTTGTCCCCTTCCTATAGAGCCTTCGTTTTGTTTGTTTCTTTTGTTTTTATACGGCAGGATTGGCAAGAGGCATTACAGGACTCAAAATGGAAGACTGCAATGGTTGAGGAGATGATAGCTTTGGTAAAAAACGAGACATGAGATCTTGTAATTCTTCCACCAGGAAAGAAGCCAGTTGGATGTAAATGGGTGTTCACAGTTAAACACAGAGCAAATGGTTCAATTGAGAGATACAAGGCTAGATTGGTAGCCAGAGGGTTCAGTCAAACCTATGGAGTTGATTACTAGGAAACATTTGCCCCTGTAGCCAAGATGAACACAATCATAATTTTGTTGTCTTGTGCAGCTAATCTTGACTGGGAGTTACATCAATTTGATGTTAAAAACGCTTTTCTAAATGTTGATTTGAAAGAAGAGGTGTATATGGAGATTCCTCATGGATTTGATGATGACAAGACCAGAGGAAAAGATTGCAAGCTGAAGAAGTCATTATATGGGGTGAAGCAATCACCAAGAGAATGGTTTGAAAGGTTTAGTAAAGCTATGCTTTCTTTCAGGTACATTCAGAGTGATGCTGATCATACTTTGTTCATTAAACATCATGAAGGTAAGATCCATTGCTTATTGTTTATGTTGATGATATAGTGATGACTGGAAATAATGAAGAAGAAACGACTCACTTGAGAAGTTTGTTAGCTAGGGAGTTTGAGATTAAGGATTTGGGAAAGTTGAGATATTTCTTTGGGATAGAAGTTGCTAAATTAGAAAAAGGGATTTTTATTTTTGAAAGGAAGTACATTCTTGATCTCCTTAAAAGAAACTGGTATGCTGGGATGTAAGCCTACATAATCACCTATTGAAGCAAATCATAAGCTTCAAGCTGGAGTCGGAAGTCCAGTTGATGTTGGCAGGTATCAGAGGTTGGTTGAGAGGTTGATTTATCTTGCCCATACTAGACTAGATATTGCCTATGTTGTAACTTTAGTAGTCAGTACATGCATGACCCTTGGGAGTCTTACTTAGAAGCTGTGCATCGGATTTTAAAATATTTAAAATCAGCTCCAGGTAGAGGACTTTTATTTTCTAAACGTGGCTATTTGACAATAACATGCTATACAGATGTGGATTGGGCTGGTTCCCTTGATGACAGGAGATCAACCTCAGGTTATTGTGTTTGGAAACCTGGTCACATGGAGAAGCAAGAAGCAAGTTGTTATTGCAAGGTCCAGTGCAGAAGTTGAATGTAGAGCTATGGTACAGGGAATCTATGAATTCCTGTGGTTGCGCAGATTAATGAAAGAGTTAAAGTTGATTGAAACAATAAGTATATTCTTGTTTTGTGATAGTAAAGCAGCCATCAATATTATGAATAATTCAATCCAGTATGATCGAACTAAGCACATAGAGATTGATCGTCACTTTATAAAAAGAAGATAGTTGAAGGTTTCATAAGTGTCTCCTATATAGCTTCAAAAGAGCAACTAGCTTATGTTTTCACAAAGAGTTTAAATAGTAAATTGTTTCATCCTTTAGTTTGCAAGTTGGGCATGTGTAATATATATGCACCAACTTTAGATGGAGTATTGAAATCTTTATAATTAGAGTAAATATTATCTTTCCTAATTTAAGTTTATTCTTATTTAGATTACTTCCCATATTGGAACAATCTTTTGTGTATATATATATATATATATATATATATATAGTAGAGTAGAGATTGGGCAATAACAACATAGTATAGAGAAATAAAACTCTCTGTTCTCAAAAACTACAAGATTATAAAAGTGAGATTTTTATTCTGGAAAAGTTCATTTTGACAAGTTTTCAGCTTCTCAGATTCTTATTTAGAATTTGATTGCCTATGGGTTTGAGATTTTCTGTTTCTTAGTCAAAAAAGAGAGAGAACAGGATATATAGGGCTTTTTAAAGATTTCATGGCCTTTGCTCACTGATTCTAGGTCAATTTTGCAAGTTGATACCCTTGCTCAACCTCAAAAAAAATTGAAATGTCGTTGCTCTTTGAAGGATTCTCTTTTCTGATATCAGAAGTCCAACATTAATTAAAATAAAGAGCCTACACTTTGTTTTGGTTTTCAACACTGCCAAATATGGCTTAAAACAGAAACTGATGTCTTTAACCCCTTCCTTTTCTGCAAACAGCATCACGTCAATTATATGCCTCAATTTGCCAAGCTTTTCTGGTGGAATGAATCCTTGGGGAATACCAAGTACAAGGAAAATACGTGATGTCAGTGCTTATGCTTTCACTTTGTCCAATGATGATATAAGCAGTTACAATTTAATGCAACTTGAGTTTGCTCAGGCAATCAAATCTGATAAGATGTCTTTTGGTATATGTTATAGAGAGACTTGATTCCATCTTATGTGGATGATGGACTTCTTGAGATTGTTGGTTTTAGAGATGATTTACTTGGGCTTCTCCAGCTTGGTCCAAGCAGGCGAGGGACTCGTATTGCACAGGTAAAAACCTAAACCTTAAGAATCAACTTGAAAGTAATCCTAGTTATTTACTAATGTTATTGATATTAGAAATTCATTTAATTCAAACAGGAAAGTTTAATTTTAATATTATATATTTCAATGAATAGCATCTAAAAATGCCAGTTACTAGCAGATTAGCTGTAGCTGGCAACTTAATTATGAGATATCAATTGAATTAAGGGGTCAAAATTATCTTTTGTAAATTAGGCTACAACTTTTTGAGGAAAAAGCTGGAAAAATAATTCGCAATACTTTCTGGACTTCCCGAGTAAATTGGTTGTGAAACCAACTGTAGAACAAACCAAGCACCTGTGTACAGTTTTTTAGACAGCAAAATGTTGTGAGACGCTGTAGAGTGAGGCATGGTGGGTTTTACTGTTCCCATCCTTGATTATTTTCGGAGCGGAAGGGGGTATTGTGGGGCAGGTATCCCCGTTTTAGTTTTTATTAATTTTATAAATTAGTAAAAAAATAAAATTTAATATAATGTCATTAAGTACTAGGTGAAAATTGTATTTTTTATAATATTAGCTAATGTTTTAGGAAAAAAAACAAAAAATAGTATACCTTACCATAACAAAGATCAAGAAACTGATAATAGTCAAGGTAGGATTGGGTGGGTATTCCTTGATAGGGTGAGGTAAAATAGCCAGTTCCAAGTGTGTCTAGTTGAAGGCTGACAAGCGAGACTTTAAAGTTGATGTGCCTTTATTTGATGAAGATGAGGAATAGAACTATAGAAGTCCATCTAATAGAAGCAAGTGTATTTCAAAAGATGGGAAGAAAATCACAGCCTATATACCTTCTTGTAGTGTAGTGTAGTTGGAATTTTAGCTAAATCTCATTTTGGAGGGGAGAGGACCACTTAGTTAACCTTCTTCTTCTTATAGGCAAAATGTTTGTCAATATTAACTTAAACATTCAATCATATCTTATTTTATCACCGAACTTATATCAATCCCTTACCTAATGATTAATCTGAAGCATTAGTTGTTTACATACATGTCAATACAACAATATATTTTCTTTAACATGTTGTGTTGATCTATAACTTCCAATTTTTTTCCCTTTTTCCTTTTTCTTTTCTTTTCTTTTTCTTTTTTTTTTTCTTTTTTTTTTTTTTTTTTGCTGTCCAGTATTTTGTAAAGAAAAGAACATAAGAGCAGCCATGCTTTGTTTGTAACAATTAATTAAGAATGAGTCTCATAAAAAATTAAGGATTCATATGATTTTGGTGTTTGGTATTTGGATTATGAATTAGTCTATTAAAAAGAAATAAATTGAAGTTGAGAATGAGAATGTCTCAGCTTGTCAGCTATAATTGAAACAAAAATATAATTGAGGATATCATTGAAAGTTCAGGTTAAATCTGATGCAAGTACTAGAACTTTGGTTTCACAAGTTGTTAATTTTTTGATTATGGTAGTTAGTTTCGTATTTTATATCTATATGTATACTTATGTAGGCCTATAACATGATTATTTTTTCTTGCATAATAATTTATTTAGTGTTAGAAGCTAATTTATTTTTGTTTTGGAACTTTGGGTTCTGCCTCAATTTTCAATGGTGTAGCTTGTGGGAGAGTCCAGGGCCTTGGTTACTAATCCTTGCTTTTGTGGTTGCAAGTGAATCAAATTATTTATCGGTCGATGTTGGCAACTAAATATGAATGTAACATAGCACCATAACAAGAATTGTGAAGAAGAAAAGAAGAAACAAGAATTGTGAATATACATTATTTTTTTGTAATTTCCTACTTTCATTTCATGCTAGGCACATCGAATCCGGTTTGAGTTTCACAAGAGTGCTTGGGATCATACATTCATAAAGATGGATGGAGAATCCTGGAAGCAACCCCTACCGGTAGATGATGATACAATAGTTATAGAGATCTCTCACCATGGCCAGATCAACGTCCTTGCCACTCATGACTGCGTGTCTAGAAGTGTTTTTGATCCCGCATTTCCAATCGATTTTTGGGATGAAGATGACAGTAGTGAAGAAGACTTTTCAGCAGTCGAAGTGCAAAGGAAATTCGGTGCAGCTCCCACATTCAGAATTCCAGATTCTGTTGATATTTCTCATCTTAGCTGAGCACTATAGTGTAGGTGTTGCAAATTCCATGCCCTTCTAATGGATGAGTTCTCGTCGTTTTGGTCCTTTTGATTTCTAATTCTATATAAATTGTTGATCAATTTAGGAAATTGTCCCTTATGGTGAGTAAGTGTGCATTTTCTGCATTATTTAGAGGGACTTGTCAGTCCACTCTGCAGAACTTGATCTGATCCTTCAGGCTATTTGTTTCAATGTGGAAATTAGAGTGGAATGAAATATGTAGAATACGATTTTTATTTTCTTTTATGATATTTTTATAGTTGAATAACAATAATCTTTCTTCAATAGTCTATATTACTTAGAATTTGTCCCTTTTATTTTTTCCAGTTATCTAACCATATCTAAAATTAACTTTTAAGACTCCAATTTTTTATTTGTAGCCAATTTAGTCCAATTTAAACATCGAAGAGTTTTTTTTTTTTTTTTTTTTATTTTATTTTTTTTTTAATGGCAAAGAGTTAAATATTTAAAGAGAAAGGAGACTGTTAGAATCTACATAAGCAAAATAGCATCCTTCACTAAACAGGGTAAGAAAAATTCATACATCATTTAGTTCCTCAGACCACTATTGTACACAGACATTAGCAGTGGCCTAATGCAATATGAATAGCAAAATGATTGTGTTCATGTTGTTCCCTTCTTACCCTCATGTTTCTTTGTTATTATATCCCAGTATCTTTTTCTTCTTCAATTTCAATTTGTCTTTGTCAACATATTGTTTTTTTCATTATCTTCCTTCTTGAGTTCATCTTTCTTCTTTTATACTTCTGAAAAAAAAATCACATAAGAACATTTAGTATCTCACATTACAGAGCAATTAGATGTGTCCTAATATAATATGAACAGAAATAAGGAGGAGAATGATCATACCAGACCTGGCTTGTTTGATCATGGGGTTGATGTTGTTCCCAGGTCCCTCCTTGCCCTCATCTTTCTCTTCTTCAATATCAAACTTTGGTAACATATCCTCCTCATAATTGTCTTCTACCTTGGATTTTCCTCTGGCCTTGTCTAAATACTTGTCATTCTCTGTTAACCCAGAATCCTCCTCGTGTTTATCATCCTTCTTGGATTCACCTTTCTTCTTGTGCTGAACCTTTTCTTCTTCGAGCTTCTTTCCTGTCCAAACAAAATTCCTGCCGTTTTCATTTGATTCAACTTCTCCATCACATTTGACCTCCAAATAAATCAGATGAGGGAAATCTGCCAGCTTTATCGTTTCTATCTCGAAATACTTGAGATACTTGAGCTGCAAAATTTCAACTGTCCAAAGAAAATCCATTTCACAATTCAAGCTACGAAGTTCTCCCCCTCGTATGTAAAGCCTCTTCAAATTTTTCAATTTACTAGAATTCAATTGAACAAGCGGCCTTCTTGGATCCACATCAACCAAGCATGGAATGCCTCTAAGATCAAGTTTCTCCAAATTCGCCGGAAACGACAAGTCAGTCATTTGAGCTACTCGTTTTGGATCTCTCACTCCCCATGATATTGTCAAGCAGCGAAGATTTGTAATATTCTCCAACTTACTGAACTCCCCTTTATCCACCACAGCCTCAGCTCCAATGTACACACTAAGACGCCTAAGTTTCACCATTTTAGTTAGATGAGCTACTCTGCAAGGAGTTTTTCCTAAATCCCCAATCATAAAACCCTTAAGCACTTGAAGATTAGTAAGCTTATCGAGCCCTTGAGGCATTCTTTCTAACAGAGGGCAATCAGATACATCAAGATGAGTGAGTTTTCTTAGTTTCGATATATCAAAAGGCAATGTCTCTAAATTATGACAAGCTTTAAGATCAAGAATTTCAAGATTAAAAAGATCAGAAATGGAAGAAGGCAGGCTGGTAATTCTTGAAATTCCTCGCAAACTAATATACTTCAAATGGTTTTGAAGACCTAAACCCATCAAAAATTCCTCATTTACCACTTCAATATGATGCTTTACCCCTTCAATGCGAGATTTAGGCGATGCCTGCCATCCCCCCAATTGAAGAATCTCAACTTTCTTCAATTTTGGAAGCAAGTCTGGCTTAAAATCAATATATTTCTCACTTACATTGAACAAACCTAACAATTTATCCTCATGACCACTATTATGGTCAGAAAAATTTTGATTCCCAGAAACCAAACAGGCCCGTTTTGATTTTGAGATAAGATCAGACGGTATTCCTCTCGAGTCAAAATCAAATAGACCTGCTGGTTTGGCTAACGAGATCAACATGTATTTTATCCATGGATCAACTGTGCATTCATTCACAAGTGTCATTGGTTTGTTAAGATCATTAGGATATGGTATAATTAAACCAAACTCTATTAATTTTTTAAAAACATCTTCGCCTACCTCTTCACTCGCAACGAATCCCTCGCTTATCCACCAGTTTATCAATGGTCGTTTCTTAATTGTGGCATTTTCCGGGAAAATTGAGAAACAGAGAGCGCAGAGCTTCAAATCAAGTCTATCGAGATTATCATAAGTAACTTTAAGACTTTTCATGGTTTCGCTTGTCAAAATATCCTCTTCCACAGTTAGTTGTAACCATTCTTTTGACGTTTTTCTACCTGCAACTGAAGCTTTAACAATGTCTTCGCCATCGCCGGTGTCCTCCTTTAGAGATGATCTCTCCCGACTGGTTTCTCCGACCGCCAGCTGCTGCAATGCTTTCCTTAGGACTTCAATTTTTTCAGCAATAACGTCTAGTTCGTTATCGACGTTACTTTTTTGGTCGCCGGAGAGTGGATCTCCGTGGTCGGACAAATTCTTAGCGTTTGAGAGAATTTTATATATTTGATGTTCTAATTCATTGAATTTGGCGGAGACTCTATCTTGCCAGAACTTGACATCGGAGAACTGGAATTTCAAGATTCTAAGCTGTCTGTCAATGTTTTCGAAGCTTAAAAAGAGTGGATCTTTTTTCTTGCTTTCATTTATTGGTCCGATAATGAGATCCTTTGCCTGATGCATTCGTTTCTGTAACCCCAGAACAGCTTCCTTTGGCCTTCTTGGGATTGACATTGAAGCAAAAGTGATGAACGCAGCAAGGTAAGGTTATTGAGATTAGATGAAGGAAGAAGAAACAGCTGCTTTGGAAGAGATAGAAAGATTATGGCAGAATTGCAGCAAAAACGGTCTATGTGCAGTCAAATCTAAGTCTTTCCCAATCAACAGCAAAAACTGTTGCATGGGTCCCTATCGGCTTCTTTTTCTTTTTCCTTTTCTTTTCTTTTTTCTTTACTAAGAAACTAAGAATACGAGAGAACTAAAAATGAGGCTCTTTCAACAAATAAGTCATACTGTAATAGGGGATGCTACTTCCGTAAATGGGTTCATAGCCTATCTCTGCAACAAATCAACGAAAATATAAATTTTTTTAAAAATATTTTATATTTTTTTCTCAGCATATAAATGAGAAATACTTTTATTTCTGATGTTATTAAACACAGGCCCGATTAGGGAACTGGATGGATAATTGGTTTAAATCCGGGAACAAATTTTGAAATTAATGGATCATAAAAATATTAATGATATATATTAATTGAATAATATAATTTAAAATGATTATAATATAAAAAAAATAATTAAAATATCAAGAATCAGTCCTAGCTAATTGGGTTGTTTAACCATAGATCAGTCAATTCAATTTGGTTTTCTTTCTTAAATGATTCAAAAGCAAAATCAATTCGGTTTTGAGGTTGGTTCTCCGATTCTTCAGGTTGATCCGTCGGGTTAAGCTAAATTTAATACAGTTCTCATTTTAACAAAACTTTTTATTTTTATTGATTTGATTAATGAATAAAGTCATAGATTCCTTCTAGACAATTCAACTCCTTCAATAGAAATGATGCTTTAAGTCACTTAAAGCATAAGAGTTTAGATAAGTTGATGATTTAATCGACTAACATAAGAATTTAGATTGATTGAACTAATTCAAATTTAATAAGGAATTCAACTCATCAAAGTGTCAAAGTTTTCTTTTCTTTTTTTTCTTTTTAGTATTGAGAATTTGATAGAGATAAATTGTCAGGTAATATATCCACGTAATATTAAACTATACCTTGGTGTCCATCAAACTATCAAAGTTGATAAAGACAAATTGCACCCAAAATTTTCAAAACAAGTCTCAATTAGGCCAAATTTTCTGTTAAATCATCAATTTGATTCAATATCATCAGTTTTTTTATTTGATTAGTGATTAATTATAATTCAATTAAGTGTATCAATCAAACTAACTGAAGAAAAAAATGCATCGTTTTAGTATTTATAATTAAAAAAATATATATTAGAATTAATTTGTTTAAAATCAATTGATGGGGCAAAGTGGATCGGTTAATTTAGTTTACATTTCATTTTATTTTGGCACAGTTAATACAACAATTAGTTTGATCAACTAGGTTTGTTTAAATATGAAAGTCAGTTCAATACAGTAATACAAAGAATAATTTAATTTGGTCCAAATGGCCAAACCGACCAAATGTTTACCCCCTACTCACAAAAACTTTCATTCATCATTTTCAAAAAACATTGACCTAATTCATAATGCTTAACTCAAATCTCACTGTGTTATAGGTTTTTTTTTTTTTTTTTTTTTTTTTAAGTTATCATCTTCCTTCGTAAGTAGAAAGGTTTTTGTACAGTAATTAAAAAAATAATTAATTTTAATATATTAATAATTGAATATTCATTTATTTGATTAAAGATAGTGTTAATTAAAAACTTATGAAATATTATATATATATATATATATATATATATATATATATGGAAAGAGAGCATTTTGAATAATATTAATTTATTGATAAATTTTATCTCTAAATAAAAATTTTTCTTCTATTTTTTTTGTCTTTGCTCCTTCAAATCAATATTCTTGACTCAGCAACTCAGAGCCAACCTAACTAGGTGAATCTGCCCCTGCCACATTTGTTTTTATTAGCACTAACAATAACTAAACGAGCTTTGCTAAATCGCACATGATTTGTGCACAATAAAGATGAATTATCCATAATACCCTTAATATATTTAATTATTTTTTACTGCAGAGAAGTGAGAAAGATTCTTTCTTGGTCAAATTACATTTTGGAATCAAGGTGGATTGTTGCTGTCATGGCTGCCAGACTGACACCGGCCACGTGCATGATGGCCGAAACATTAAACTAACCCAGAAACTTGTCTTTTATGAATTTTGTTGATTCCATCGAAAGTCCCAAATCCAAACCCAAATTTCAGTTCATATAATCCTTCGCAAAATTCTTAGGTAAAAAACAAAATCAAATTTATTTTATAGAGAATTATAAATTCAAGGTTACCTCAATAAGATTATAGTCAAAACTGCAACACTCAACTGGAAAATTTAAAAATTGAATTTCTTAGTCTGCGAAAAAACAGTAACTTAATCAACCAAACAATGATTGAAAATAGACTTGTAGTAGCTACATAAATATTTTACAATCCTGTTCTCATTATATAGTCGCCGGAGTTCGATTGGAGAAGTAGAAACAATAAGTCTCTTTCGCTTGACATAAACAAAAGAGGAAAGAAAGAAGAAAATGAGATTTCTTTTTTCTCTTAAAATATTTATAGTCTGGTTTGATCCAATTAGAGTTGGATTTGGCTTGAATCACAAAAACTTTTGTTTCTTTGATTTTCTAGCGATTTAACTTGTAGTATTATAATTAAATTAGAATAAGTATTAAATACGTTAATTGATTTTACATACTTTCCATTAATTGTTAGAAGAATTTCTATATCCATTGAAATGATGACAATCTTAAAACCAGGCACAATTCTAAGATTCTTAATTAGTATATGCAATTAATCAATGTCGAGATATTTCAAAGTATTGAAATATAATTATAACCTTTTTAATTACTCGCTAGTATTATTCTATAATAATAATAATAATAATAATAATTACACTAACAATATTTGTATTTTTCAATTTTTATTATTTTAATGTCTAAATGAAAAATTTTTTCAATCTATGCGGTTCAAAAAATTTATCAATTACGTGCTTTTTGTAGACATAACCGGACAGAAGCCATTTTTGGCTAAAAATGGGACCCACCCATTGCCACTTAAGCTGATAATGTGTAAATAGTATATTATTCCAAATGGTCTAAAATCAACAAGAGGCATGCATTGCACATGCCTTTTGTAAAAGGTAAATACAAATTTAACCCTCATAAACAAACAACCCTAGCTCCATTTACATTGCCCTCGCTAACTGAACACAATTACATCGCCCCATTTAGGGAAATCAGGAAAAATCAAAGGTTAACCAATTGGCAAACTAAAACAGAAAATTATCTCCGAAGCCTGCAGATCCTTAATTAATTTACAAAACTTGTTGCAAGCAAAACATCCATTGGAATTTGACAACAACAGTAATCATCTTTACCATTTTCCTCTTCAGTGTCGATATATTGTCAAGGTTAGGCTTAAATGGGTGAAGAATCGTAATAGCCTCGACCACATAATTGATAAAGAGACTGATCTTCAGGCTACTTATCTCTTAAAGGACGCAATCAAGCACTTTCCTACTGGCTTTCTCACTGTTAAGCTATCATTGATTGGAAAAAGCTTATTGGCGTTCCTGTGCAATCTTCGCTTCTTGCGTAGGTCTTTTGCTCTTTTTATGTTTTATTTTCTTGGCTTTTCTTTTTTGGCCGTAAAATGGATGTGTGCAGTGAAATTTAGAATCTTTGCTCCTTATTTGGTTATCCATTTTGCAATTTTCACTTTTTATCGATGGTTCATTAGTTTGGTCATATCAAGAACATTGAGGGTGCCTTGAGTAGAATGGTTCTGAAAATCAACTTTTAGGCATTTTAGTTATTTGTTAACGGGCAAAACTATAGTACAGAATATTAATATTCTGTACTAATACAGAAGTTGCTTTCTACCGTCAGACTTTGTTTTGTTAATAATAATTGTTGGATTAACAAATGAGTTTGAAATTGGTTGCCGGCAACACACGTTAGAAAATATTAGTTATTTATTTTTTATTTTTTCATATGTTATGAGATTAAAAATGAGGATGGGAAGGAGAAAGCAGCATCAAAAAGCGAATTAAAAGGATCGGTGAAAGTTGGTTAATAGCACTGAAGCAGTATAAAATTTTGTATGCAGAAACCACTTACCCCCAAATTTAAAAGTTCATAGTTTGGCTTATGTGTGTTTCAGATTTAAAGTTGAGATCATGAACCAGAAACATTTGATTGAACAATTACCAAAAACCATATGCAAAAGTATCTACCACCATTTTTTTTTTTTTTTTTTTTTTGCCAACAGTTGAAAAGGTCTATCTTTTCAATGGTGTAGCAAGAGAAATACTCCTGCTCCTGGTAAAAACTATAATATTCTTGTTTTTTCCCCTTCAATATACTTACCGAAACAAATAATGTTTAAAGTAAAGTTTTATAAAGAAATGAATGAAATTTGCTTTGGTACTGGTACAATTAACTTATTTCCAACAATTGGAAATTGAAACTTCAAACTCCAATATTGCAACCCAATTAATCAGGAAGAAAAATATATTGAGAAATCAGTGTTTTATGCTTAGATTAGATTACATAGTTGTATTTAGTCATTTCTGATCATAGCCTAAAATGCAGGATCTAATGCATTGAGATAACCTTATGTGTTTATAACCTTATTACCTTACTCCTTAATTGCAAATCTTGACTTCCTAAAGAAAAGTTTGCATAATTAAAGTTCAAATCTTTCAAAAATTGTTGGAACATTAGATGAGAGGAAAAAGAATGAAATTATTTCAAAATCTATTAGAATGATCAAAGAATAGTTAGGTTTTGGAGATGAAAGCTAGGTACATTCCACCAAGAGAAGATGTTGCTATGCAAAATGAAGTTCTAGAGGACATTTACATAATTGTATCGGCTCGCGCTTAGTGGATATGTACAAAGATGCTTATGACAGTAAGTTTCTTCTGTCATTAGCAAATTTTTGATTACTTTGATCCACTCTATATAACTGCTACTCTCTAATGCTTGTTGACATTTATATGCCTTACATGTCGTAATCCTGATATTAAGTCTAGGAAGCTAATTATTAGACTTAAGTTTGCATGACTCATATTAAGATGAGAGTGAAATTGCCTCGTAATTCCTTGTAAAAGCATAGAAGAAAGTTCCTCTTAGTCATTACCTTTGAAGTGACATCAATGTAAATAATAACTTCATTTAGATTTAGGAGGTAAAAAAATGTTGCTCAATGAAGTGATAATCTTCGAAATATTTTCTGTTATATTCCTATTATTAGTTATTGATCAACACTTTCCTTTTTAAGTTTTAAGAGGTTTTAATGGATGGTGTTAGAAGTGTGGACATACTTATTGCCCGCTTTGCATTACATATTCTACTTGTGCTATATAAGCTTTATTCCAACATCCGGAAGCTTTTGAAATTTCTAATCATCTACCCAAATTTATACATCTTTTGGCATTGCTGCTGCAATTGTTGAAAGGAGCAATGTGTTTATGTGTTCTAATTAAAGACAATTAGAATTGGTTTTATGGTATGTATGGCATTTTTTTTTCTACAACATTCTTGAACATCTTAAATATAGTGTCAAATTGCATCTTTGTATAAACATCTTTCTTTTTTTTTTTTTTTTTTGGTCGTTAACAAGATGGTTCAAAATGCAATGCTGAACATTTCTTACGTCGTAAGATCAGTTTCTTCTGATCATATTACCAAGTCATTTGAAGTCCTAGCATTTTCACTAAATCCATCTCTGCACCTTTCATGTGTCCATCAATAACTCATGTCATTTTTTTGTGTTCTGCAAGATTTTTTTTTTTTTCTGATTTAATATGGTTGTATGTTCTTTTGTTTATGAGAATTTTCTATTGTTCTGTTTCTGCGCAATGAGGATTCTGATCATGAAAAAGAGAGTAGTTGGTACTCTGCACTCTGTGAACATGTTTGGAGAAGTTGGTGCACTTTGTTGCAGGCATCCAAAGCTTTACATTTCCAACAAAAACACTTATTCAAAATTCCTGAGACTAAAGGCAGGTGTTCTGATAGAAAGTATGCAGACTAAACAAGAAGATTATGTTGCTAGAATAAAGAATTTCCTTCAGGTAAATTTAATGTCAATTTATGGAATTGTCTTCTCTAAGTTTTCATTCTCTAAGGTTTGATTTTAATATTTTGCATTGCAGCATCACAAAAAACTTAAAGATTTGAAGATTGCAGAATTTCTGGATGAGGGTGGAGAAGAAGATTATCCAAATATAGCTGTCAATTTGTTGATTGTAGCCAGACCTCAATACCAAAATATCTAAGCAACATTTTCACAAACATCGGCCATGCATGTTCATCTACATCAACAAACCAAATAATTAATTGAAATCAAACTCTTAATCCAACTGAATTTTGCATTAAACACCATTGACTCTTCAAAGAAAATGAAAAATACTGCTTGTGTTATCCAAAGAATCAATAACTTGCATTCTGTGATTTTTGGCCGTCAAATAAGAACGTGTGATAGTTCTACTTTTCTTTCTTTTAAAAAATTAAAAATTAAAAAGAAAAAGAAAAGAACTGGTCACCCAAACCTGCTATAGCAAGTGCCCTTTACACGTGGAGCACGTGCATCATTTCACTATTAATAGAAGTTATTATAGTATTAAGTTTGACTATAATATATATTAGTTATAATTAAAACGTCCATAATTATGATGCAAATTAGAATTTGAATGTGCTTTCTATGACTTTCATCCTCAGCATTTCAAACTCTTTTCTCATATTATATACTTGCATCTAGATCCATGATACTCAATCTTCAACTTCTCCCAAGCTTCATATGTTGCCTCATATGCCTTTATCTTAGTGAAGGTAGGATCTGTCATAGCTACAAGATGTATGACAAGGCCTTTGGAACTTTGATAACCTCTTCTTCATGTTGCTTGATCTGCTACTAGATTGGTTTTTGTTTAGAGGTAGAGGAACTTGAAGAAAACATGGGGTAGAAAGAGAAAATGAAAGATCTACTCTTCATATTTCTCGCTTAACACTTTTATACATCATATAAAGCAAAGTTTATTCACCAAACTTCCAGAATTTAAGTTTTTCTTCCAGACTTAAGCTATAATTAAACTAAGCTACACTCCTTTTACACACATTACATAACATAAGATATGGAAGATTCCATGACATTTAACCTAGTCAGAAAAAAAAAGAACTAAGATAACTAATTACACAAACTAAACCACTACTTGCATCAGTCTTCAACAGCTTCTGTCCGCATGCATTCTCAGCTTACACCCTATGTAGCAGCAGCTTGCATCCACCGTAGCATCCTCTACATAGCTTTAACTGTTGGAAAAAAATGGGAGAGGAAAGAAAAGACTACAAAATAGAATATTAAGTGAAGAAAATGCAAACTGATTTCATTTCAACAATAAGGCTATTTATACAAAAGATGCAACATACTTTCTACCTAATCCTTATAACTTAATAATTAAGTTAAGCTAAACCAAAAACATTAGTCTGCTGCCATGATTTAGTTCAAATTTGCAAGAAAGTAGAATATCAAAAACACAAGTTAAGTGATAGAGGACAAACTGAGTGTCACTTCTCTAACACTCCTCCTTGGCATTTAGGTTGCAAAGTAGAAATTGCTTCTTTAGAGCTTAGTTTGAACTTTAATCATATTGGAGCACCATCTTTGAGCTGTTTTCTTCCTTTAAGTCTGGAATTCTTTTGAGTATGCCTAAACCTCTTGCATTTGTAGCATTGTGGCTTTCCTTTATGACAACAATCCTTCTTTTTGTGGCTAGTTTTCTTAAGGGTTCCACATGAAGGATACTTCACAACAGCTGACTCTTTGAGCTTGACCTTTGCTTGAAAAACTCCTTCCACAGACACTTGATTTCTCATGGATAGTCTGCTCTTGAGCTTGCGAAGCTCCTATGAGTTCTGTGACAGAGCACTTGGACAAATCATGAGATTCTTTAATTGCAGCAACTTTAGATTCATAATTGTCCAGGAAAAGTGATGAGAATTCTTTCTATCATCCTTTGATCTGAAATTTCTTATCTGTTCATTCTTAGCTGGTTTTCTACTTTGCAGCAATCTTGTGCTATAATCTTTAATGCTTTCACCATCTTTCTTTTTTAAAGCTTCAAATTCTCTTCTAAGAGTTTGCATCTTCACTTGCTTCATTCTTTTGGAACCTTAAAAGCTCCTCCTTCAACAAATCCCATGCTTTCTTGGATGTCTCTGCAGCCATAATCCTCGGAAGAATTGTTTCATCTACTGCTGAGTGAATGAAAGACAAAGCCTTGAATGGCTTTAAAGCATCCTCTGCTCGTTTAATTTGAGCAAGATTTTGGGTTTGCTCTTGGTGAAGGTGGTTCATAATCTTGTTCTACTATCTCCCACAACCCTTGAGCCTTTAAGAAAGCTTTCATTTTTTTACTACCCAAATCATAATTCTGACCTTTGAATATAGGCGGTGTTAGGATTGAAGTAGCAGAAACCATAGCTTGATTTTGCTTTCCATTTTTTTTTTTTTTTTTTAAGTAAAAAATCGATTAGGCCCTTAAGAACTAAGAAGCTCTGGTACCATGTTGGAAAAAATGGGAGAGAAAAGATTACAGAACTAAATATTAAGAGAAGAAAATGCAAACTGATTTCATTTCAACAATAAGACTATTTATACAAAAAATGCAACTTACCTTCTAACCATTTTCTACCTAATCCTTATAACTTATAATACTCATGTTAAGCTAAACCAAAAACATTAGTTTGCTGCCATCATTTAGTTCAAGTTTGCAAGAAAGCAGAATATCAAAAACACAAGTGATAGAGGAAAACTCCAAGGAAAACTGCAGTCATTGAAGATCCTACAGAATGATCGATGAAGTTCACTTCTAGAAAATAGAAATTCAACTGTTTTCTTCACATTCTTGGTTAAACTGTAAACAGAATTCAAAGCATTGGAGAGATAGAGATGGAAAGAGAGGGATAAAGAAAACATGGTCTTACATACTCAGTGTGTAATGAGATGCGGAATTGTTGACTTAACATCTGGCATGGCTTTTTTTTTATCCAATTTGAAGCAATTTGCAAATTTCAATTAGTTAAGAACTTGAGATTGTATTCTAAAGAATTAATTTACTTTAATTACACTTGACGTCAAAATTTCTGCTGATTTGACGGTACAACAACTGCTCTTCTGTAGGTTGGTCTCTCTTGCTGTTATCCCCTGTATTTGCTTTCCTCTTATGGCTTGCCAGATTTTATCATATTTATATAAGCCACATGGTATAGTCTCTAGCAATTTGCAAGAACAAACATCTAGATAAACTAAAGATTGTGGAAGATCAGGTAGGGAACGAAGACTCTCGCATGAGTGTAAGTACATACGCTGCAGCTGGCAAAGTTTATCAATTCCGCTTGGAAGCCTCTCAAGGTTCTTGCAATCACTGAGGTCCAACACTGTAAGACAAGTTAAATGTTCAATAGATGACGGTATCTCTTCAATAGCTGTTCCTTTCAGATAAAGGGATTCCAAATATTTCAAATTATAGATGCTATTTGGAAGCCTCTTGAGATTTTTGCATTTATTCATATCAATTTCCACTAGATTCATGGGCTCCAAGATTTCTGGGAAGCTCTCAAGTTTCGAGCAATTTGAAAGATAAAGATACTTCAGAGATTTCCATTTACAGATGCTGCTTGGTAGACTCAAGAGCTTTTCGCAATTAACCATACTCAACTCATCACAGCCCGAAGAAATTTCAGTTGCTGCAATATCTGGAAACTTGATTAAATTTGACATTCCTTCAAGCCTTAGCAATTTAAGAAATTTCCAAGAAAGAATTTCTGGACATCTTTTGACCTTGAGGGAATATGATAGATCAACACATCTAATAACCTTTGAGTTAATGCTACTCGGAATGCTCCTCACATTAACACAACAGGACAGAGAAAGGAATTCAAGTTTTTTAAGGTGTTGAGTGGATGAGTGAAGCTCCACTAAACTTGTACAAACCTGAAGATTTATTTTCTGAATGTTTATGGCTTTTGATAGATCTGGAATTTTAATCAGATATTCAGACCAAGAAAGGTCGATTTGTTTCAAATTTACAAGATACTGCCATGAAAAAACAGAGAAACAAAAACACAAAGCCAAAGAATCAACATCTTTAACGTCATGGTTCATATATATATTTAGAAAGAAAAATCTAGAAAAAAGATATGTGAGCATAGATACCTGCACTCCAGTCCAATGCTTTTTAACCCTGCTTTCAGGCATCTCCAGCACAACAAGATTTTCAGCACAGAAATTTGCTGGCAAAGATTTCACAGGGGAACCCTACCAGTGGAGATACCTTAATGCGATAGGAAGAAATCGAAGGCCGCCATCATAAGGGTGCATTTTACCTCCTCCATGTGTAATATCCTCACTCTTATAGAATTTGAGATATCTAAGATTATGCATCCCTGCAAAGGCGTCACATCGTAAGCATATTTTCCTTGCTTTAGATAAGTCCAAACAAATGCCTTCAATTGCTTCTGTTCCCTAATAAACACAAGAATAGAGTATTAATTCCGTTATGTTATGCAACATGAAAACAAAAATGCTGTTCACTTTGTATTGAAAATTTCACTAAAAATGGTTAGTTTGCACCTTATTTTCCAACAATATGTGGCGAATATCTTCTGGATTCCATAGTCTGCTACGGTTTTCAGGTCTAATAGATTCATCATTGACAATTTTCCGACCCATTTCTTGTAGTAAATCATGCACCTCCAACCTTTTATCCCAAGAAACAGTAATGAGACACCTATCGATAAGAGTATTTATAGTCAAATACACCGATGAAAAATAACCGTCCAATATCGTGATTATATCATCTAGATTTTTCCCTGTGAAAAAACAAGCAACATCCAAAAATATTCTTTGCTCTTCAGAATCTAGTACATCATAACTAACTCTCAGAACATTATGAATTTCAGGTTTGGGGATATTTTCTAATCTTTTCAATGCGCTACACCAATATTCTTCACTTCTATCAAAAAATAAAGATCCCAAAACCTTGAGAGCCAATGGATTTCCTTTAGTGTAAGCTATCACCCTTTTCGATTTCTCCATATGATCACTTGAGGGATAGGCTTGCTTGAAAGCATTCAAACTAAAGAGTCTAAGAGCTTCATGCTCATTCAATTCCATCGTTGGATATATCACATCAACAACATTCTTGAGGACTTGCCTATCCTTGCTCGTCACAAGAATAACGCTTCTTGAACCAAACAAACTATATTCTGTAGCTAGTAGCTGATTCAGTTGTGCTGAACTATCCACATCATCAACAACAAGGAGAACCTTAGTGCGGCGAACTCGATCCTTAATATAATCAGTCAGACATAAATCAAGATTACGCATTTTTAGATCTTTCTAATTTAAGATAAACGTAAAAAGATGTTGTGAGGTGCCCACTCAATGGGACCCACATTTGAAACAAATACAAACAAAAAAAAATAATAATAAAAAAGGAGAGGAAAATTTATTTTCGGTGGACGCGTTATAGGAGATGGCTCAGCCATCTCAACATACAACCGAGCAATAGAGAGTTTTTGAGAGAATTTGAGTTTTAGATTTGGGTTCTAAAACTCGGGTAGAGAAAATAGTGAGGATAATTTGGGAAACACTTTCGAGTGCCACTATTTTGTATTACTCTCTTTTGTAAGTTTACTATTTTTAATAGTGGAAGAATTATTCGGTTTTTGTCCCGTGGACGTAGCCCTAAACAGTTAAGGGTGAATCACGTAAATATCTGTGTGTCATATTTCTATTTTTCGCTGTGTTATTATTCTCGTAATCTTATTGCTGGCCCTAACAAGTGGTATCAGAGCCGAAGGTTTACCGGATCCATGGATATATTTTGAAAATAAATATACCACGACGACGAGAAAATTACGCCGAGTCCATTGGTGCAGTCCGTTCGGAAAGACGTTGCAAAATCGACTTAGTGATGAATAGTAAAATAGTAACTCAAAGTTGATGGTGAACAGTACTATTGGTGTTGCTGAGTCCGTTTCAAGTAAGCCCAGCACTATTCACGCATAATACTATTCACGTATATAGTTACTATTCACGAATACAGGTACTGTTTACGTATACTGTTACTATTCAGTCATACGGTCACTATTTACGTATACTACTATTCACGTATACGGTTTTTGTTGGTGATAATATTCTGCACAAGTTAAAAATGGACGACAGAACAATAGGCACAATGGTTAGACTCAACTCATCAAACTATGCAGTATGGAAGATATTAATGGAAGATCTTTTATGCTGTAAAGATCTGTTTGAAACGATTGAGTTGAAAGGGGTCAGACCAGCTTCAATAAATGAGAGCGATTGGAAGTCAATTAACAGAAAAGCAGTCGCAACAATCAGGCAGTCTGTTGAAATGAGCGTCATAAATCATATCGCTCATGAGAAAGATGCCTATTCTATTTGGAAGAAGTTGGAGGACATGTACGAGCGGAAGAATGCCCAGAACAAAGCCTTTTTAATTAAAAAGCTTGTAAATCTGAAGTACAGAGATGGCGAAAGTGCTTCAGATCACTTGGGCAAATTTCAAGAAATATTGAACCAACTGACGACGTCAAAGATAGTGTTTGACGACCAGGTACAGGCACTATTCTTATTAAGTTCCTTGCCGGACAGTTGGGAGACGCTGACTGTTACGCTCAGTAATGTATCAGAGGGGAATCTGACCTTAACTACAGTTAAGGAAAGCATTCTGAATGAAGAAACCAGACGGAAGGAGAATGCTACAAGTAGCAACTCAGATGCACTCGTTACAGTTACAGAAAGGAGGGGGAGAAGCAGAACAAGATACCCCCAAAATCTAGACAAACGTGACAGTTCACGGAGAAGACCCAAGTCAAGGAAAGGTGTCACTTGTTATCATTGTGGCAAGCCTGGTCACGTCCAAAGGCACTGGAGAAAGTGGAAGAAGGAACGAGCCAAAGAAAATGATGAGGAAAAAGACGATACGGAGGTAGCTTCAGTAGCTATTGATGCTGACGCACTTGGTGATGGTAGTGCGCTGATTTCTCATGCTGGTCTTAGTGAGTGTTCCACTAGTCAACAATCTCTATGGATTATTGACTCTGTATGTTCTTATCATATTTCTTCAAAGAAGGAATATTTCTCATCACTTACCCTCGGAGATTACGGCCATGTTAAGACTTTGAATGGCACATATGTGGAAAATTGCGGCATTGGAACAGTATGCATCAAAACCAATGCTGGTTATGATCTCTGGTTGGAAGATGTGAGATACACTCCTACGGCTAAATTCAATCTGATCTCAGTTCATTGTCTTGATGAATTGGGCTATGCAAATCTGTTTGTTAACAGAACGTGGAAGCTTTCCAAAGGTAACTTGGTGTTCGGTAGAGGAAGAAAATTCAACACCCTCTACTACACCCAGGCCAAAGTTTGCACAGGAGTGGTGAATGCAGTTGAAGATTCATCTGCTGAGTTGTGGCACCAACGACTTGGGCATTTGAGTGAGAAAGGAATGGAGACTCTCACCAAGAAGAAAATCCAAGGTTCCAAAGGTTTGCCTCTGAAAATATGCACTGATTGTTTGTCTGGTAAACAACATAGAGTTTCCTTTCAAAGATCTCCTTCTCCATCTAGAAAACCTGGTATTCTAGAATTGGTACACACTGATGTTTACTCAATGGGTGACAAATCATTGAGTGGTTGCTTATATTATGTTAGCTTTATTGATGACCATTCTAGAAAGGTGTGGGCTTTCCCAATAAAGTCAAAAGACCAGGTGCTGGATATGTTTAAAATCTTCCATGTCAGTGTTGAAAGACGAACGGGAAGAAAGCTAAAATGTGTTAGAGCTGATAATGGTGGTGAGTACAGAGGTCCATTTGAGAAGTATTGCTCAGAACACGGCATCAGACTTCAGAAGACAGTTCCCAAAACTCCACAACAGAATGGAGTTGCAGAGAGAATGAACAGAACCATTGTTGAAAGGGTTAGATGTATGCTCTCTCATGCTAAACTTCCTAAAACCTTTTGGGCTGAAGCAATGAATACTGCAGTTTACTTGATCAACCTTTCACCTTCAACCTCCCTCAAAGGAGATGTTCTAGAAAAGGTGTGGTCAGAGAAAAATATTTCTTACGATCATCTTAGAATATTTGGCTGCAGGGCTTTTGTTCATATTCCAAAAGATGAAAAGATCCAAGCTTGATTCGAAGTCAAAACAGTGTATCTTCTTGGGTTATGGAAATGATGATTTTGGGTATAGATTATGGGATCCAGTTGAAAAGAAGCTCATCAGAAGCAGAGATGTAGTATTCCTGGAAGACCAAACCATTGAAGACTTTGAGAAAAATGAAAAGCCAAAGTCTATCAATGAGTTTCCTGTTAGTCTTGATGCAGAACCTCGTGTAGAACCACAAAATGATGAAGAAGATGATGATGAACCTGTTCAGAATGATACTGAACCAGCTCCAGTAGAAGAACTGCCTCAATTGAGAAGATCTGCGAGAGGCAGGATACCTTCCCAGAGATATTCTCCTAATGAGTATGACTTGTTAACTCAAGGGGGAGAACCAGAGAACTACCAGGAGGCAATGGAAGATTCTAAAAAGAATGAGTGGCTGAAAGCCATGCAAGATGAGATGGAGTCCTTGCATGAAAACCAGACTTATGAGTTGGTGAAACTGCCTCAAGGTAAGAAAGCATTGAAGAACAAATGGGTGTTCAGGTTGAAGACTGAACAGAACAACTCACAGCCAAGGTACAAGGCGAGACTGGTTGTGAAAGGATTCGGTCAGAAGAAAGGAGTTGACTTTGAAGAAATTTTCTCACCCGTTGTCAAGATGTCTTCTACCAGAGTTGTGCTCAGATTAGCAGCTAGCCTGAATTTGGAGATCGAGCAACTTGATGTAAAGACTGCTTTCCTCCATGGTGACTTAGAGGAGGAAATTTATATGGAGCAGCCAGAAGGGTTCAGAGTCAAAGGCAAAGAACACTTGGTGTGTAAATTGCAGAAGAGCTTGTATGGCCTCAAACAAGCGCCCAGACAGTGGTACAAAAAGTTTGACTCTTTCATGGTGAATCACGGGTATGAGAAAACTACTTCTAATCATTGTGTATTTGTGAAAAAGTTCGCAGAAGGCGACTTTATTATTCTCTTGTTATATGTGGATGATATGCTAATTGTGGGCCAAGATGCTAAGAAAATTGAGAGCTTAAAAAAGGAACTTGGAAAATCCTTTGCCATGAAGGATTTGGGATCGGCAAAACAGATACTCGGAATGAAGATCTCCAGAGACAGGAAAAAGAGAAAGTTGTGGCTGTCTCAAGAAAAGTATATCGAGAAAGTTCTCAGCAGATTCAATATGAGCAATGCGAAACCAGTTTCTACTCCACTTGCAGGTCATTTCAAATTAAGTCTCAATCAATGTCCTTCAAGTGAGAAAGAAAAAGAAGAACTGAAGAAGATTCCTTATGCATCCGCCGTTGGCAGCTTGATGTACGCCATGGTATGCACAAGACCAGATATTGCTCATGCTGTTGGTGTTGTTAGCCGATTTCTTTCAAATCCAGGTAAAGAACGCTGGAATGCAGTAAAGTGGATTCTCATGTATCTTAAGGGCACTTCCAAAATGTGCTTATGTTTTGGTGATAATAGACCTATGTTAGAGGGTTACACAGATGCAGATATGGGTGGTGATGTTGATTCGCGCAAATCAACTTCTGGATATCTGATGACCTTTGCAGGAGCAGCAGTTTCTTGGCAATCGAAATTACAAAAATGTGTTGCACTCTCATCCACTGAGGCAGAATATATCGCCATTACAGAAGCTAGCAAAGAACTCTTGTGGATGAAGAAATTCCTACAAGAATTGGGTGTGGAACAAGAGAAGTACATTCTGCTATGTGATAGTCAAAGCGCGATACATCTCAGCAAGAATTCGACCTTTCATTCAAGGTCAAAGCACATTGATGTTAGGTATCATTGGATACGTGATGCGCTGGAGATGAAGTTATTTCAGATTGAAAAGATTCACACTGATAATAATGGCGCTGATATGATGACTAAGGCTTTGCCTACGGAGAAACTTGTCACTTGCAGAAAAATAGCCGGTATGATTAATGTCCCCACTTGAGTGTGTAGGAGGAGATTTGTTGTGAGGTGCCCACTCAATGGGACCCACATTTGAAACAAATACAAACAAAAAAAAAAAATAAAAAGGAAGAGGAAAATTTATTTTCGGTGGACGCGTTACAATTTCGGTGGACGCGTAATTAACGCGTCCACCCTCTCCTATAAATAGGAGATGGCTCAGCCATCTCAACATACAACCGAGCAATAGAGAGTTTTTGAGAGAATTTGAGTTTTAGATTTGGGTTCTAAAACTCGGGTAGAGAAAATAGTGAGGATAATTTGGGAAACACTTTCGAGTGCCACTATTTTGTATTACTCTCTTTTGTAAGCCTACTATTTTTAATAGTGGAAGAATTATTCGGTTTTTGTCCCGTGGACGTAGCCCTAAACAGTTAAGGGTGAACCACGTAAATATCTGTGTGTCATATTTCTATTTTTCGCTGTGTTATTATTCTCGTAATCTTATTGCTGGGCCCTAACAAAAGAGAATCCCTCAATTGAAATGGACTATTTTTCCCTTGTTTTCTAAAATCTGAAAGGAAGTAGGAACGTTCAAATTGGTAGGAGATTCGATCATATGTAGCTCTGCCAAGAGTGGTCTTACCAGAGCCACCCATTCCCCATATGCCAACAGTTCTAGCAGCAGATGATTCCATGGATATTAAAGCTTCAATATGTTTAATTCGTGAGTCGATTCCAATCAAACCTGAGGAATAACTAGGGAATATTCTATTCAATTTCTTCAAAATATCCTTGAGAACTTCATGTATAAGTGTAGATTCTGGCCTAAAACAATATGGACAACAAAGATGTGGTTAATTGAGCATAAGTTGTAACCAAGGAGAGAAAGTGTCAAGAAAAATATTTGTAAACTGATGAACAATAATAAGATAAAAAACAAAGTAATCCAACACATAGGCACATAATATGTAAATTATTGTTAGAAAATATTTTGAAAGTTTTGAAATCCTGAACTTTTATATATACCACAGGTGAACACTTGATACATGAAATCCTGAACTTTTCATTAGTTTCTCCCTTGGATTGATTTATTTCATTAATCACTATCAGAAGAAGGGTTTTTGATATGAATAGGCTAATAAATTACATGATAATAATAACTTGATGCGGAAGCTATATGGTTTGACTCATGGGGTGTTTTCATAAGTTAATGACCCTAGGTTATGAATTCACAAAACAAACCACAAAACTTAATGATTTAATTCATGTTAAGAGTTTATTAGTGGAGAATCTCAAGATGGATTATTAAGGAGTGGATGTAAGTGAGTTAAATGTTGAACCACTATAAAATCTTTTGTGTTGAGTTCTCCTTTTTTTTTTTTTTTTTCTTTGTCTTTGTGGCTTTAATTGAAATTACTCACTCAAACACATATTATATTGATATGCTTAAATATCGGTTGATCAATTGCTCTATATGCTAAATTGTGTATACTTTGTGATTGAAATCTGTTTTGAACTAAAACTAAATCTGAGTTGCTGAAATACTCCTTTTCAATAACCCAGCAACAGAGAAATTTCAGATTATGAGTTATCCTTATATGTTTAATACTTTGATTATTTAAATGATTTTCATATGTTCTAAAATCTAAAATTTCATGTTAGAAGATTTGCTTCTACTGTAATTTTGAAAAGAACATTTTAAAGGCCAAAATTTTAGGTGTTGCCTATTAGGACCTACAAGAACCTGTAAAACTAAATGGAGATATTCGGAATAGGGTATGGAAACTCGATCTTCCTCCAAAGATTTGTGACTTTACGTGGCATGCTGTAAAGAATGTGCTTCTAACAAAAGAAGACTAAATAAGAGATGCTTAAATATTGATGCGAGATGTCTTTTCTATAGTTTTGTATGAGTTGGAGGATATTAATCATATCGTAGTTCATTGTGAAAGGTTCATGGTGGCATGGAGGTTAAACGATTTGGGTGCATGGAGGTTAGGTGGTTTTAGTGCACCAAACAACAACTTTTCTTATTCAGATTTCTTTTTCCTAACTTCTTAATTTAAGAGGAAAAACAACTGCTGGGTTTTTAGTGACTTTAGCTTAGAAAATATGGTCACTTAGAAACCAAATGCTTTAGAATCAACAGTCGAGCTCCTTTAATGGTTGCGTTTTTTCTGATTGTCAAAATTTTGTTAATGCCTTTAATATCCTTTTGTAGACAATTTTGAATTTGATCTTATTATTTTAGATAATAAGAGAATTTTAGATTGTAGGTATGATATTACTGCAGGTAAGTTCCAAGACAAGCAAACATGGATGCTCATACTCTAGCAAGAGTATCCATCCATCACGCTTATCTTCGAATTTGGAATGAGATCCCTTCTTATTTGCTGGAATTTTTCCCTTGTGGTAATGACATTTCGCTTTAAAAAAAACAACCCTTTTGTTAACTAGGGCCCAATTCGGCAATAATCTTTCATACAGCTTTTAGTCAAAACTTGCTTTTATTATTTACAGTATTTAGTAATGTAGTGTACTAGCATTTAGGGTTTCAAGTAGCAGATTACGAAATATTACTCTCTTCAGCGACGTTTGATGAAACGCCAGTTAAACAGTTAAACAGCTACTAACTAGGATAACTAACAGTTACAAAAATATCTAATTTTACCGAATAGATCCAAGATACAGCTATGTATAAGGTATTAACTTATGTAAATGCTCTAAGAGTAAGTAAGGAGCTTTTATAAGATTCATATAATTCAAGTAATTGTATATTGCACTAACTAGTGGCCATTCAAAAGGTTTATATTTTTTATTAGTATCATCTTAATTCAAGTTGAAAAGATTTAAGCCTATATTCGTCCCACAATGTTTGTCCGGTTGACTTTTATACAAAGTTTAAGAAACAAACTAATTATAGTGACACATCATACAAATTGTTCATATTTTTCCAATATTGTCCTCCTTTAAAATAAAAAAATTAGTTATTACTAGATTTTAAAATCATTTATGGTGAGACACACCAAGGCATAGCCGAATGCTAAGTTTATTTACGGCTTGGTAATAGATCCAAGTTTAAATCTCCCTTTTTCAATACCAAAAAAAAAAAAAAAAAAACATTTATGGTGAGGGCATAAAAGGAATAATAAATATCCTTCTTCAATACTCAAAAAAAAAAAAAAATCATTGATGATGAGTGCATAAAAGGAATAGTAAATATCTTTTAAGTCAATTGGACAAACATTTTAGGACATCTAAAAATGGAAACATGGACAAATATTTTGGAACGGATGGAATATCATTTATGTTAGTCTTATTATTGAAAAGAATTTAAATAATTCTTTTCATTTGCCAAAAAGTTACAAACTCTATTAACTATGGTACTGAATTTTATATTTAACATATATAAACGAAATTCTGTTCTTTTTTTAAATTATTTATAATATTTGATTTTAATATTATTAACAATTTTACATTTTTAAAAACAAAAACAAACCAAAAAGTCATAATAATAGTTCGGTGTGGTGTATGGAAGTGCCAAAGTGGGGATCGAGGAGGAAGGAGATGGGGTTTTAGTTATATATGCCTATAGAAAAAATGATCACCATGGAAATTCCACAATGACAAGTCACTATAGCATCCAAAGAGACGCCTTCCCACTGCTTATTGGAGCACTAATTTCCCTTTAATGTTTTGATCATTGCGAACACTCTTTAACTATGGCAATATGGCTGAATTGGAGAACATAGTGATTCGCTTTAGGAACCGTTTGATCTATAAATAAGAACCAAACCCATTACAACATTATATATATTTCTCTGAGTTCATGGTGTTCATTATCAATTCAACAATTCACTTCATTTCCTTTATGAAGTTTTTCGTGCAGAAAAAATTAGTGGATCCTTTCAAGATATTTACATCTTTCTACAAGACACATTATACTTTGCGCCAAAGCATAAAAATTATATATATTTTGAAGGATATTTGTGAAAGATCAAATAGATCGAACGCACATGATTGGCAAAATTTTAAACTATTTCTTTAAATTTTTGGCAATAAAAATAAATTGTTACATTATGGCTATTGAAAAAATTCTGATTTACATTTGCAGGCCCTCTGAAAGAGAGGCAAAAATTTTTCATATTGCTATTCTATATTAATTTAGCAGTAATTTTTTTTAAAAAAAAAAAACTCGGGAATGAGCGCTTTTTTCCCTTTATGGCTCTATCTAGTACAAATCTGGATAGTTGGGCAGTGGAATTTGAACACGGAATAATTAAAAAGTATCAATTTTTTCTGAAAGCAAATTGAATTTCAGTGTCATATTTTTCTCTTCAAAATTAATTTTCCCAGACATTGAGAAAATAAGTGAGACAACTTAATATTAGAAAACACATCCATATTCTAAAGTTGTGTTCCAAAGCAGCTTTTAAGCAGTTTTAGCATTTCGACCAGCTGTGTTTTACAGTATTCCATAATATAGTGTTTGCACTAATTTTTAGAGGTTAATGTAATGTTTTATAAAAGTTTAACCTATGTATCATTTAATTTTTAGCAGTTCATGAAAAACTATTCAAACAATTAAATGATATTAAAATAATTAACAATTACTAAAAAACTAATTTTGCAAACATACCCTACATATCAACGCCAAGTCAACAAATGACCTACCAAAAGGTGTGAGACTGATCACAACCAATATGTCCAATCCACTAACATATGTAACACATATGCCAAATTTAAAAACATATAAAACAAAGTTCTTAGCTTGAAAATGAAGCTTTCTTTCACCTACCATACACACGAAACTACTATATATAAAACACCTCTAA